>NW_027507787.1:198637540-198905909 GCF_037356315.1 Lithobates pipiens
ATAATCATATGTGTGATTGCACAATGCAGCAAGCATACACAGTTGTTGGGTGGAAAGGTCAAAACCGTTTTCCAGGAACTACTCATACAAGCTATGTGCACACTTGTCCTGCTGGACTGTCTGAATTTTGATCAGAAGCCAGTTATTCAAATTCTGTTGAAGGGACTTGTTGGAAAGTCAACTAAAGGATGCAGCCACCGATCAGAGTATTCTGACAGCAGACAGTGTATTTTACCAGCGTTAAGGCTAGGTGCAGCAGTGGATCATTTTTCAGAGTGTGGCTAAGCAGCTCCTGTATGGCTTTCAGGAGGTGATCCTCAATGGGACTAATGTGCTGCAAGCCAAGTGTTGGTCTCATGAATGTAGCCCAGCCATATTGACTTGAATGGGCTAGTTTGAATTGTTGCTCTACATAAAGATGGCCTAGGCTATAGGAAGATTGCCAAGACCCTGAAACTGAACTGCAGCATGATGGCCATGTGGTTTACCAGAACAGGCCTTGCCATGGTCGACCAAATAAGTTGAGATCACACGCTCAGCATTATATCCAGAGGTTTCCTTTGGGAAATAGACATATGAGTGCCGCCAGCATTGCTGCAGAGGTTGAAGGGGTGGTGGAGGGGGGGAGGGGGGGTCAGCCTGTCAGTGCTCAGACCATACGCCACACACTGCATCAAATATGTCTGCATGGCCGTCATCCCAGAAGGAAGCCTCTTCTGAAGATGATATACAAGAAAGCCTTCCAACCAGTTTGCTGAAGACAAGCAGACTAAGGACATGGATTACTGGAACCGTGTCCTGTGCTCTGATGAGACCAAGACAAACTTATTTGGTTCAGATGGTGTCAAGCGTGTGTGGTGGCAACCAGATGAGGAGTACAAAGACAAGTGTGTTTTGCCTACAGTCAAGCATGGTGGTGGGAGTGTCATGGTCTGGGGCTGCATGAATGCTGCCGGCACTGGGGAACTACAGTTCATTGAGGGAACCATGAATGCCAACATGTACTGTGACATACTGAACCAGAGCATGATCCCCTCCCTTTGGAGACTGGGCCGCAGGGCAGTATTCCAACATGATCACGGCCCCAAACACACGTCCAAGATGACTACTGCCTTGCTAAAGAAGCTAAGGGTAAAAGTGATGGACCGGCCAAGCATGTCTCCAGACCTAATCCCTATTGAGCATCTGTGGGGCATCCTCACATGGAAAGTGGAGAAGCACAAGGTCTCTATCATAGAACTGATGGAACAAGCTCCCAATTGCATAGTCGCTGTAAGCCAATAAGTGATCATATGACCAGAAAGCCCATGTTACACTTCCACCATTGTAAACTTTCATTGCTTGGTGATGCAGATCAATGCTGGGGCACTCAGAAAATCATTGTTTTCTATGTGCCCTGCTAACAAGGTGAGGTGGGTTGCATGGAATTGTATAAAAACATAGGTACAGAGATGAACAAGGTTTTTATTTTTTTTCTAAAGTGTTTTTGCTGCTTGTTCGGAATATGCAAGTACTTTAGTGTTTTATGTTCTGGGCACGGGTTCATTTTAGGTATAAACACATTATAGAAGGTTATCTCACTAAGGTTTATTAGAATTAGCCATGGAAAATGGTTCATTAACTTTGCTGATTAGTCATTTTCACAGATGACATTACAAGGCATTACAAATCTTGTAGTGATGTTTCAGCCAAACTTCACAATGAAATGCCATGTCAATTATGTGTCATTTTATGGAGTCCTCTATCTAATTAGGGAATTACATTGATGACATGAAAATAAACAGAGCATTGGGAAGCAAGTTTATTTTTGTGGTTTGTTATAACGTATACTTTGTGTATACAGAATAACATATCACAATGAACACTTCTGCTTCCTACCATATCACAAGGTGTTTTGCCCTTCGTATGTGCTGCCCGTTGATGGCGCTCCACATTAGTCATTGCCTGGCTGCATGTCACTAATCTCTACCCTGACTTCAGCTGACTATTCATTATGTGCATATTTAGTTATATATGGCAAATGTATAGTATATTTATTTTTTATTAAGTTTGCTTGTAGCTGTGTACCGAACTACAACAGCTGGGGATCTTTAATTCTGGTCACCAAGTGCTTTTCTGTCTTTGAGTTACTCTGTTACTAATGAATGTGCCAATAATATACAACAAAACGCAGTAGGGCAAGTTCAGCCACTTGCAATATTTGCAGCACCCTAGGGGAGCTTGCAATCAGATATCCGTATATCGGTCACCCATCAACACTCACCAGATCTAGTTTAGAAACCATCTGGATTGCTGATCTGTTTATAGGAAGAAGATGAAGCAGATGGAGGATGGGTCATTCTCTTGTACAATTATTAGAAGATAGGATATTTGCAATAAATAATGAATGAATATATATATATATATATATATATATATATATATATATATATATATATATGTATGTATGTATGTATGTATGTCTTTTGGGCTTGACTTTCACAGAAGATCCACAGTGCTTCAAAGCCATTTAGCTCAGTCTTAGCCTCGCCATATCAAAAGACATGACCCTGATCAAATCCCTTTCCAAGCTTGGTGACCTCAGTCAGCTGGCTATATCCTTTGTATCCACAGCACTAAGAATAGATTGTAAGCCCTTAGAAGGCAGACATATGCTTACAGCATTAAAACCTCATGCTGTTTACACCGGCCATTACAGTAATGCTTGTGATGTGCTTCTTCAGTTTGAAACCGTTGTTTGGAAGAAGAGGGAAACCATATCCAAAAACAGCTAATGGTATCTACAGGTTGTCTGTATTGTGGCTGACTGTCTAAATAAGATAGAATGTTTTGAGATGGGAAGGCGCATTACAATCATTTGTTACAACCAATATTTCTTCGATCATAAGAGATTTTCACCCAGTTTTGCCAGACATCAAAAATCGTCAGATGGTTTTTAAAAAGAATTTGAAAAACCTTACTCCCCACACAAACATTCATATAGCATAACCCCACTGTCTACCTTCGAGAACATATAGAATTGTACAACCTGACCATGGATGTACAACCTGCATAGAGCTCATTAATCCCATCATTTTTGTTATTCTCATACTAATTTTATGATTGAAGTGAGTTATTTACAACCCCACACACAATTTCTGTTAATTTCATCCTAAACGTAAGTAGTGGGTACAGTCTGATGGTGATGAGTGGCCAGCGTTGACATAGAAGAGCCCAGTTTGTGTGTACAAAAGGGGCCATCATTCAGATTTGCTTTTGACAGGTTAAATTGTTCTATTTACTTAATGATTATGGGTAATGAACCACACACTTATTCGTTCAGTGGGCAAATATGGAGGGCTTATTATTTGTGTGTTCTAAGCCTTACATTCATTGCTAATAATTGCTTGAAAAAGTATTCCAGTTATTGACAAAATACCCTGGCCAACGAGTGTGTGTGTGTGTGTATGTGTATGTATGTATATGTGTGTGTATGTATGTATATGTGTGTGTATGTATGTATATGTGTGTGTATGTATGTATATGTGTGTGTGTGTGTCTATATAATATAAATATCTCTCCGTTGTCTCAACTACTCTGATTGCAGTGCTATTGCCAACACATTTTCAGCCCATTATTGGCTATGTGCACCGTGCACTTCACCGTCTTATTGACACATTCCTACTTAAGTGAATTTTGGATGGAAACCACATTTATTAATGTGTCTCTCACCAGAAAACCACAATGAGAGCATGCAAATATTGTCCCTATAGGAAATGAAATCCATGACTTCAGTACTACAAGGCAAGGAGTGCTAACCTTTTAGCTGCCCCATCTGTTAAACACATAACCTAGCCATACAAAGTTGGATTCTTCTCGTTCAGACCCACTGAATGGAGGAATCGGCACTGCCGGTTATTGTCGGTAATTTTCCACCTGACTTCATTGATTTTTTAATCGACTTTTGTCAAGACTGGTGGTGCTGACAGGACCACCCATGGACTGAATTTTGTTCCTGACATTTGAACCATGTATGGCTGACTTTAGCTGTCATTCTTTGTAAAGTGCCACAGGTGACCTTGTACAAATATATTAAAAAATGCATTTTTGGTTAATGCTTCATTTATAAAAGCTTTAATACTACTATCTATGTTGCTGTGTTAATTAACTGATCCTTTTCATTATTATTATATGGGAGTCTTGCAGAATGCAAATGAACACGTAACAGCGATAGCTGCTGCATAGATCAGAAGAGAGACAAAAAAAATGAAAATGCTCGAGTACTTAGAAAAACAAGTGCAGGGGGTTACTATGACAACGGATCGCACTCTCACTAACCACTCTGTTCTGTTCTGCTGCTAAGTGCAAACAAGATGGTCTGAAAAAAAATAGATATCAAGTCTGGTTAAAAAAAAAAAATGTTCCATCTGACTGCTAAATAATATATTACTTCCTTTCTGAGAAGTGGAAAGATTCACTAACCTTTTCTGAGTCTGAACTGTGGACAGTGTGGTGGTAAGCTAAGAATGAGAATAACAACGAGTACAGTTCCATTTCTAGGTTCATACTGGCTGATTTATAAAACAACCTATGCATAAGCTGAAATAAAATATGCTTTCTCATATGCCTTATTGGTTTTAAAGTTTTCTGATTCCAATTCCTCTTTATCATTATCTGAAGATTGGGGGGGGGGGGGGGGAAGGGTATTCCTGTGACAGCAAAAGCAAAATTTTCTACAACGGGCCAACCCTCCATGGACCACTATTTTCAACTAATCTGAATATCAACATTGCGACGTGTAGAAATTATATCTCCATAACAACATGTCCTAGTGTTGAGGTTCTCACACATCAGAACCAGCATCATAAAGCCTTTTCCAAACTGGATCACATCCACTTGGGCTTTTTTTATGGTACTTGTCACTGGTACTGGCCACAATATCTGTGACAGTAGCTTTACCTTTAGTAATGTTGAGGTACAACAGCTGCTGGTTAAGTGTTCTTCTTAAACAAGTATGGGTAGTCGCCTCAACTATTGAAACTCCCTTCTCATAGGCCTCCCTCTACAGATGAGTCTGGCAGCATCATTCACGATTAACTGAAGGTGATAACCCCTTCAGTCTGTTATGAATGCTACTGCCAGACCCATCTACCTTACCATCTGCTTAGTGTCCACTACCTCTCTCTTCCAATCCCACCACTGCCTTTCACTCACCCAACAAATAAAATTCAAAATACAATCAACATATAATGCCATCCACAACTCTGCAGCAAGCTTAATCACCCATATTGTCTCAAAATATTACCCCAACTATCCTCTCCACTCCTCCAAAGACCTCCTGCTCTCTAGCCCCCCTTGTCTCCTCCTCTCATGCTAGTCTCCAGGACTACTTCAGGGCCTCGCCTATCCTCTGGAATGTCCTACCTCAGTTTGTCCAACTATTACCTACGCTGTCCACCTTTTGGTGATCTCTGAAAACAGATCTCCTAAGGAAGCCTATTCTGCCTCCACCCAAGAACCTTTAATTCTTCCATCAGCTCACAGTTGTTGCCTTTACCACTTGCCCCTCCCTATTACAATAGAGTGTAAGCTCTCACGAGCAGGCCCCCCCTCCAACTCTCATGTATTATAACTATATTTTCCCTATTATATTGTAAAGTGCTGTGCAAATTGTCGGCATTTTATAAATCCAGTAAAATAATAGTTTTGGTGGGAAGTTTGTCTTGTTACTGTTATTGCGCTATATAGCATATTTACATTGTAGGCATATCCACTATCTGAAATGCAGAATCAGAGCCTATGGAGCAACAAGATGCGTAGTGAGAAGATAAGCCTACCATCCCAAGTACCCTCACTTATTTTAGAAGATATACACACACATCCAGTGCCCGCTTGCAGCTCCTGTATTTTTCTTACCAGTCATCTTCTTTCCAGTTAAAGAGCCATATTAAACTGAGTAGGATTGCCTTCAGTTACCGATAACTGCTGGTCATAGTTGTTGGGTGGAATCGATTGAAACTAGCCAATCTCTTTTCAGAATTAGTTTATGGAAACTAGATTTCGATATGTAAGGAAAGAGATTAAACATGCCGATGATTTATTCCAAAAAATAATTTGGTACCTTTTTCCAGAATAACTATTATTTAATGGTAGTTTTCTCTTATACACCTGGATGCCATGAACAGGACTGAATATTGATATTTCCTGTTGCTACTACTATTACTGCACCCAACTTGCATAGCTCGAGAACAAATTTTTTTGGCCCTAATTCCACCAATGGAGCAGCTTCATGATGGCTTCCATTCTCATGGTTTTGCTAAATTGTGGAAAATGTAGGAATGGTAGGTTTTAATAGTGGCGAAAGGACACCCATATGCTTCTTGTGTTAACAAGTCTGGGATTTGCATGATCAAAATGTTGATGGCACATCGATTAAAAAGTCCCAGCCTGCCAAATCCCAGTGCTAGACATTCTATCCTATACAAGTTTGACTTTTGAAACCCCCTTTGTTCCCTTGCTGTCAAAATATTTCATCAATTTTAAAGCGGAGTTCCAACGACATGTTAGAATT
Source organism: Lithobates pipiens (assembly GCF_037356315.1). Taxonomy (NCBI): domain Eukaryota; kingdom Metazoa; phylum Chordata; class Amphibia; order Anura; family Ranidae; genus Lithobates; species Lithobates pipiens. Next base: position 198,644,091 of record NW_027507787.1, read on the forward strand.
GTGTTTTTTTTTTTTTTAATGCATATCTTAGGATCTGAACATAGACATATACCACTCACATGTTTTGAAAATTTTGCATCTCGATGTCCGCTGTAAGATTAAAAAAAAGTAACTTATATTATCCTGTCCTGGCAGTTCCCATATTTGTGGGCATGTGAAGCCCACAAGCATAGTCTTCCAGTATACGGCGCTGCTGTATTCCCAGCATTCACCGCCCGTTCTCGCGCATGCGCAGTAATATCACATAGCTCTGTAAACTATACAGGTTGCCACAACGGGCGTCGGAAGTGCCCGCCACGTTGTGATGACAATGAAGCCCTCAGCGCTGCCCACTCACTCCTGGGAAATGACACATCTCTCAGGAGCAGTAGCACACGGAGGACCCGAGAGAAGTGACGTCAGAAGCCGCGGTGAGGAAGGGGAAGATTAGATGGGACCACATAGCAACAGGGATTAAAACGTAAGTAAAAAAAAAAAAATGAATTTTCTCCAAATGTCATTTATGTTATTTGCTGCACAGTTATGTAAAATCATTTTTATGGGTGGAACGCCGCTTTATCACAAACTGATATTGCTCACCCTGAGTAAATGTTAATGGTTGGAATCGCCCTCCTATGGGTTTCGGAATCAAATTCCTTTCAGAGTACCTGGGCCAGATTGGAATGGATTGACACTTTGTGATTAGACGAGAAACAGCATTAAAAAAACACAACAGTTGTAAGCATCTGATCCATAGTTACAGATGAGAAGTAAAGAAGAAATCACAGTTGTAGCCGTGGGTGGGCAAAGTGTTACAAATTGATATGATTCATGCAGCATTTTGGCACTGTCACAGCATGCTATTATGGCATTTTGATATGTTGGTAATGGAAAGAAACCCATCACGTGGAACTGCTAGAGAGAACCATTTGTAGATGGCTTTCATTCAATTTAGTGTTATTTCAGCTAGGAGCCTCTGTATCTGCATCAGCCATGTGATGGGGTCCTGACACGCTGCACGGGAAAAGCTGACAACACGTGAGATTCCAAACTTTTAGCGGCTTCCAGTCTTGCTTGTTTTGTGCCGTTTCTTAATAAATGTGATCAATTTAAAGGTACTCTTCATCCAAAACTATAAATGTAAAATTGTATTAGGAGGCTATGCTTACAACTCATCTGCTGAGAAGTTGAATTTTTTCCCCCAGATATTTCTGTACCGCACAATCTATCATCTATTGCCCCATCACCATAATGTGAGGCCGGGACGGGTCTTGCGGGTGAGGCTGGGGACGGGTTTTGCGGGTGAGGCTGGGGACGGGTTTTGCGGGTGAGGCTGGGGACGGGTTTTGCGGGTGAGGCTGGGGACGGGTTTTGCGGTGAGGTTGGGGACGGGTTTTGCGGGTGAGGCTGGGGACGGGTTTTGCGGGTGAGGCTGGGGACGGGTTTTGCGGGTGAGGCTGGGGACGGGTTTTGCGGGTGAGGCTGGGGACGGGTTTTGCGGGTGAGGCTGGGGACGGGTTTTGCGGGTGAGGCTGGGGACGGGTTTTGCGGGTGAGGCTGGGGACGGGTTTTGCGGGTGAGGCTGGGGACGGGTTTTGCGGGTGAGGCTGGGGACGGGTTTTGCGGGTGAGGCTGGGGACGGGTTTTGCGGGTGAGGCTGGGGACGGGTTTTGCGGGTGAGGCTGGGGACGGGTTTTGCGGGTGAGGCTGGGGACGGGTTTTGCGGGTGAGGCTGGGGACGGGTTTTGCGGGTGAGGCTGGGGACGGGTTTTGCGGGTGAGGCTGGGGACGGGTTTTGCGGGTGAGGCTGGGGACGGGTTTTGCGGGTGAGGCTGGGGACGGGTTTTGCGGGTGAGGCTGGGGACGGGTTTTGCGGGTGAGGCTGGGGACGGGTTTTGCGGGTGAGGCTGGGGACGGGTTTTGCGGGTGAGGCTGGGGACGGGTTTTGCGGGTGAGGCTGGGGACGGGTTTTGCGGGTGAGGCTGGGGACGGGTTTTGCGGGTGAGGCCGGGGACGGGGTTTGCGGGATGTTTAGGCCCCATGCACACTAGCTTAAAAAAATGCTCCTAGCAGCAGCTTTTGAGCATTTTTTTTTTCTGGTTCTAGAACCAAATGGTGTTATCCTGTGTCCATGCACATTATTTTAGTCTAGAAGTGTTATTTGAAGCTTCTAAGAGCAGAAAAAAAAAACATTTTGGGAGTGATTCTAAGAGCAGAAAAAAAATTGCTGCTAATCTGGCACAAAAAAACGCTATTATGCACATTTCTCTAGCATTTTTTAGCATATAGTGTGCATGGAGTTAGAATGTGAACAATGACGTATAGCAGAGAGAACAGAAGGATACCACTGACCCCCTGATGACCCTCTAAAGAGCTGTGTGACTCAAATGCAGTTGATAATACAGAACTTGTATTGAATTTACTGACTTTAGCACTGACGCTGTGTTTACTGGACAGAATTTATTACTCATGGAATGTGTTGACTTTTTTCTGGAAGTAATTTGCTGTGGTAGCTTTAAATATAAGGTAACAATGAAGTACATCCTTGATATACCTTTTGACCTTCATAAGGAGGCCTGTGTGCAAGCACAAACCTGACACCAAACCAGATTCTAGAATGCTTTTGTGTGGTCTATTGTAGGTTATTGTGGAATATAATTGGCCGGTGTGAGCGCATTTACATACCTCAAAAAAGGAGAACCAGTTCTGTTAGATTGAGATAAACAGAGCAGAACTCAGCTGTGACTATGTAGCTGAACCCTCCCTAGTACACTGTATATGGAATGTGAAGCAAGCTGGCAATCTCCTATACACAAAGAATTGTTTTGTAGACCATCTCTGCTGCCAGACTGAGACGGGCACTCAGCTGCAGACTGAAGATACTTCTATATTGTGTCAGAAGTTTGGAACTTCCTGTAGACTAGTCTAGACGTTCTTCTGATTGGTCTACTGATTGGAAATTTAGCTTGCTCCAGTCACATGGTCAAAGACAAATAAGCGCCCCATATCCTCTCATCAGCTGTTACAACATGGAGTGATAAACGTGGCTCAGTTCAGCCTTCCCGTGGTTTTTACACAGCTCTTCCTTTCTATCCAGGCCTATGATTGTGAGAACTAGGGCACATGTGGAGGGTAAACCTGACTATACACTAGTAGGATATTGTTAGAAATTTGTAATTTCATAAGCATGTTCTTTCAATTTTGGAACCGTTGGTGGGGTCAAATCAGCGTTTTATTTTTGGCCATAATTAAGTCAAAGATGCAGATTGGACATTTTTTTTTTTCTTGAATGAATTTCTAACGGTATATACAGATTTTTCTTTTGGGGATTTCCATTCACGCCAAAATATTTTAAAGCAAATGAAGTTTTGAAGTTGGCTTTGAATTAGGGTGACCAGACATCCACAGTTTCCGAGGACAGTCCCCGGATTGAGGACACTGTCCCCGAACCAAGTCTGTCCCCGGTTTTGTCCCCGGATTGCATTTGAACAGGGGCTGGGGAAATTTCAAAGACAGTGCAGAATCCAAAAAAAAAAAATCAGAATTACACCCCCCCCCCACTCTGCCGCTCCTACTAGCTCAGGGGGTGGGGTGTATTTTTTTCATTATCTGTGCCCCTTTCTGATGATCATGTGCTGGTCAGAGCAGAGAGAATATTTCTTCGGTTTCGGGTGCATGCCCGTTCTGCTCCTGCTCGCATGTTCTTCTGCCTTGGCTCAAGTCCCAGCCAGCCACCTGCCCATCTCTTCGCCTTCCCTGGCCGAGTGATCTTCCTCTGCTCCCCACCCAGTAGTAGACGGGGCCTGGAGAGTAAGACTTGACAGGCTGTGAGGCGGGCGGCGGCGGTGATGGGCAGAGAGTCGCCGATTGCCGCCATTGCTAGTAAAAAATAAAATAAAAAATATGTCCCCGGATTTAATTTAAAAAAATCTGGTCACCTTACTTTGAATGGTATTAATCATTTCATCCAATCTATTGAGAATTTTCATAGGAATGTTCATACAAAAACCTATCGTTGTATGGGCCAGCTTTAGAGAGGAGGAATACAAACTAAAAAGTGAAAGGAGGGAAATTTATACAAGTAGTGTACACCCTAATATTCAGCATCTCTTTTGGTCTGTTATTGATCATATCAGAAACTTAGAGCGGTCGTGTGTCTAGTGCTAACTTCTTAAGGAAATCAATTGGCCCTCACAGTATGTGTCTTGGAACTATAGAATGATTCATCTTGTTGTGGAGATAGGAGTGTGCGTGGGAGTTTGGCAAAAGGAAACTGGGCAGGGCTGACACCATTCAGTCCAGTCCACAAAAATGCTGTGATGTCAGCCCACAACAGAACCAAGACTGGCCAGGGATTATGCAATTTTCTTTCCTTCAACCCATGGGTTGAAAGAAAGGAAATTGCTTGATTCCCCTATCAATACAGTCAGTGTTGTTGGGGATTTCCTCCCACTCTACCGTTTGTATTCTGAAAGCGGAAGGTTTTCCAGCCATCAGATTTCAGTGATTACTGTTGGCAGCTATAGCCGCTGGCAGTGATCATATAGAAAATACCCAACAGGCAGTTTGTACTGAAGTTGATCGTTAGATTTCAGTATAAATAACCTTCCCATAGATGGATCAACATTCAGCCGGTTCAGCATGGTTTGGATCTGTCGGTGGCTGGCTTTAGGCGTTGAGTGTATTTCTAGCAGACCAGCAAGTGTTTTTCTGTAAATGTGCATGTATTGCAGACATGTACTGCATATTTTTTTTATATGCACAGACGTTCGCTTTATTCAAGGTATGATTTTTATTAAATACTTGCAATGGCCACCTTGGACCAATGTGTAAGTATGCATATCTCCTATATGAGGAGCCATTGGAGAATCTGAAATCACTGTACTGTAGCAGGCAGCTTTCCCTCTGCATACAGACTACAAGAGACTGCTCGCTGGACACTGCCACCATTCAGAAAAAGCCTTGTTCAATCAGAGAATGCCTTCTATTCCTTGAAATACGAGGTAAAGATTGTGCTGTCACTATCCTTTCTCACTGTGTATGGCTAGCCTATACTCTGGCCGAAGACAATAGAGGGACATCAGTCTGACCACCCTCGGGCATCTGTGCTAGCTTGTGCATCCCTCAACATGAATAGTCACCTAATGAAGTAGCACTGTGAAGCATGATGAGGCGGCATGCTACAGATATGTCTGTTTCCAGCTTATTAGTGGAAGACGGTGATTGGACAAGACTGCTTTTTGAAAATGTAAATGATCTAACTGTCCTACTGAAGAGTGAAGCCTGAAAGTGAAACTTAAGTATTGATTTACGTTTCCCAAAACATGAATAAGAGTCCATTCACACAGGGGCAACTTTGGATCCGACTTGAAGTCGTCCCAAGTTGCCTCAAGTCGCGCAACATGATAAAATCAATGTAAGTGAATGAGAGCCGTCTTAATGCACACTACTGAAGCCGCTCTGACTTCAGAAAAGGTTCCTGTACTACTTCAATCTGACTTCTAGGCAACTTGTACCCATTGATTTCAATGGAAGTTGCCTCCAAGTTGGATTCCCTGTCTTAACTGAAGCAACTTTCCAGGAAGTAAAAATTGTTTTCTAGGCAAACCCCTCCCTCCCACAGAGCTGATTATGTGATTGGCCACTGGCAAAGTGGAGGCAACTTCAAGTTGCCTTGTTGCCCCAAGTCGTGCTGTGATTCATACTCAAGTCGTGTCCAAGTTGCCTCCCAAAGTCTCGCTGGAAGTCGTGTTGCCCCGTGTATGAATGGACTCTGTCACAGATGCTTGTAACCAAACGGTTTAAACCATCAAATGGTTGATGTCATAACTGATCACGTGTAGTACCATGGCAACTTCAGATCAAACATGAGCCAAGATGGCTTCTGTGGCTGTGGAAGATAGGAGGCTTTTAATACTCTTGAAGATGCTGTCCTGGAACAGTTGTGCAGAGGGTTTCTAATGTGCATTCTTGTTCTCTGCAGTTACTCAGAATGTAATGACACCAGAGACAGCTCCACAAGAAGTACTCTTCGAAGTTCAACAATGGCGGACACCCTATATTTATTTATCTACAGTTTTCATCAAGGCCCTGTGGAGGGCCTGAAATATTTTATTCTGAAGTACAGAGAGTCTGGAGCCTAGTCTGATATCCTCAAATAAATGTGGCAACACCCAGTCCCTCTCTCAGTATGCAACTGCAGTACCACCACCCTTGCGGTGCTTTAGCGCTGCATGTCTGACTTTTTGTTTACATGGTGGGTGAGGGAATTACTTGGGTTTATGAATTTGCAGGTTTATTTTATAATTTGTATCCTGGTCATGGAACTCCTTGCTAGTCCATATTCAGGTAGTACTGTGTGTGAAATGATCCTGTCCTTAATTAACCCAGCTGTGTTCATTTAACTTGATGACCTCACACCGTTGCTGGGCAACCCACCTCCAGCTCTATTGTAAATCCCCACGGAGGAAAACCTTACAGGACCTGTAACCGAATACACAGCCAGGTGATATGGCAAAACCTGTCGGATTACACCATTTACTATGCTGAATGCTTCTTCATTAAAAGCACTAAACTAACTTGAAATAGAATATTGAAAAACCTTGTATAAATAGAAGGTGCAACAACAAAGAATAGTCCGTATAGTTCTGCGTCTGAAGATTTCCTCTGTCATATTCTAGCACTGGCCCACAAATACATTCTGTATACACAGTCTGATTAGACAATTGCGCAACCTGGCTGCCCCCCTCCCATGACGATGAAAATCTCAGTTCGGCTAGCTTGGGGAGGCTTAGGCCGGCCATGTTGACAAGGAAATCCCTCCTGCTGAGCAATTGTCTTCCGACGGGAGAAGCCACCCCCGCCAGGAGAAGACATTCATTTTTGCTAGCGGCTATAGCAGGCACTAGCGATATTGCAAGAGAATCTGGCAGGCTGGTTGATCGATCAACTTGGTACATTGAGCCTGCCCATTCACAGTTATGACTCCTGCTAAACCTGATGAGATTCGAACCTTGTATGGCTGGCCTTACCGCCCTGTGAAGTTTGGACTTCATCAGGGTCCAAGAGACATTGAGAGGAGATTGGGTCAATTCTTCATACAGCTGGGCACATGGGGATCACAGGAAACTCATGGGTAAGGATGAGCTCCGTGTTCGCGTACTCCATGTGCAGAGCCCGCCAGGAAGTCAGCGCAGCGCTGCGCTAATCACAGGCAGTGAGACATTTCCCGATCTCTGCAGCTGTGCATCGGGAGAATGTCTCACTTGGCTTGATGAAGGAGCGTGGCTGTCAATCTCTGCCTGTACGCTCACGAAACCGGTCGCACCGACCTCATGATGTAATCTCTCTCCGCCGGCGCTCCAGACTTCGTTCTGCTTTGAACGGCGCTCCAGGGCCAGCATCTGTGCCACTTCCTGGCCGGTATCGGCTACAGCGCCTCAGCTTTATGGACTATCAGATGACCACATCCATGCTCAGCTTTTAAAGTCACTGCTCATACATCGCATCCAAAATGTGAGTTGCCTGTATTAAATACGTTTTTATAATTAAAGTGTATGTCATCTCTACACCCAGAGGCGCCTCTTTCTTTGCTTTTTTTGGGCAATGTCTCACTGCCTGTGATTAGCGCAGTGCCGACTTCCTGGCAGGCTCTGCACATGGAGTATGTGAACACGCCGGAGCTCATCATTACTCATGGGTGGTCTAGATTTGCCATCAACAGTAACTATAACAGAGATTAGCATACAATTGGGGAGATTTACTAAAACTGGTGCACACAGAATCTGGTGCAACTATGCGTAGTAACCGATCAGCTTCTATGCTTTATTGTCAAAGCTTAATTAAACAAGCTGAAGTTAGAAGCTGATCAGTTACTATGCACAACTGCACCAGTTTTAGTGAATTTCCTCCAATGAGGCAAGATATGTTGGAGGAACTGCAGTCTGCTCACGTCATTTGTAATGCAAACATCTTTGCCATTCTGAAGCTTCCCTCTAACCACTTTGCATATTATTTTATATATACTGTGATTTTGTACTTGTCAAATATGCTGCAGAAATCTCCCTCCACAGAACAGCTGCATTTATACTGAGATTAAATTATACACTGGTGGACTCTATTTACTAATTAGTAGACATGTGCATTCGTTTTCGTCCGAATGCATTTTCGTCCGAATTTCAGCTATTTTCGTTTTCGTTTTGACAAACGATAACGAAAGCACAAAATCCGAAAAACGAAAGATCCGACATAAATAAATGCTTTATTTTCGTTTTCATTGTTACAACAGTTCGATATAGAATAGGAGATTCGACATGACTCTGACGATAACAATCTGTCTATAGAACCTGTGGTCGAATGTGCTTAACCTTACCTCTATTAGTCCAAGATTATATAGAGAAAATATTCGACAGAGAAAAAAGATTTGACAGAGAGAAAAGATTCTGCAAGTTACTGTCCTAAAAAGTGTTTGGGGACCCGGGTCCTGCCCCAGGGGACATGTATCAATGCAAAAAAAAGTTTTAAAAACGGCCGTTTTTTCGGGAGCAGTGATTTTAATAATGATTAAAGTGAAACAATAAAAGTGTAATATTCCTTTAAATTTCGTAGGGGGGGGGGGGGTTATCTATAGTATGCCTGTGAAGGGGCGCATGTTTCCCGTGCTTAGAATTGTCCCTGCACAAAGTGTCATTTATGCAGGAAAAAAAGTCCTTTAAAATCACTCGCAGCTATTATGAATTGTCGGCTCCCGTAATACAGAGAACACTCATTGAAAGTCATTGATAAAAAAATAAATAAATAAATAAAAAAAAAAGCGTGGGGGTCCCCCAAATTCAATTTCCAGGCCCTTCAGGTCTGGTATGGATATTAAGGGGAACCCTGCCTCAAATTTAAGAAAAAATTTGACGTGGGGTTCCCCCTAAATATCCATAACCAGACCCTTCAGGTCTGGTATGGATATTAAGGGGAACCCCGCATCAAATTTAAAAAAAATTTGACATGGGGTTCCCCCTAAAAATCCATACCAGACCCTTTATCCGAGCACGCAACCTGGCAGGCCGCAGGAAAAGAGGGGGGGACGAGAGAGCGGCCCCCCCTCCCTCCTGAACCGTACCAGGCCACATGCCCTCAACATTGGGAGGATGCTTTGGGGGTCCGTGACCCCTCAAAGCACCTTGTCCCCATGTTGATGAGGACAAGGGCCTCATCCCCACAACCCTGGCCGGTGGTTGTGGAGGTCTGCGGGCGGGGGGCTTATCAGAATCTGGAAGCCCCCTTTAACAAGGGGACCCCCAGATCCCGGCCCCCCCCCTGTTTGAAATGGTAAAGGGGTACAAAAGTACCCCTACCATTTCACAAAGAAAGTGTAAAAAATTGTTAAATAAAACAAACACACTTTTGAAAAATTCCTTTATTAAAAATAAAAAAAAGATTCCAGCGGCGGTAATCCACTCTTGCTATCCAGCGACGGACGGTCAGCTCTCCATCGATGTCTAATGTCATCCAGCGCGATGTCTAATGTCATTTGACGCGGGGTTCCCCTTAATATCCATACCAGACCTGAAGGGTCTGGTTATGGATATTTAGGGGGAACCCCACGTCAAATTTTTTCTTAAATTTGAGGCAGGGTTCTCCTTAATATCCATACCAGACCTGAAGGGCCTGGTAATTGAATTTGGGGGACCCCCACGCTTTATTTATTTATTTATTTATTTATTTATTTTTTTATCAATGACTTTCAATGAGTGTTCTCTGTATTACGGGAGCCGACAATTCATAATAGCTGCGAGTGATTTTAAAGGACTTTTTTTCCTGCATAAATGACACTTTGTGCAGGGACAATTCTAAGCACGGGAAACATGCGCCCCTTCACAGGCATACTATAGACAACCCCCCCCTACGAAATTTAAAGGAATATTACACTTTTATTGTTTCACTTTAATCATTATTAAAATCACTGCTCCCGAAAAAACGGCCGTTTTTAAAACTTTTTTTTGCATTGATACATGTCCCCTGGGGCAGGACCCGGGTCCCCAAACACTTTTTAGGACAGTAACTTGCAAATTAGCCTTTAAAATTAGCACTTTAGATTTTGAACGTTGGAGTCCCATAGACTTTAATAGGGTTCTAAAGTATGCTATATAGTTAGCTCCGTCGAATCTTCTTTATACATTCGACAGACACCATAAGCCTTCCAAGACAGATTCGACCGTAATTCATGTGGATTTTCGGACGAATGCAATTTTTGAACGAAAAACGAAATAAATAAAAACGAATTTCGGGAGTAACTAAATAAATTAAGTTTTCAGACGAAAACGAAATTCCGAAACGAAATATTTTACTCTGCACATGTCTACTAATTAGGTGACTTCCGAAGGTAACTGGTTACACTAGATTTTAGTTAGGGGTATCGGAGTAGAAGGGGGCTGAATACAAATGCATGCGACACTTTTCACATATTTATTTGTAAACAAAATTTGAAAACCTTTTATCATTTTCCTTCAGCTTCACAATTATGTGCCACTTTGTGCTGGTCGATCACATAAAATCCCGATAAAATACATTTACGGTTGTAACATGACAAAATGTGGAACATTTCACGGGGTATGAATACTTTTTCCAGACACTGTACCTTGCATTTATAAGATGTACTGTCTATTTCAATTTCAGATATTGGAAGCTCACCCCCATAAAATTGTATATTCTCCAAAAATATTAGAGTATTGGGGGTAGTATAATCTCTGTGAGTAGCTTCAAATTTGGCCCTTGACCTCCATCTCTTTGGATAACGTCACATTTGGTCGTTGACCTCCTTCACCTTTGCAGCTATTTACATAAGCACCTTACACTTCAGAAATCCATAAAGATTGGGATTTTCTATAATGAATGTTATTTAGCAACAAGAGCTCAAAATTCAAATCGCATGGGTGAAGAAAACAGTAGTCGCTATCGTAACACACAACCATTGTGGCATAGTGAATTGTAATTGTGCCTATTGACTTTAAAGACTAGAAACAAATATCGCTGATATACCTCATTTGGATTGTTGGTATCATATTATGGTTCAGCTGAGTGTAGTAAGTTTTACAGAGACCAGGACAGAAGGGAAACTGAATCGTCTATTTAAAAATAAAAAATTCTTGGAACGCAGCCCAGCCCACTAATATACTTAGATACTCAAGTCCTTCTGGCAAATGCCAGAGGAGTCCGATTACCAGTCTGGGCTTGTTGTGATACCAGCGTTCAAAGCCTCTTCAAAAGTTGTGTAAGAGTAATGGGATTTAAACTGTCAGACTGCTGTCTAACTTGGACTGCAAGGTTAAGAATGTATCTGAACAGTCTACTCTAAGTATGGATGGTGAAACCAATATTCCATGCCTTGCGAGACCCCTTTACCAGCGTATAATGTACTGGACCCCAGAGGCTTGATGTCATCGCTCTCGATTCACATGCTTTGTAAGGTAACAAGATATTTTTCTCACGCTTTTCTTTTCTTCTTAATCTGTTCTCATTTTGAAGACTACTTTTAAAGTGGTTGTAAACCCTTCAATGCTGAAGTCACTCTGCAGAGCTCAGTGAGGAGAGCTCTGAGAGCTGATTGGAGGGAAGGGACCACCTGTTTTACACAGCACACAGGAACAGAGCTGAGGGCTGTCAATCAGCTTGAGGTCCCTACCCTGTCACCTTTTTTTTTCTCTTGGTGTCAGGAAAACTTGTCAGAAGGGACTCATGCTGATAGAGAATTGAACAGCAGACAGAAATGACACTTAATGCTCTTAATGGAGACAAGTACACGTTCTAGAGCAGTGATTTTCAACCAGGGTTCCGTGGAACACTAGGGTTCCTCCAAAGGTTGCTAGGGGTTCCTTCAGCATTGGGCAATTTCTGCCTCTCAGGTAAGTTCCCACTGACACCATTGATCTTTTTAGCTATCCGTAAGGAGGTTATGCTTCCCAGTGACCACAAGTGTGAGGACCATTCTTCCCACTGACCATCACACTAATGTATCATGAGTTGTAGATTTCTAATTTTTAGTAGGGGTTCCCCGAGACTGGGGAACTATTTTAAGGGTTCCTCTGTGTTGAAAAGGTTGAGAAAGGCTGTTCTAGAGGGGTATGCTTTATTCATATGTCATATCTGAGGTTTACAACCACTTTAATATAGTTGTGTCTATGAAGGTTTTCAGTCCTTCAGGATATATGGCAATAAAAAAACAATCACTACTGACCGGTCTTAGCTGCACTTCCCTCGGTTGTACCCTTTTTGAGTGGCATCATGATCAGCAACTTGAAAAAGGGGTAATGCTGTGATCTCAGGACAGGACACAGATACGGGACACTTGGCATCCTGGCATCCATGCAATAAGCTTGCACTGCAGTTTAGTCAGAGTATTTTAGGCTAATTTCTGAATCTGTTGCTGTGAGTTACATTACATCATTGATATTAGCACTGAATTGCATTCAACTCGTATATGGGTCAGTGAATGTGGCATTTACCCAAACGTTCATTGGAGGTGAATGTGTCTTCCCCTCCCCCATGTATAGCAGGGTGATGCTTTTGGACTTGTACTCTTCTGCTATTAATCTACCTTCTTTGCATTGCTGCTGACAACTTCCATATTAGTGATCTCCCTGGCTGTGTGCTGCTGCTTAATGTATATGAGCCCCAGGCACTCCTCTGTCACCTCCTGATGCCAACGTTTCCAGTCACAAAACAACTGCAATGAGAACGGGGTCTGTGTCCTAAATAATGATTACCAAAGACTGCGTGTTCTAGAAACTGACTTGTAGCCAGAGGTGTCTGCCCAGTTTCCAGTAACAATGCATTTCAAACTCCAGCTCAGCTGGCAATTGGAGAAATCGAAAATCTTAATTCCAGTTACATTTAAAAAAATGATTATCTGCATGACTAATATATTTTTCCTGTCCTTGGGTGTTTTTTTTTTTTTTTTTGTGTGTCTCAAAGTATAGGCCTAAAGGATAGGCTCACTCAGTGGTTGTTTGATAAGGCCTCACTGCAGACTAATAATTGTTGCATCACATATCTGCTATGGTGGCACCTGACCAGAATTTTTCCTTGCTTTGTCTAGAATATTGTCCTTTATGCACTGTTGTCCATGCTATCCTTGTTCTATCTTCAAAAGACCAAGTAGCACCACTTTCTGTGGGTTTACTGTTCCTTTTGGCTTTAAGTATCTATATAGGGGTCTTGGGAGCAGTAGATGATCAGCATTGTAATGGAGGACTCTCTTTGTCAATTATCTGACCCTATGAAATGCCTTGTTTCATTACATTAGTCCCTTTACATGTATATATTAGACGCCAATACACAAATCGTTTCTGAAGCCGTGATATTAAATGTCGGCTTACAAAAAAATTGCTGTGTACTGTCTTATAGGTGTAACAATTGATACACCGTCAGATTGCCCGTTGTACCTAATGAAGCAAAACACATTCCTACCAAAGTCCAATACTCACATGTCCAGATGTCTTCACATTCTAGCTGTAATAGATGTGAAGCTGCATATAAATGCATGAATGGGCACAAAATGAGCATGCTGTGCAACAATAAGCCAATTGAATAGGACTGCTTTATTATCTGGCTCCGTACTGGTAAATGTAGACATAAATTGCTCAGTATAGGCATCTATTCGAAGATATAATTTGATTGCAATAAGAATGCCCAGTGAGGGAAGGAAACAATTCTGTATCTTAGCTCAACTGAACTGCTATTTGACCAGTCTGTAGACTGCCAGGATGCCCATTTCATGAATGTTTAGGAGTATTCCAACTCCGTATTAAAGCCCAACTGTCGGCAGGATTACCTTCATGGGTTTCGAATTGGGAACACCTTCCATTTCTTTGGGAGAACTCCACTCTCATGCAGACATACTCCTATGTACTGAAAATCATTTTAGCTTATGTGCTGGAGGAAGTCCATCCCCTGCTGGAGGAAGTCCATCCCCTGCCGGAGAAAGTCCATCCCGTGCCGGAGGAAGTCCACCCCTTGCCGGAGGAAGTCCATCCCCTGCTCTACTTCGTCACTGCTCTGGCTGTAAGCTCTACAGGTCTGATTGACCTCAGCACTAGGGTCGCATAGCTAACCCCCTTCTCTTCTTGGCCTTTCTGAAAGCACACAGCCTCAGGTTTCTTCTTTGTGAATGGCCAGGAGGAAAGGGGTGCGGAAAGGCTCCTAGGGCGAGGTCTATGAGACCTGCAGCACATACAGGACGAACAACCAGAGGAAGTACAGTGGTTGCCCAACTCATTCAGACATATAAACAAAAAAATTTGTAGAAGTACATCCGCAGATGAGTGAGGACTTCCCAAGAAACGAGAAGGTGCGCCTGCTTGAAATCTATGAATGCAATCCTGCCCGGATTTGGGATTTATTGCCAATGATTTTAAAATGGGGATATCCAACAACTCTTTTTTTTCGGTGTGATGGGTGACCACAAATTTTTGGTCATATAGCATATCAGATAGCAGCCATTCTGACAGCTTCAGTACCCTGAAAGGGAGATTTTCACTATTTTCCCTAACAAACTCATTCCTTTGGCTTTGTCAACAAACCTCATGTAAACCACAAGTATCACATTCCTTAGTGACAAGTACTTATTGTAGAAAGTCTGCACAAAGGTTACCTGCGTTTATCCTGGTAAATTATGACTGATAGCAATGAATTTCTGTTATTTAACTTGTCAAACGTGTGTTTACTGTGCATATCTTTTCCTTGTTGAAAGAGGTTTGTGAAGCATAAAATGTTCTTGTGATGCAGAAAGTGGAAAGTCCCTCGGTTTCCTTTATAATCAGTCGCATAACAATGGTTAAGGATGTGTGTGTAGAACTTGTAACATTGAGATTGATAACCTTTGTAACCAAGGTGAAATTCTATGCTGACTTCATCCTGCCGTGCCTTTTTATTCCTGCTTTTTATGCTCAAATCTTCCACTTAAATGGAAACCAGAGCCCTTTTTAACATTTATTTTTTTATAGCTTCAAAAAAGATCTGCCTAAAATAAACCTGTGGGTAGTAACGTTTAAAATTAACAGCTGGAGTAGAGACTAAATTCTGATGTTATAAGTGTATGTTCAGTTTTTTTTTTTTTTTTTTTTTTTTTAGTGGGTAACTAGGGACATAAGCTGCTCATTCATTGTCTGACAACTGCAGTGGTGCTTACCAGATTTGCACAGCCGGTGAATTGCACTCTTTGTAGGCTTTGACAAGGTGTTGGATCCCGTGCCATCATGTATATGGATCGGAGTTGGCCTTGCCAATCAGGAGCCAAGCCACCATCCTTGGTTGCTTAAACTAGCCATTCTCTTTTAGATTTCTCTTATGCAGCCTGTATTCCAATCAATAGATTCCTCTATTCACATTAAACGGTGTGGATGAAAGAATCTGATCTGTCGGCTATTTTATATGGATACTTGCAGCACCCGCCGCTATCTGAATACCTGAACAGTAACTACATCTGGATGCAGTCACTGGATTCTACAATATATAAATCCACTTTTGTGGAGACAGGTGGTGTAAACATAGCCACAAATCAGCAGGAATCCTCCAAGATTTAGGCTGTGTATGGCTAGCTTTATGCCCTGGCGTTGAATTGTGTGATGGGACAAGGGTTTGCATATTTGTTACTTTTAAGAGTTATGGTAATATTCACACTTTCCATGCATCCCTTACCAAATCACTCTCGGGGGTGCGTTCACACTGACCGGGACAATAATATGCTTCATTTAATATGTGGAATGTTTGACTTTCTGGATGTTTTGGTGCATCGTACAATTTTTTTTTAAAAGAGAGTTTAATGTAAGTCTCTGCAATGGCATCCAATACGCATGAAAAATGTAACGCCTGCATTTTTTGCACTAGATCGCACATCACCCCTGCGTTGCAGTATATACGGGGCACATAGAAAACCGTTGCGGTGCCTGGCATTGACCAGGTGCAGGAAAAGGGTAGTCGCTGCACATAGATTGAACGAGTCCTCAGCCTCATCTATGGTGCAGGGTCTTCCGATCTGGATTTGCAATACAGAATTGCTTCTGTCATAAAAATACTGCAACGTGCCAGAGTCTCAATAGTACTAGTCCTTCCCTTTTGCCCAAATTGTGTTATGGCTCATGTAGACCGATGCCCTACCACTTCACGCAGACTTAAGCTAGTCATGTTTCGAAACTTGGCTGGCCCAGCAGGGACCTGCTGAATTTAGGTCCATGTGGTTGATCTGCCCATCGACTTCTCTTCAACCATCCTGTAAGACCCCTTGCACACTGGGTCATTTTGCAGGTGCTATTGTGCTAAAGATAGTGCCTGCAAACTGACCTGAAACAGCCACTGCTGTCTCTCCAGTGTGAAATCCCAGAGGGCTTTCACACTGGAGCGGTGCGCTAGCAGGACGGTAAAAAAAGTTCTGCTAGCAGCATCTTTGTAGCGGTGAAAGAGCGTTGTATACGCCACTCAACAACTGCTCACGCCCATTGAAATCAATAGGGCAGTGTGGCTATACCGCTGGCAAAGCACCTCCGTAGAGGCGCTTTGCGGTGGTTTTTAACCCTTAGCCACTGGGGGGGCAGTTTTGCAGAATAGCCCCGCAAATCCGACGGTAAAGCGCCACTAAAAATAGCGGCACTTTACCGCCAACGCACCTTCCGCCCCAGTGTGGAAAGGGGCATTAGAAAATGTCTGCTCAATCGGCAGGGAAGTCTCTCCGTGGTCAGAACACAATAAGGCCCGGTTCACACCTATTCATTCTTTAATGAATTTTCCATTTTGTAGAAACACTACGGTCCATTTAACATGGTTTCCTATGGATGTAGTTCAAATCTGTGCATTTTATTGAATGGGCCAGGGACTTTTTTTTTCAGTTTTTTGGTTTCTTAGACTTTAATGGATCAGAAATGTATATTGAAAAACGGAAAATGCACCTGGAATATGCAAACTGCAACCTGCATACGCATGAATCAGGCCTAAAACAGCAGGGAGGATTCCCCCATTGGTTCTGTTTTTTTCCTTTTCCTTCAACCCGCTGGTTGAACAAAAGACTGACTCGCTTGCTAAAGAGTATATATATATATATATAGATAGATAGATAGATAGATAGATAGATAGATAGATAGATAGATAGATAGATAGATAGATAGATAGATAGACTTAGGCTGGCCATACATGATTTTTTTTAACCAGCTGGTTGAACAAAAAAAAGAGGCGAATCCCTCATCTCTACATTCAAGGTAATAGTGGAAATCGCTCACTGAGGTAGGTATCAAGTTCTGTTTCAATTGGGGAGCCTTTGGGAAAAACCTGACAGCATGGTTGTACACAAGTCGATCGATCGCTTTGTGTACAACCAGCCAACCCATACATGACTGCAATTTGGCTGGTTCCTGCTGAATCTGCTGAATTTCGATTTAATGTGTGGCTAGCTTTACACAATTATTTTTTTTTCTTGTCATCAGTAAAAAAAACGACTTCACCAGCTCCAAGCCTAGGTTTCTGGTGGCTGGTTATTATATATTGCTTTCTGGCAACAATGAGATAAGAGGATAAAAGGACCCCCTGTACACAGATAATTACAGACTGCACACAGAATACATTAACACACACAGATCAGATTGTTTACAAACCGCTGATCTCTTTCACATGTATATCAAAGAAAGACTATAGTTCCCTTTAGGGTATAGATGGCCACATATTACCATCCTCTTTTGCAGTAATTAGGAGGGGTCATCTGATTGACAGGAATGTTCTAGCAGGCCCCCATTTTACATAGTTGCAGGTAAATCTAGAAAAGCTTGCACAGTCATATTTCAATATTTGGCTTTTGAAGTTTGTGCTGACTGTTAATTGCCTGCTCTCCATTAAAGCGGGCCATACACTAGTAGTTTTTGAATGACTCTTCATCCAAAAATTTTGGGTACGTTTGATGACTGGACAATTGTGGTGCGAACGTGCTTCAAAAATTTGTTTGATATTAACCAGGGTGGGTTTGATTTAAATCGACTCTTTTAAATTTTTAAAGCGCGACCATTCACTTTAATGGGACGGCTGGCGATGCGACAGTGACGCAACAAGGTGAGGGATGTGGCGGCAGCAGGTGAGTGGATGCCCGCTAACAGGTGCCATGATGGATCTGAAATGACAGGTACTCTTTAACCAGTTCCCGACCAGCGCATGACAGTGTAAGTCAGCAGAACGGCATGGACAGGCAAATGGGCGTAGAGGTACGTTTCTTTAAATTTGCCGCCATGCCATCGCGTGTGCAGCACACGCCAGCCGGGACCTCTGTGAGTCAGGTCGCGAGTCCCGCGGACTCTATCACCGCGGGGATACCCACGATCGTCTCACGGGGAGATGCTAATGTAAACAAGCCTCTCCCCGTTCTGCCTAGTGACAGTGTCACTGATCTCTGCTCTGTGTGATTGGGAGCAGAGATCAGTGATGCGTCACATGTAGCCAAGCCCCCCCACAGTTAGAAACACGCCCCAGGGCACACTTAACCCATACACTGCTCCCCTAGTGGTTAACCCTTTTACTGCCAGTGTCATTTACACAAGAATCAGTGCATTTGTATAGCACTGATTGCTGTATAAATGACAATGGTCCCAAAAACGTCCGACGTGTGCGCCATAATGTCACAGTCACGATAAAAATCACAGATTGCCACCATTACTAGTAAAAAAAAAAAAGGGGGAAAAAAATTAATAAAAATGCCATAAAACTATCCCCTATTTTGTAAACGCTATAACTTTTGCGCAAACCAAATCAAACGCTTATTGCAATTTTTTTTGTACCAAAAATATGTAGAAGACTACGTATCAGCCTAAACTGAGGAAAAAACTGTTTTTTCTATATATATATATATATATATATATATATATATATATATATATATATATATATATATATTTTTTTTTTTTTGGGGGATATTTATTATAGCAAAATGTAAAAAATAATGCATTTATAATGTGTATAAAGAAAGCTATATTTGTGGGGAAAAAGGACATCAATTCTGTTCGGGAGACACGTCGCACGACTGCACAAGTTAAAGCGACGCAGTGCCGAATCGCAAAAAGTGCTCTGGTCAGGAAGGGGGTAAAATCTTCCGGGGCTGAAGCGGTTAAATGTAAGGACTTATTCTTGCTGGTAGTTAGAATCTTTAATATTTGCAAACAAAATGAAGGTTTCCTATTTAGAGTAATAAGCTGTCGGGTTAGTAAACCAGCGATATCAGAACCCATTCAATCATACACTTGGCTGTGTACATAGATTTGCAAAACAATGGGATAAAGGAATATTCCTGAACTTTGTGGTCGTGGTCACTGTGAAATTGTGTGAATTCATTAATGCAGTGCAGGTTATCTCAGCTTGCAGAGCTTGGATTCATTGAATGAGTTTACCAAAAATGTAAAATACTACACAATATACAGCCTCATGCTACATAACTAAGCTCCATTTCATGCTGAATGAACGAAATGATTAATGTATCCTAAATAGAAAACTATCTTTAGCTATTTTTACTCCAAACGCATTTTATTAAAATAAATTTGATAAATCTAAAAAATCGACTTTAAATATAAAAATATCTGATTTAAATCTAAAAAAAATATATGTATATTTTTTTTTAAATCATTGATTTATATCCACCCTGGCATTAACATTTGATTTCGGAATGAATGTAATTTCCTGAAACGAAAAACATTTTCACTGTTAGAAATGTGTTTCTCACCACTATGGTTGAAAAAGAACAGAATTTGACCCATTTGAAGCATCAGATAAAGGAATGAATGTTCTTAAAATGAATATTTTCTAGTGATATTCTAATAGTGTGTGGTCTGCTTTAGTGCTGTCATTAGTATTGTGTTGGATCTCATTTTAAAATCCTTGTTATGTCTAGTTAATGTTTGTACACGATTTCTTTTTTAGACTGCGGCTTTTATATTATTGCAGAAAGGGTCTCTGATCGAAAGGAAGAGCTTCTAATGACTTGAAATAGCCGTAGTGTTCCTGGTAATTAAAGGCATTATGATTTTTACATAGGTAGGAGCCTGGGAGAAGGTTTTTTTAAATATCAAATCAAGTGTGACATTGAGTCAACAAGCAGGCAAACATAGCCTTGGGCTGATGTCGGATGGGCGATTGTGCCTTCAGAGTGACAAGTTGCCTGTGGCAGGATTGCTAAGGAGGCTGCCTATCAGCCCCTCTGGAATTCCTCCCCCTGTAGCTGGGGCAGTGTGATGTTGCTCTGTCACTGGTCAGATTGCTTGCTGAATCTCGATCGCCTGCGATAGGAGCAATTCCATAAGGAAAGACAGGCTGCCTCTTGGTGATCCTGCCACTGACGCTTTTTTGCTAATGTCAGAATTGCCCGTTTGATATCACTCAGTAAAATAAGTTAACAATAAGGTCTCCTTCACACGGACGTGTTCATGTACGGAGCTCGCTCTGCTCAGCGGGGGATCGCTTTGTCGATCCCCCGCTGAGCAGGCAGAGGACAGGTCTGACTCTGCACACTGCGCAGGGACCGACCTGTCAGAGCGCCGCTCTCCACTATGGGGGATCGGATGAAGACGGACCGCAGAGTAAGAGCACTGTGAACGATAAATGGAACAAAAATGTAATTTCAGCTGGAACATGTACCACGGCCTGGTGTTCAGACCAGCGGGCTTTGCTGTTAAACTAGCACCAATCTGTTATCAGACTGTGGTGCACATTGTTTTACTATGACATGGTAGAATCTACTTCAACCCTTCAACTGGTTGGTCATTGGGATTAGAACACACATCAAACTCAACTGACGCTGGGGGCTCAATTGAGTGGAATAAATTATAAAGGGGCCTCTTTATGTCTGAGGGCCACAACTACTTTGTTTCAGAAAAAAGATTATAGCACTTTGGTAATTAAAGTGGTGTTCCATACACAAAAAAAAAGATTAACCACTTTCAGACCAGACCAATTTGCTGGTCAAAGACCAGACCACTTTTTGCGATTCGGCACTGCGTCGCTTTAACTGACAATTGCGCCGGCGGCGCCCTCCCGATGGCAGGGCGGCAAATTTAAAGGGACGTACATGTACGCCCATTTGCCTGCCCGTGCCATTCTGTCAACGTACATCGTCGTGCGCTGGTCGGCAAGTGGTTAAAATTCCTAAAAAAAAAATAAAAACATTTAGATTTTTTATTTTTTTTTAACTCGCCTCTAAATGCCTGTTACTAGGGGGTCCCTCTTAGTCTGCCTCCTTCAGTGCCTGGGGTGGTGACATCACTTCCCCTCGGCGCAGGAAGGGCTCAGCTCTGCCCCCTCCCTCCTGTCAGTCATCTGGGACACGTGGCAGGTCCCAGATGATTGCGCGGCCAATCGCTGCGTCGTTCGCACATACGCAGTGGGTGCCCGGCTGTGCCCACAGTTAGAATGCCACCGAGCGGAGGGGGGGAACGAGCGGGGCTTTGTTCTCTGGCATCACTGGACCCTGGCACAGGTAAGTGTCTGATTATTAAAAGTCAGCAGCTGCAGTATTTGTAGCTGCTGACTTTTAATTTTTTTTTTTTATTTTTTTTATGGAAACTCCTCTTTTAATATTTCAGCAATAGCCAGCTTGCAAGATGTTTTTTCAGAACAAGGGGTCTTAAAACACTGAAATGCAACATTATGTAAGGACGTTTAGCCTTCACCTGTCTAACTTGAAGCTGGGACCCTATTTAATTGTCCCTGAAAGTGGATATTTTGACCAAAAAAGAAAAAAAAACTCCATACATCTCTGCAATACATGCACAGTCCCCTGTGTTTTATCACTTTAAAGAGGGAGTCCGCCGGGACTCCGCGTTTTTTTTTTTTTTAAAGTCAGCAGCTGCAGTATTTGTAGCTGCTGACTTTTAAAATAGTGACACTTACCTGTCCAGCGTGCCCGCGATGTCGGCACCCGAAGCCAATCTCTCGATCGTCTCTTGGGTGCTGCCGCTGCCATCTTGGGTATGTGAATCAGAAAGTGGAGCCTTTCGGCTTCATTTCCCGGTTCCCTACTGCGCATGCGCGAGTCGCGCTGCGCAATAAGGATGGACCCGCTGCCTCTGGGATCTGTGTGTTTCCCAGCAGGCAGCAGGGGACTTTCGGAAAGGGGCGTAATCTACGCCCCTTTCCGCAGAGAGCTATCCCGGAAGTGGGTGCAGATACCTGTACTGTACAGGTACCTGCACCCCCCTGAAAGGTGCCAATTGTAGCGCCGGAGGGGGGGAGGATTCCAATGAGCGGAAGGTCCACTTTAGGGTGGACCTCCGCTTTAAAATGTTAACTACCAAACAATACCTGTTGGCCTGCCAGAAATCCAGAGTGCGCATAACTTTCTGTGTAAACTGTGACAACACAGTGCCTGGGCTATACTGAGATTCACACCAGCGTTGTCAGCCCTGTCTGCCGGACTACCGAGCTCTGCCTAGCTTTCTACCTCTTTGCACCCCTTTCCCCAAGCCCACGTTGCCTTCCCAGCAGAACAGTGCTTCTGCCTTGACTCCCAAGAGCCCAAACATTGGGGTTGATCGGAGTAGGGCATGTTTACTTGCCTTATTAAATGAGGTCCATCTCTGCTGACTTCTATCAGCCAATCGCGGGGCAAGCAAAAAATCTATTTTCTTTTGCTTTTAAATGTTTAGCAAAATTGAATTTATACTTTCCTTCACCACATTCTTTAGGTGAAAGGAAAACTCTGAATGACACCCGAGCAAAAGGCTAAGAGAACAAAAGGTTTCCTTTGCACTACACATTTATTTTTTTTCTCTCCAGCTGAAAACATACAACAATTTGAGTATTTACTATGAGCAGCAACATTACACTTGGGAGACTTTCAGTACCATGTGCTTTTCTAAAGCCGGTTTGAACATCAAATAGATGTGATGAGTGTTAAAGGTGTAATACATTTATAATCAAAGTGAAGGTCTATCTATGCATGCTTATGGGCTTTAAGAAGTATATATGGAAGATTGAAATAACATGCAAGTAAAGTTGGCCATACACCTATAGATTATCTGCAGATTTTCTATAGATGGAAAAAGTGCAACAGATTTCTCCATGTTCGCTAAACTGTGTGGATGGAGGAATCTCCCACTTTTTCCATCTAACCGTAGAAAATCTGCAGATAATCTATAGGTGTATGGCCAGCTTTAGAAATGCTTTAGTCTTTTTATAAAACTTTCTACATGGGCAGAACCTCCCTATAAAAAATAAATGAAGCCCTGGTTGCTTTTGATAACACCCTCGTTTTCTTCTTCTCCTCCAGCCTTGTCCTTTAGCCTCACTCACACCATAAAAAATGGCTTTATTGAAAAAGTATTTTTAACTTATTTCCTCCCCACTGCCTTTGATTTGTTGGCTGTTTTCAGTCTGACTGACTGGAAATTGCATTACGCCTGTTGTCCCAGAAGGAGGAAAAATGTAATCTCAGTCTATTAGATGGATATAGTGCATGGCTGTAAATGTGATCTTCCAGTGACTGTACTGGCTTGTGCGTGTGTGTGGTCAAAGGCCAGCTGGCATCAATGAGGTTATTGTGAGTAATACTCATTAGGAGAAGCCATTTAGTTCAGCACTTGGTAGCTTTACTATGCAACTTATTCTTCCAGCATTATTCTACAAAATAGAGGTCAGTCTGCTAAAGGATAGAAATGTCATATTTAAGAACATAATATGCCACTTGTGCTAGATGTGACATCAGTGACAGTCTGCAATGCACATACAGGGGAGAAGAAAGCCAGTTGCTGACTCTTCAGCACTGTCCCTGTCCCACGTCAAAGAGCTATTTTTCTTTTTTTTAGATTTTTTATTTTTTTTTATACTTATTAGGGTTTTGGAACTTGTTCTTTAGGACTAAACTCACAGAAAACGATGCGTCTTAACTCGCAGTGGGGCTGGGTCCACGTTGTCTAGGGCAGTGATTCTCAACCAGGGCTCTGTGGAACCCTAGGGTTTTTCCAGACCAGTGATTCTCAACCAGGGTTCCTCCAGAGGTTGCTAGGGGTTCCTTCAGCATTGGGTAATTTCTGCCTCTCGGATAAGTTCCCATTGACACCATTGATCTTTTTAGCTATCTGTAAGGAGGTAATTCTTCCCAATGACCACAAGTGTAAGGACCATTCTTCCCACTGACCATCACACTAATGTATCATGAGTTGTAGATTTCTAAAATTTAGCAGGGGTTCCCCGAGACCGGAGAACTATTTCAAGGGTTCCTCTGTGTTGCAAAGGTTGAGAAAGGCTGGTCTAGGGGAACAGGTAAGGCAGTTTTTACTTATCTGATCCTCTACCTCTGCAGTCTCCTCCACACCGCTACACTGGTCAGGGGCGTAACTATAGGGGGTGCAGCAGTCGCGACTGCAACTGGGCCCTGTGCTGCAGGGGGCCCATGCAGCCCCCTCTACATATGGCTGGCAGCAGCATAGGCAGCTAGGATTACCAGTGCACCATGCACACGGGTGACTGGAGGTGGAGGGTGACTAGCTGAGCTCCATGCTCGACTATCGCACTGGCTGCTCTTTAGTTGTGCATTCCCCGCATTACCCGTGTCCTCGGCCGGTTCCTCAGTGTACCCCTCTCCTGCTCCATGCATTGCCGCTCAGTCCAATGGCTGTTCTCCTCAGCCAGAGTCTCAGGGACCCCTTCTCACCTGGGGGCAGTAACTTCATCTGCCCTGGAGAAATCGATCTCATCTCTTCTGGGGACGGGGACACCATCCTGCCTAGGGACAGTCCCCCAATGGGGCACCTAAAAAATAAAAATAAATACTGATGCCAGTGGTGGAACTACAGTGCTCACAAAGGTCATACCTGTGACCATGCCCTGGAGTTCCACCGCCGGACTCGGAGGGAAGGGCCCTGGCTGGGGTTCAGGGGGGCCCTTCATGGTTTCTTGCATCGGGGCCCTGAAGGTTCTAGTTACGCCACTGACACTGGTCCATGCAGCCTTTCCTCCATGGCACTCCAGAGGCCTAAGGCCCTACTGATGTCATTTTGACCAATGCAGGACCCAACCCTATAAAGGACATGGGAATGCCGAGGCCACATGCCAGAAAGTCCACTGTCAGAGCAGAAGATCAGGTAAGCAGATGCTTTTCCTGTCCCCTAGACAGAAACAAAAATTTGACCCTTATAGTGCAGGCGCAGCCTCGATGTAAGGAAGAACTTTCGTTTTCTTGGAGCTGAAATTTTCTGTTCTTCTGAGCAATGATTTCAGCAAACACTACCAGTGCAGTTCTTTTTAAAGATTTTCATCACCCTTCAATTTGACCTGGATTTCCAACTGCAGCTATGAAAAGTTCCTCTTTAACCAGCAATATTGTTTTGTGCCAACTCCATGCAAACAAAGAGCATGTGGGAGTCGGTTGCATGACAGGTACAAGCTAAGTCTTGTTTGCTTTAATCAGGCCAGTGAACTTTGCATTGCTGAACCAGTGGGAAGTTCAGACTATGTAATCCGGTGTTTTAAGAAACAAAACTCTGATTTGGTCTAATCTGAAATTAGAAAAAATTCCACCAACAGCAATTTGTAGTTCACAAAGGCCGTATAGCATAATGCAAAATCATTCTCTGCTCTAAATTAGGAAAACAATTCCTGGCAGTGTCCCTATGCATATACCTACTAGGAATATGTGACCAAACCCTATGAATTCCCCCTGTGTGGTGGCCAGCCCTTCTCTTAGGCATATAGTGTTAAGGCCTGAAGCTGGAGCCTTTTTCTTCTCGTAATGTCTGTGTCCAGGGTTGTATGCCCATGTGCATGTTTAGGCGAGTATTGGCGTATACCTGCATACAGCCACATCCTGTAATTGTTACAGGAGTGAGGGGGAGAGACTTCCAGGCACCACAGCTCTGGGACAACTGGGAAACTACTGGGTTTAAGTTAAGGGTGATGAATTGCTTTAGGTCTTGATGGATTTCAACCTCCAGGTATCTGAACTGAGACCCTCTGGAGCTGCACATCTGGTGGCAGAGGATCAGCCCCCGCATGGAGCGGAAAAAGAGTGGACTTCCCTCCCAGTTAATGCAGATTCCTGAGAACCGTCCAAACCCGTTGATGACTTGACCGGGCAGCGTGTAGAGAGACCCCATCATCTCTGAGATATCATAAGGTGTCGTCAGCTTACAACGGCACCTTTTTTTTGAAAGGGACCTATAGTTATACCTTGGACCTCGGGTGTAGAGCTCAGTAGGATGGCGATGGGTTCAATCGCCAGCGCAAAAAGCCCCCGGGGAGAGGGGGGGCACCCCTGTCTAGTCCCCCTATAAAGAGAAAAGGAAGGGGAGAGAACAGTATCAGTGCACACCATGACAACCGGAGATCTGTACACAGCTTCGACCCAGGAGATGAAGACAGACTTGAACCCAAATTTGCGGAGGACCACCCATAGGTATTTCCATTCCACTGAATCAAAAGGGAGGCCACCACAGTGGTCCGATCATTTCCATCCCTAGAGGCCAAGACCGTATACAGTCTCCGAAGGTTAATGTCTGTCCCCTTACCCGGCATGAATCCCGACTGGTCTTCGTGAACTCCCCTCATTTAGACACTTGGTGAGAATCTTAGTCAATACTTTGGTATCAGGGTTGAGCAGAGAGAGAGGTCGGTATGACGAGCACAATTGTGTGTCTTTCCCAGGTTTGGGGACGCAACTATGATTGCCTGGGCTATAGGGGGGGGGGGGGGGAGGGGAGAGAATACCCTCCTGTAAAGTTTTCGTAAGCATGGTGTGCATCCTAGGTCCCACCTCCTCCATATATTGTTTATAGAATTCGCACGGGAATCCATCCATTCCTGGGGTGTTAACCGATTGCAAGGAACCTAATGTCTGCTGAACCTCCTCTAATATGATCGGGCCATCCCAATCGTTCCCGTGCTGAAGGGGTAAGAACAGGAAATGACACCCAGTCCAGGAACTCATAAAGCTGTTGTGTTCTGGAGGAATATAGTTTGGAGTAGTAAGAGGCAAAGCAAGCATTAATGTCCACAGGGTTCACCACCAGGGCACCATCATCACCACTAAGACAAGCTATAGTAGACACCAAGGACTGTTCCCTAGAAATCCAGGCCAAGAGCCTACTAGTCTTCTCCCCCTGTTCAAAGATTCGCTGTGTTTGGCCAGCTGATTTTTCTGTGCCTGGGACACTCTAAGAAGCACTACCCCTCGGTATGCCACCTTCATATCCTGGCCTGTAATGGGGTTAGCAGTAAGGGCATAGCGGGATTCAAGCAGCTTGGCTTTAGTTTTGGCTTTGTCTAGTGTGATAATAGCATTCCTACGCTCCCTAGATATAGAGGAGAGGTAGCAGCCCCTGATATATACCTTAAAAGAATCTGTCATTCCCAGGCGCGGTAGTACCTGCATTTACCAGCCAGTATTCCCTAATCATTTTAGCGATTTCAATTTCGATTGTGGGATAAGCTATCCAGAACCGGGAAAGATGCCAGAGTCTATCCGCTGGAGGTGTCCTAGTTTGTAGGCAGCATAAAATTGGGGAGTGGTCAGATATACCGTGGGGAAGCCCCGAGAGCTCTTTAATTTTGGGGAACATGCTGACACTAGCATATAGAAGGTCAATACGAGACAAGGTTTTATAGGATAGAGAGTGACAGGTATAAATACAGTCTGACGGGTGCATCCAGCGCCATACATCCGTCAGCCCAAACAGTTGCACCCAGCGAGATAAGGCCAAGTCAGTAGCGGGGTCCGGAAACAGCTTATCAATAGAGGGGTTCGGGGGCATATTAAAGTCCCCCGCAAGGAGAACAGTAGTGAATTAGGCAAGTATAGACATGAGATTGTAAAAAGGGGGAGAGGGTGGCAGATATATACAAACTATCACCATATCAACAGTGTTTACAATTGCATGGACTAGAACATACCTTCTCTCCGGGTCCAATTTAACATCGAGGAGTTCGAAGCCGAGGTATTTATGGATCAAAATGCTAACCCCTCGGGCATAACCCGAGTGGGTAGCATGGTAATAGTGGCCTACCCAGGGTTTTTTGAGACCCATGATCCTACCCTCTATCAGATGAGTCTCCTGGAGTATACAAACATGAGGGACATATTTCTTTAAGTAGTCAAAAATCAACGAATGTTTGATCTTATTATTAAGCCGCCTGACATAACACAAGAGAACTTTTATCGGAGCCATAACGCAAAAAGGCAAGAATAAGTATCGGGAAAGTTCCTATGTCTTGGACCCAGAGGGTACGATACACTAGCCAAAATGGGAACAGCCCAAACCCATCCTGAAAAAAAGAAGTTAATCAGCAAAGCATAAATAAGCAACATCTGAGCGTTACATCCATTGTTTTCTGTCTGAAGGAAAAACAAAACAAAAAAACAGAAAAACAAAAATAACATCCATCCCAACCCACCCTGATAACCGAAGAACCACAGAGTGTTT
This sequence comes from Lithobates pipiens, assembly GCF_037356315.1. Taxonomy (NCBI): domain Eukaryota; kingdom Metazoa; phylum Chordata; class Amphibia; order Anura; family Ranidae; genus Lithobates; species Lithobates pipiens. The sequence goes on from NW_027507787.1 coordinate 198,672,488, forward strand.
GAGTATCCAAAGCTAACCCAACAATAAACCTAAGTGTCTAAGCCGTTGGAAAGTCTCCTATGGGGGCAGTGCGTAACAGGTAGCACACCAAGAACACAGTTCCTAGTAGTGGGAGCATACCGCTCCGCAATTTGTATTTCCTGGAGGCAACCTTCAGTGGAGGGATAGAATATCGTACCTTTTTTGTATGTTTTCTACTTTCGTACACTTAGAAGAAGCTAAGGGCGCAAACTTAGTTACAACTAGTGCTTAAAAAAACATAAATGGAGAAACATGAAAAACAAAAAAACAGAAAATGTAGAGAGATACTTATACAATGAAATATAAATCCACAGCTGCTGTAGCGTTAAACTGACTGTAACCCCCCCCCCCCTTTTTTTTTTTCTTTTTTAACAAACATGCTATACTTGCCAATCTCGATCCTCCTCTTCTTGGATCTCCCGCCGGTGCTCCTGACTGAGCTTGCTTCTAAGCCATATGTGTGATATATACCATAGACACACAGAGTGCAGCTTGGCCCTGCCCCCCTGCTCCTTCTTCATTGACTGTGATTGACAGCAGCGGGAGTCAGTGGCTCATGTTGCTGTCTCTGAGTCTAAGGAGGTGGGGAAAGAGCTGCTGCTCTTGTGATCATCACTGAATCAAGATCAGGCTCAGGAAAGTATGGTGGCAGGGGCTGTGCCCTAGGGTTGCCACCTTTTTTCTTCAAGCCAAATCCGAACACTTTAGCAGCGGCACTTTTTTTTTGCGGGGTATACGCTATAAGATTGTAAAAGACCTGGGACACTTTTGGTGGCCTGAAAGAGAGTAGTAATGTGGCGCATAGCTCTCCACAGCAAACCGTGCGCTTGTCTAAATTGTGAGTGTTCTGCACGGAATGCAGGGGTCAGATATGTCCTGGGGAAAGGGCTAGTGCTAGCAGGAGGTGGGGAGACTTAGATATGTGCTGGGGACATTGGCGACTGGTGCTCAAAATTTTTTTGGGGGGGCGCAAACAAACTGAAAAATTCTGAAAAAAACAACTGTAGCCTCGCTGTGCCCCATAAACTGTAGCCTCGCTGTGCCCCATAAACTGTAGCCTCGCTGTGCCCCATAAACTGTAGCCTCGCTGTGCCCCATAAACTGTAGCCTCGCTGTGCCCCATAAACTGTAGCCTCGCTGTGCCCCATAAACTGTAGCCTCGCTGTGCCCCATAAACTGTAGCCTCGCTGTGCCCCATAAACTGTAGCCTCGCTGTGCCCCATAAACTGCAGCCTCGCTGTGCCCCATAAACTGCAGCCTCGCTGTGCCCCATAAACTGCAGCCTCGCTGTGCCCCATCATATGCAGCCACTGTGCCCATGTCTGCTGGAGGCGCTGGGGGGGTCAGATATGTGCTGGGGGGGGGTGCCGCTTTGTGAGAGAAGAGGGCCAGTGCAAGGGGGAGGGGTGGGGATGGTAGGATATGTGCTGGAGGGTGCTTTGGGAAGGAAGAGAGAGAGTGCAAGGAGAGGTTGTCGGATTTCAAATCCAATCCACACTTCTAGCATTGTCTTCCTCCGACCAAAGCCCTTCCAGCACATATCCTCCTAACCCCCCCCTCGATCACTCCACATTTTCTACCTTGTCCTCCAGCTTCTCTCTCCCCCTCCCTCCTCCATCTAGAGATCATAATAAAAACTTTCTACAGACCTGATATCAGTGTGTCCCTGCTCCCCCCTCCTCCTCCTGTGTACAGAACTAGAAGGAGGAGGAGGAGCTTTGATTCACTGACACTGTGCTTTGCTTTGCTGAACCAAGCTGCTGTTAGGGATAGGGGAGGCAGTCTGTGTGAATGATGTGCCTGGGTCTGGGGCAGAAGTAAACCCAAACACATCATATAAAACCTATAAAAATAAGTGCTTATACTTTTAAAATCCAGTAGTATACTGTCTCACCCTGCTCTGCACATGCTCAGTTGTTCTCCTTTTTTGGCATTAAAAAAAAAAAAAAAAACAGCCACTAGAGCCCAATCTGCTGACAACTTAAATATTACTGCTCAGGGGATCTGGGCTCAAGCAAAATGGCAACCTCCAGCGAGAAGAAGCTGGAGCAATGCTGGAGGCGATTTACTGCACACACTCATTTTGGTGGCATAATTATTACTGTGGAATGTATGTTTCTTGCTAAAGAACATTATTTTTATCATGAAGTTATGGATAAAGTTCTGCATTAATTTAAGGATCTTGTTTATTTGGCCATATTTATATAGTAAGTAGCTCTGTAAGCTCAGCCACCCTTCTCAGAGTAAAAGTAGAGATCATCCAGTAAAATCCAACAAAATATTTATTTTCTGAATGTAATCCATGAACATCCACTCGTTTTATGATCTTGTTACCTACAAGTATGCCTATAATAAGGCTTACCTATAGGTACAGTGAATATCTCCTAAACGTGCGATGTTTAGGAGATCTTCACACTGGATGCAGCCAGTGACGTCACCGGTGCATGTGCTCTGAAGGTCTCGCATACATATTTCATAAGGTGCTAGTATGTGATGCATACTAACACATTATGCCATTGCCTAGCAGGGGATGTAAAAAAAAAATATTTAAGCCAAGGTTTACTACCGCTTTAATGGCCATGTAATGTAGTTTTCATTAAATAGTTTCTTACGGTGTTTACTGCTCCTTGTAAGTAACCTCCAAAACCTATTATTTTCCCTCTCACATTTGTTTGGATTGATCAGTGCACGTTGGTTGCTGTCATGTGCACTGTTCTATGCTCACTACACACTACACCCATAATCCACAATCCACCTAGGGAGTGAAATGGATATTTTGATGATAGGCAACTGCTATCCTCATATTGATTAGTGGTTCCAAATTAATAATAACTACTGCAGTAGGGAACAGACACAAAAGATACGCTCAGCATCTTTCCAAATAACCGTTCTCCTTTATTATGACGCATTTGAAGGTTTTTATACACATGATTACGTAGGTATCACATTAATATTACAATTGTATGTTTATGGTAACAAGGGGTGTTACATAGGCAGGCTAATTCTAATCAGGACTTGAAAGAATGCAAAACATGTACTGAAAACATTGTTAGTGCCGTGTGCACAGTGAGGGCATCGTGCAATACATATAAAATAGAATACAATTATATACAGAACTTACAAATTTCCATTACAGGAGCGAGCAAGAGAGTATATGTCTGTTCCAGTGGGACCACGGAGAATACACATAGCGTCACCCCCTAATGCAAGGGTTTCCAAACCTTCTAAACAAAGGGCCAGTTTATTGTCCTTAAGATTTTAGGGGGTCTGAACTGTGACCAGCAGAAGTGTAAATTTTCCTGGCATCAATGGGAGTCAATATCACCACCTTTGGTATTAGTAGGAAAAATAGTTGATATCATTGGGAAGAATAGTGCCGCATTGTTGGTATCATTGGCAAGAATAGTGCCGCATTGTTGGTGTCAGTAGGAGAAATGGTGCTCCATTGTTGGTGTCAGGTTGGCAGAATAGTGTAATTAATACTTCAATGGGAGGAATATGCACCAAGGGCCAGATATAGGCAAACAAAGTGCAGTTTGGAGACTACTGCTGTAATGGGAAGTTAGATCGCAGCAGCAACAAAAAAAAAAAAAAACAGGGCTTTGGATGAGGCTGAGATCAATAGAAGTTACTTTTTTTTAAGTTAAAAAAAACATACTTAAAGGGGTTGTAAAGGTAAATGTTTTTCACCTTAATGCATTCTATGCATTAAGGTGAAAAGACATCTGACAGTGCCTGCGCCCCCAGCCCCCCATTTTACTTACCTCACCCCTCGAAAATCCCGCTCTCGCCCCCGCCGTCCTTTTTTGCCACTCAGCCTGGCCGCTGATTGGCTGAAGTGGATGGGTGGAAAGCAGCGCAGCCATTGGCTCGCGCTGCTGTCAATCGCATCCACTGACGCGGGGCGCTGGGGCCGCGTGATACAGCGAGCGGCTATAGCCGCCGGCTGTATCACAGGAGCGTGCCCGCAGGTGCTTTCCACCATGCGAGGGAGCTCGCATGAACGTGAGAAGTACCTGCGGGAAGAAGCAGAGACAGCCGCCGAGGGACCTCAGAAGAGCAGGTTCGGGGCCACTCTGTGCAAAGCAAGCTGCACAGTGGAGGCAATTATAACATGTTTGTTATTTTTTTTTTTTATTAACTTTACAATCCCTTTAAATAGCATTTTATTTTTAAACCAGAGTTTAGTGTCATAATTAAAGCCCAATTCCAGCCAAGATTTTCCTTTTTAGGACTGATTTTGTGACTCCCATTGGAGCGATTTCCCCCAATTTCCTGTTGCTAGGGACACAAAACTACTTTTTTCATTACAATGTGGGTGTTGGAAACTCTTTATGTAAAATTTTTAATACGGTCACACAACAGAATCTAGTCTTCCAAAAAAAGACATTTTGGGATTACTGTAGGGAAGAATGTTGCCAATGGAAAGACTGACCTTTGATCGGCATCAGCCATATTTCCTTTAGTTGTTCTAGGTCTGCCCCAGTGTCTCTGGAGGGATAGGTGTCCAGTAAGTTGTTACTAGCAGGAGTGTGCATTGAGCTGAGCAGAGAAGAAGCTGTCATTTTTAGGACTACACATGGGGGCCCCTATGTGAGCTGTCACTGATCAGCTCTTCAATGGTGTGTATTCTTTCCGGCCTTTAATCTGTCACTGCCTGGATATCTTTCTCCGGTCCCAAGCCATGGATATTTATAACCTGTATGAGAATCCATTTTTATGGCACACTAAAAGTCAGCTCCAAACGACCTGCAGTACAGCAGAGGACACAGTGTTTCTTGCACAACAAGCATTTGAGGCTTCCAGCCAAGACAGTAATTGAAGGTAAGGCGGTTAGCTGAGTGCAGCTCAGTGAACAGTTGGAATCTGTAGGAGACTGATAGTACCAGGCAACAAAGGCGGCTCTGTTTTACTGGAGGAATTAGAAATTCTCCAGCAGTTTTTTAGTCCTTTTCCTTGGGAGATAAAAACACCCCCTCCAAGCTGTTTAACATATTAGTAACCACTGGTTTGTGTAGGAAAGTTTGATTTGATTTTTCAGAGAAGTCTACAGAATACAGTGTACGTTTTCAGCTCTTAATTCACTCCCTGGTCATCTCTACTCGACTACTACTACAACTCCCTACTCATTGGATTACCTCTACATACCGTATATACTCGAGTATAAGCCGAGATTTTCAGCCCCTTTTTTTAGGCTGAAAGTGCCCCCCTCGGCTTATACTCGAGTCACCGCCGTCTGCCTACCCGATCAGCGTGTCGTGCAGACAGACGGCGGCCATTCCACTATTCAAAAGCCGCGCCTCCCTGTCTGTGATAGGCGGAACACTCAATTTCCCAGCAGTCAGTGGTCCGCCTATCACGGACATCCGCTCATCCTCATACTATGGACGAGGATAAGAGGATGTCCGTGATAGGCGGAACACTGACTGCTGGGAAATTGAGTGTTCCGCCTATCACAGACGGAGGCGCGGCTTTTGAACAGTGGAATGGCCGCCGTCTGTCACAGACGAGAAGAGGTGCGGCGATCCTGGCATGTTTTTACATGCAGATCGCTGCAGAAGGACACAGGCTGCAGAAGGACAAAGAGGCACAGGACACAGGGATGGACGGACACACAGGGATGGACGGACACACAGGAATGGACGGACACACAGGGATGGACAGGCATGTCTTACCCTCGGCTTATACACGAGTCAATACGTTTTCCCATTTTTTTTGTGGTAAATTAGGGGCCTCGGCTTATATTCGGATCGACCTATACTCGAGTATATACGGTAGTCTATCCCCCTTCAGTCCATCATGAATGCTGCTGCCAGGCTCATCCACCTTACCAATCACACTGTGTCTGCTACCCCTCTCTGTCAATCCCTCCACTGGCTTCCACTCGCCCAACAAATTAAATTCAAAATACTAACTACTTACAAAGCCATCCACAACTCCGCCCCCAGCTACATCACTAACCTAGTCCCAAAATACCAACCTACTCATTATCTTTGTTCTTCTCAAGATCTCCTGCTCTCTAGCTCCCTTATCACCTCCTCCCATGCTCGCCTCCAGGACTTTTCCAGAGCCTCTCCCATCCTATGGAACTCGTTACCCCAATCTGTCTGCTTTATCTCCTACTCTATTAGCTTTTTAGACGTTCCCTGAAAACCCTCCTCTTCAGAGAAGCCTATCCTACTCACACCGAACAACTGTATTTTAATTTTCTCCATCTAATCATCCCCCACAGTTATTACCGTTTGTTCCACTTGACCCTCCCTTCTAGATTGTAAGCTCTAACAGGCAGGGCCCTCTGATCCCTCCTGTATTGATTTGTATTGTAACTGTACTGTCTGGCCCCATGTTGTAAAGCGCTGTTGGTGCTTTAAGAAACCTTTATATTAATAATTTTTCAGCATTAAAGAAAAAAAATTATTGCCACACCGTACATTTTCTATTTGCTTTTAAAGCCTAAACATTGTTTACCTTAATGCAGTGGCTGTATCGAGGTAACATATGCGCCCCCTTATACTTACCTGGGGTTAAGCTCGTCCTCACCCCATCCAGTGCTGTGCCCCACTTTAGCGACTTTGTAGAAGCGGGGGGTGGGGGGGTGGAACTGCGCTGTCAGCATCTGTGGACAGGGGCAGTGTGGCACAGAAATCTATTTTGGGAATTAGTGCGGTGCCGCAAAGTCAAAATTGCACCGATTCAGACGGTGCCATTGCCGGCAATAGCCGTCGATTTTTACATGTCAAATCGCATCAATGTGAACCTAGGATGAAGGGGGATGTTCTAATTAAAGCATGTTCTGTTGAGGCAGACCAATCAGTATCAATAGTAAGTATTAAACTACACACACGCACACCCGAGGGTAAACAACAAACTCTACCTTTATCATTAAAGTAAATCTGTCATGAGAGCTTGTTGACCAATTTGAAATTGGACCTCTGCCTCCAATGCTGTCATGGTTTTGGCATGGAACAACCTTGCAACTTAAATCCTTATCTGCGTACTTGTTTGGGATCTTTTGACTTGACTAAAGTGTTTGGTCCCTTTCACACGGACGGACCGTTCAGGTCTGCCTGTCAGTTTTTTTTAGGCGAACCTGAACGGATGCTACATGCAGGTCTATGGATCAACAGATGTCAGCGGTGACCATGTCCGCTGACATCTGGTCCGGTCCACTAAAATCGGACGTATGGTGATGCTGTCCGTTTTTCATCTGATCCCTCCATAGGAATCAGCGGTGCACTGACAGGCCCCTCCCCACTCAGTGAGCAGAGATGGACCTGTCATCCCCCGGCTCAGCGGAGATGGACAGAGATCTGCTGCTGCACTCCGCTGAGCGGATCCGCCTCGTGTGAATGAGGCCTTAAAGTAAGAGTTAGTGTGATATCCAGGCAGCCAACATTTTTAGAAAGTGTGTCCTTGATGGCAATCTATACTTCTCTAATGACAGGTTTCCTTTAAAGCAGTGGCCATACATAGGTCTGAGAAGAGCATGCTGGGAGAATGATGATTTTAGTCTGCTGCAGGCCAGAGGAAGTGTTTCCTCAGTCTTCTCTCCATGTCTGTCATCTCTCATATGTTCCATTTTTATAACAAAAACAGGCTTGCTGTAAACCACTCTCCTTAGCAGCTCATACTTCCCTTTTGGGCTCATGAGTAACTATGGACACTTATGCCTCTACAAAAATACGTTATTTTGGTGCCCTGGCAGTCATAGGTGGTATGTACAACCTGCCGCCCACAGCCAGTCAAAATTAATGACAGGCTGAAATGCACAACGGCTGTACGCACATCTGAGCGGTACTCGTATACAGGGACATATACCCCAAATGCGTATACAGTCTATGAATCCCAGAACACTGAAATATGACTTTTTTTTTTTTTTCCTGTATGGGCAAATCTATTCCTGTACATGAGCACTTTTATTTTAGCTCCCCCAAAAGCAAGCAAAACTAACCCTGTGTAAATGTCTAGTCACCTTTACTAGAGCTTACACAGGGCTGAGGATGCTTCCCCTGCTCCCATGTGACAGGGCTAGGATAATCACCAGTGCTGTCACATGAAAGAGAGGAGATCATATGTTTCTTCATAGCTAAAAGCACCAAGTATTTTCAGTGGTGCTGGGAGAGCAAAGGAAAATGGAGTGTATACTGCTGAGGAGGGAGAATTAATGTGATTGTAAAGTTAAAGTTAAAAGAAAAAATAAACAAACATCTCTATACTTGCCTGCTCTGTGCAGTGGAATTGCACAGAGCGGCCATGAACCTCCTGATTTGGAGTCCCCTTCTGGCTCCTCCCCTCAGTCCAGTGCCCCCATGGGGACACTCGTGTGATACCCGCACCTGAGCTCTGCTGCTCCATCCAATGACACAGACAGTGGGACTTCTGGCTCCTCCCCTCAGTTGCGGATACTCATGTGATACCGGCACCTGATCTCTGCTGCTGCATCCATTGACACAGACAGTGGGACTTGACCCCGCCCCCAGCTGTGATTGACGTGCACGGCGCTGGATCAAATGAGGGCTCAGGTAAGTCGGGGGGGGGAAATACTGACACCTAAACATTATTTACCTTAATGCAAGGACTGCAGTAAGGTAAAAAAAAAAATGACTAGTTTTTACAACCACTTTAAAGCAAACTGTTGCTTTGGCTTGCATGGGCAAATCATAGGTTTAGATTATTATTATTTTTTTATTCATGTTAAGGGAAAGGCAACTGAACTGTAGCTTTGGGTTCCTGGAATGAGAATAGTATCCAATGGGCTCAGAACAGTTACAAATAGTGACTATCATTTGATACTACATTGTAACATTTTATATAAATGAGGGTTGGTGGTTTTGAGTAAATTGCCCTTTATCGGGTTGATGAAATTGTACAGAAATCTCACAATCTGAGCCTCCAGCTACAAACACTGTAGCTGCTGAATTTTAATAAGGACACTTACCTGTCCAGTGAGCCCATGATATCGCCCCCCCCCCCCCCCCCCCCCCGAAGGAAGATCTGTCTATCGGATTGGCTGCCGGCACAGCCATCTTAACGAAGGGAAAGAGGCAGTGGAGCCTTGCAGCTTCACTGCCCCTTTCCTATTGCGTATGCGCAAGTCACGTGGCACTTTGTGAATGGCCCCGCTGTTTTCTGGGGGACACACATGTCCCAGAACACAACAGGGCAGCTCACCGAAGAGGAGGAAGTGGCAGATTAGGAAGACTGCCTAGCAACAGGGGTTTCTGGTAATTTTTTTTTTCTCAAATTTTTTTTTTTTTTAAGAATATTAATGCATTTTTTTATTTTATTTTAGGGTGGCCCTCTGCTTTAAAGACATTTTTCTAAGTACAAAACATAGTACAAAGAGTACATAGGAAAGCATTAGTCAACCGGACCATACATTGTATATGTTGGTGGGATTATCTATATGAGGTGTAAACATACAAGGGGTAGGCAATTCTAGATTTACCTATAAGAGTATCGCAGTATTTTCCTGTGTAACAATAACGTTGGGAAGAAAAGGCAAGGGTAAGGTATTCTATGGATAGTAACGAGATGTACATTAACCATTTTTAAATTAAGTAAAAGACGAGTATTGCTGAGATACTAATGTGATTAAAAATTTATGAAAAAAACAAGAACCTTAATCGACTTTAAACTAGTCAGTCCAAATTTTCCACTGATTGTCAATGTTTTTTCTATTGCCATCTTTATTAGCCAATAAAGATTCATAAAGGTAGTTAGATTGTGTAATTTCAAGTACTTCTGAAACATGGGGCACTTTATTGGATTTCCAGTATCTAGTTATCAATGATCTAACTGCTAATAGGACACGTGTGACCACGGTACGGAAGCCCTCAATACCTAGATTTAGTAATGCCACCCCAGGGCTTGGTGAACAATACCGTTTTATAGGGGAAGTCATACATTTCATATTATACTAAAATATTTTATTTTTGCATTTTAACCTAAAGAGCTCACAGAACTAACAATAGATAAGAACTGAACTCTGAGCAGAGATCAACTCTTCTCCCTCAAGAAATCGTTCAGAGAACATCAGTAGATGATAAAAGTGGTTAGCACTGCCGCCTGGCAGCATTAGGGTCATTGATTCGAATCCCAACCACTGCACTACCTGCATGGAGTTTGCATGTTCTCTATGTACCTGTGTGGGTTTCCTCCAGGTACTCTGGATTCCTCCCACACTCCAAAGACACGCTGGTAGGTTAATTGGCTCTGGTGTGTCTATGTGAGTTGGGGACCTTAGATTATAAGCTCCTTGAGGGCAGGGATCAATGTGAATGTGCAATGTATAGTACTGAGTAAAATTTTGGGATTATATAAGTACCTGGAAAAAAAAACAGCAAAAAAAAAAGCCAAAAAACTGAATCTGAACTGTTGATAGACTTTTGTGACCTCCCACGGTAACACTGAGGCATGGTCTAGATTTGCCAATGCTTCTACTCCAGAAATCAGAATAGGACTGGACTTTAGAAGATCTTAGGATGGCTAAAGACAGTTTGAATCTCAGCCGGTTCAGTAGAAACTGCAACAACTCCTGCAGTCTCCTGCGGTATGGCTGCCGTCTCCGACAGTCTCCTGCGGTATGTCTGCCTTGTCTCCGACAGTCTCCTGCGGTATGTCTGCCTTGTCTCCGACAGTCTCCTGCGGTATGTCTGCCTTGTCTCCGACAGTCTCCTGCGGTATGTCTGCCTTGTCTCCGACAGTCTCCTGCGCTATGTCTGCCTTGTCTCCGACAGTCTCCTGCGGTATGTCTGCCTTGTCTCCGACAGTCTCCTGCGGTATGTCTGCCTTGTCTCCGACAGTCTCCTGCGGTATGTCTGCCTTGTCTCCGACAGTCTCCTGCGCTATGTCTGCCTTGTCTCCGACAGTCTCCTGCGCTATGTCTGCCTTGTCTCCTGCCCTATGTCTGCCTTGTCTCCGACAGTCTCCTGCGCTATGTCTGCCTTGTCTCCGACAGTCTCCTGCGCTATGTCTGTCTTGTCTCCGACAGTCTCCTGCGGTATGCCTGCAGTAAGGATGAGCTCAGGGGTCTTCGCAACCAGGAAGTCGGCACTGCAGAGCGCTTATTACAAGCAGTAAGACATTTTCCCTTTCCATGGCTGCAGAGATCTGGAAAAGTCTCGCTGCCCGTGATTTAGCACTGTGCAGTGCTGACTTCCTGGCGGGCTCTGCACGTGCAGCTGCACACGCCTGAGCTCATTCTTAGTCTGCATTCTCTCAGTCTCTTGCGTGATGTCTGCAGTCTCTTGCATGATGTCTGCAGTCTCTTGCATGATGTCTGCAGTCTCTTGCATGATGTCTGCAGTCTCTTGCATGATGTCTGCAGTCTCTTGCATGATGTCTCTGGCAGTCTCTTTCATGATGTCTCTGGCAGTCTCTTTCATGATGTCTCTGGCAGTCTCTTTCATGATGTCTCTGGCAGTCTCTTTCATGATGTCTCTGGCAGTCTCTTTCATGATGTCTCTGGCAGTCTCTTTCATGATGTCTGCAGTCTCTTGCATGATGTCTGCAGTCTCTGACAGTCTCTTGCATGATGTCTGCAGTCTCTGGCAGTCCCTTGCATGATGTCTGCAGCCTCTGGCAGTCTCTTGCATGATGTCTGCAGTCTCTGACAGTCTCTTGCATGATGTCTGCAGTCTCTTGCATGATGTCTGCAGTCTCTTGCATGATGTCTGCAGTCTCTTGCATGATGTCTGCAGTCTCTTGCATGATGTCTGCAGTCTCTTGCATGATGTCTGCAGTCTCTTTCATGATGTCTCTGGCAGTCTCTTTCATGATGTCTCTGGCAGTCTCTTTCATGATGTCTCTGGCAGTCTCTTTCATGATGTCTCTGGCAGTCTCTTTCATGATGTCTCTGGCAGTCTCTTTCATGATGTCTCTGGCAGTCTCTTTCATGATGTCTGCAGTCTCTTGCATGATGTCTGCAGTCTCTGACAGTCTCTTGCATGATGTCTGCAGTCTCTGACAGTCTCTTGCATGATGTCTGCAGTCTCTGGCAGTCCCTTGCATGATGTCTGCAGTCTCTGGCAGTCCCTTGCATGATGTCTGCAGTCTCTGGCAGTCCCTTGCATGATGTCTGCAGTCTCTGGCAGTCCCTTGCATGATGTCTGCAGTCTCTGACAGTCTCTTGCATGATGTCTGCAGTCTCTGGCAGTCCCTTGCATGATGTCTGCAGTCTCTGACAGTCTCTTGCATGATGTCTGCAGTCTCTGGCAGTCCCTTGCATGATGTCTGCAGTCTCTTGTATGATGTCTGCAGTCTCTTGTATGATGTCTGCAGTCTCTTGCATGATGTCTGCAGTCTCTGGCAGTCTCTTGCATGATGTCTGCAGTCTCTGACAGTCTCCTACACACTACAATCTAATTGTACAATATCGTTTAAATGTAGCAGAGCTGTCGCATGAGGATACAGCTAAACAATCCATGCAGCGTGTATGTCCGATCACAGAGTATCTGAAGGAGATTGTGCATGTAGGGATCGGACGGATGGAGGATGTAGGGATTGGTGTCTTTGTGTGTCTGCCCTCCTCCTCCTCCTGTATACAGATGAGTCATGTGACCCGCTGTGGAAGTGACTCGCTCAGCACCTGTGACGGCACATTAGCAGCAGACAGGCCCCGCCCTCCCAGAGCTCGCCCTGGGCTGAGCATCCTCCCCCCTCCTCCACCCTCCTCCTCCCCCCTCCCTTCCTCCTCCATCCTCGGCTCCGCCTCCTCCACCCCGAGATCCGCCATCCTTCCTCGGCAACACTCAGCACTGCGACTCCCTGGGAAGCCCCGGCGATGCCTGCGGGGAGGATCCCACCTCCTCCCCTCGTTCACTAGGAGGCCTGCGGCCGTCTCCCCCCCTCTTCTCCCCCAGCTGGCCGGCTTATGTAAGCGACCTCCTCCCGGTTATCATGACCCAGATCTGGCCGCTCATCCCCTCCTCTTCTCGGTGACAAAAGCTGCTGATCCGCCGCCCCGTGCCGGCTCTGGAGGAGGCTGCCCATCCCTGGACGGGGCCCGGTGACATCGGCTCTCTGCAGTCCGGATCAGGTAGACGGTTCATTCATCTGTGTGGATGATGGAGGTCATCGATCGGTGTGCCGGGGGGGGGGGGGGGGGGGAATCATCCGACCCGGGGGACCCCCATCGGTCTGAGGACTGAACCTGACATTGGAAGTGGGGGGAGGGGGTACCGGCTTCTATCAGCAGTGCTGTGCATGTGACCGGGGACTTCACACACCGCTACATGGAGAAGACACGGTGACCGCTGTCATGGAAGCTCCTCTACCGCCTGTACCGGGGGATGTGGGGCTTGTCTGTACATATCACCATGGGGGGAGGGGAGCCTAGACTGAGGACTTCACCCATACATTCAATGCCAGGTGAGGGAGAAGACATGGTGACCAATGCCATGTAGGGGGCAGACTGGGCATCCCAGGGGACCCCATCTACCTCCTGTGCCAGGCTATATGGAGCTTGTCTGTACATGTCACCAGGGGGTGGAGGGGAGCCTAGCCTGAGGACTTCACCCATAGATTCAATGCCAGGTGAGGGAGAAGACCTGGTGACCAATGCCATGTAGGGGGCAGACTGGGCATAATAGGGGTCCTCATCTACCTCCTGTGCCAGGCTATATGGAGCTTGTCTGTAGATGTCACCAAGGGGGGAGGGGAGCCTAGACTGAGGACTTCACCCATAGATTCAATGCCAGGTGAGGGAGAAGACATGGTGACCAATGCCATGTAAGGGCCAGACTGGGCATCATAGGGGTCCTCATCTACCTCCTGTGCCAGGCTATATGGAGCTTGTCTGTACATGTCACCAAGGGGGGGGGGGGGGGGGGGGAGGGTAGCCTAGACTGAGGACTTCACCCATAGATTTAGTGCCAGGTGAGGGGGCAGACTGGGCATCCCAGGGGTTATCATCTACCTTCTGTGCCAGGCTATATGGAGCTTGTCTGTAGATGTCACCAAGGAGGGGAGGGGAGCCTAGGCTGAGGACTTTGCCCATAGATCCCAAGACAGGTGAAGAAGACCTGATAAGCGACCACTGTCATGTGTAGGGCAGACCGATGAACCTGGGGGGGGGTGCCCATTGTAGTCTTAGTACCAGGTGTTGAGGTTCTTGTTACCAGCCTTTACTATACATGTGACTTTGGGTGGTCAGTCTGGCCTGAGAACCTCACCCATAGCTATAACACAAAGACGTGGTGACCACTGTCACGTAAGGGGCATCCTGAGCATCTCAGGTGCCCCATTGTATCCTTCCTACCAGGTGTTATGGTTTTACTATACATGAGATTGAGTCGTCCACCTAGGCTGAGGACTTCACCCATAGCTTGCCATGGCTATAACATGAAGACACGGCGGCCACTGTCATATGATGGGGAAGGTGGTCAACCCAGGTGTCCCGATTTACCTCCAGTACCAATTTATGCAGTGGGCTGGTCTGTGCATGTGACCATGAGGTAGCCTAGGCTGATGACTTCACCCATAGATTTCACTGGCAAGCAGAGTAGACAAGGCGGCCACTGTTATGTGAAGGACAATACTGGTCAGCCCAGATGCCCTGTTTCAGACTTAGTACTAGGTTATTGGCGATTACAATAAGCTTTACTATGCATGTGGCTTAGACTGGACTGGGGGCTTCACCCATAGCTTCTATGGGCAAGCAGAGTAGACATGGTGGCCACTGTAACGTGAAGGCTACATTGGTCAGCTCGGTTTCCCGGTTGTACCGCCAGCACTGGCTTCTATAGTGGTTGCAATGGGCAAGTCTCTGCATGTGACTGTGGCTTAGCCTAGACAGGGATAGGCAATTAGTGGACCTCCAGCTGTTGCAAAACTACAAGTCCCATCATGCCTCTGGGTGTCATGCTTGTGTCTGTCAGAGTCTTGCAATGCATCATGGGACTTGTAGTTCTGCAACAGCTGGAGGTCCACTAATTGGATATCCTTGGCCTAGACTGAGGACTTAAACCCTAGCTTCTTTTGGAAAGTTGAGAAGACGGGGTAGCCACTGCTATATAAAGGGAAGACCAAGCAGCCCATGTTGCCCTGTTGTACCTCTGACAAAGGTTAATATAGGCCTTGCAATCGTCTTGTCTATGCATGTGGCACTTGGTTAGCCTGGGCTGATGACTTCACACATAGCTTACATTGGCAAATGGAGAAGACCTGATAGTCACTGCCATGTAGGGGCAGGTTGGGTAACCTAGGTGTCCTGTAGTAGCTTTGGTACTGGTTATTCAGCTAGTCTGTGGATGCGACACTGGGTTAGCCTAGACCAGTGATGGCGAACCTTGGCACCCCAGATGTTTTGGAACTACATTTCCCATGATGCTCCAGTACACTGCAGAGTGCCAGAGCATCATGGGAAATGTAGTTCCAAAACATCTGGGGTGCCAAGGTTCGCCATCACTGGCCTAGACTGATGAGGTCACCTGTGGCTTATAGCGGCTAGTGGAGAAGCTATAATGGCCACTGTCATGTTATGTAGAAAAGTCATGATGGCCACTGCCAGGGGAAAGGATAACGATTCAGTCCAGTTGTATCTCCAGTACCAGGTTATAGGGTGCTTGCAGTCAGCTTGTCTGGGATAGCCTAGGCTGAGGTCACCACTAGCTTATAGTGGCAGATGGAGAGGACAAGATGGCTACTACAGTGGGAGGGGAAAACTTATCAGCCTAGGTGCCCCATTGAACCTCTGGTACTGGTTTAAACGGTTCTTTCAGTCATCTTGATGGTTTGTGACTTTGGGTTACCCTGGGCTGATGATTTCACCCGTCGCTTACAACAGCTTTCAAATGTTAAAGAAGAGAAGACCTGGTGGCCACTGTCATGTGAAGGGGCAGACTGGTCATCCCAGGGTCCCTGTTGTAGCTTTGACATGGGGTTATATTGTTCCTGAAATCTGCGTTTCTATGCATGTGACTATGCATTAGCCTAGTTTGATTTCACCCATAGCTTACATTGGTGGTAAGAGTTAACATGGTGGGCACTGCTGTGTGAAGAACAGGCTGATTAGCCCAGGTGCCCTGATGTATCTCTCTTACTGGTAACATGGTGATTGCAGTCAGCTAGTTGGTGCATATGGCTGTCGGTTAGCCTAGTCTGATAAGTTTGCTCATATCTTAGCAACTGGAGACGGCATGATGGCCACCGCTATCTGAAGGGCAGACTAATCAGTTCGAGTGCCCAGTTGTACCATTTGGTATCTGATTATGTAGCATTAACAATTGTGTTGTCTGTGCAAGTGATTTCATGGTTAAACTAAGCAGATGCATTCACCCATAGGTTATTAGTGGCGAGTGCAGAAGACATGTTGACCCTTGCCAAGTGCCCTGTTGTACCTCTGGTGGCAGTAGGTGTGTGGCGATGACTATAGCAGGATGTTGGTTTCACATTGGGAAGGAGAGCACACTTCAGCCCTAAGCTGCATTTCCTGTGCCATATAAAACATTGCTTGCATCACCGAGTGCTTCTACTGTTGCTCATCTGTCTTGTCCTTCACCGAGATCTGCCCTGTGTGTTCTTCCATATGTCTGTAATGATGTACTGGAGGAGCAGGCAGGATGAATCACCGTTTTATCTGTTTTCTGCAGGTAGCAGAATAGCTTGAAGTTGGGAGTTTGTTTTGTGTCTATTTGAGTGGAAAGTGGGAGTAGAAGTGGTATAAGATGTCACCACACCTTGGAGTAGCATGGGCTGAGTGATGACTACCAGTGACCTTGTGTGTCAGTCCAGACAGAGTTCAAGCTCATCATAGATGTGTCATTGTAAACCTATAAACTCTTAACTGTTTGCAGATGAGAATTATAGCTGACAGTGGCAATAATTGTCACCGGACTTTATTGACTTGAAAAGTAGTTGTATTGTTCTATGTATTGTGCCCAATTCATTTTATTTAGAGATTATTTTGCGTGTGACTTGGAAGGTTGGCAATTTTGTTTTCTGACCGTTTAATGTGTGTTCAGGTGAATGTGAAGATGACCCAACAAGTACAAAAGAGTAGATGTGCATGTACGGTGGACTGAGAATTGTTCTCTATTGAATGGGCAGATCTCGGCGTTTGTCTGGTAATGGGTCACTGCTGGGAGAAGGAATTTGAGGTGCTCCAATAATAACCACAAGGGCAACCATATATATTGGTAGATTGATAGTAAGAAGAGGTGCTCACAGGTCTTGAGTATAGGAGCAAATTTGCCAACTACATGGTGCCCACAGTGACTGACCATTCTTGGGCTCTTTTTTTTTTTTTTTGGTAGCTTTTGTGTGATTGGAGGCATACTAAATTTCGTATTTCAAATACTTGCATAAAGGGCTCAACATGTTTGCTTTTGAGTACATTTTAGCAAACTTTTTAACGTTCAATACACTGCTAAAAAAAAATAATTAAAGGAACAGTTTGAAAATGCATCGGATCTCAATGGGAAACAATATCATGCTGGATATCTATACTGATATGGACTGGGTAATGTGTTGAACAAAAGGATGCCATGTTTGAAGGAAATTAAGATTATCAACCTACAGAGGGCTGAATTCAAAGACACCCCGAATATCAAAGTGAAAAAGTTATGGAGCAGGCAAGTCAATTTTGCTGAAATTTCATGGCAGCAACTCAAAATGGTACTCAGTAGTTTGTATGGCCTCCATGTTCTTGTATGCATGCCTGACAACATCGGGGCATGCTCCTAAAGAGTTAATGGATTGTGTCCTGGGGTATTTCCTCCCAGATCTGGATCAAGGCACCACTGAGCTCCTGAACAGACTGAGGTGCAACCTGGCGGCGTCAGATGGACCGAAACATAATCTCCCAGTGGTGTTCTGTTGGATTTAGGAAAGGCGAGCATGGGGGCCATTCAGTGGTATTCCTTTATCCTCCAGGAGCTGGCTGCATACTCTCACCACATGAGGCTGGGCATTGTCCTGCACCTAGAGAAACCCAGGACCCACTGCACCAGCGTAGGGTCTGACAATGGATCCAAGGATTTCATCCCAATGCTTAATGGCAGTCAGGGTGCCATTGTCTAGCCTGTAGAGGTCTGTGCATCTCTCCATGAATATGCCTCCCCACCAAACCAGTAATGCTGAACAACGTTACAGGCAGCATACTGTTCTCCATGGTTTCTCCAGACCCTTTCACGTCTGTCACATGTTCAGGGTGAACCTGCTCTCATCTGTGAAAAGCACAGGGTGCTAGTGCCAATTGAGCTTGATGGTGCTGGGCAGTGAGCCCAGGGCCCACTAGAGGACGTTGGGTTCTCATGCCATGAAGTCTGTTTTTGATTGGTCAGAGACATTCACACCATTGGCCTGCTGGAGGTCATTTTGTAGGGCTCTGGCAGTGCTCATCCTGTTCCTCCTTGCACAAAGGAGCAGATACCGGTCCTGCTGATGGGTTAAGGGTCTTTTACAGCCCTGTCCAGTCTCTCCTAGAGTCTTGCTGGTCTCCTAGAATTTCCTCCATGCTCTTGAGACTGTGCTGGGAAACGCAGAAAACCCTCTAGCAATGGCATGTATTGATGTGCCATCCTGGAGGAATTGGACTGCCTGTGCGACCTCTATGGGGTCCTTTAATTTTTTTGGGTGGTGTATGTGGTTGTCATGAGTTAAACTAGCCTGCAATACAAGCAGTGGATGCTACCACTTACCTGGGATTTGGGTTGGATTTTGGTGTTTGATTAGCTGTTTACTTAGCAGCAATGTGTATTAAGCCATTTGGCTCAGCTCATTCGTTCTCCCCCCAGTATCAGCAGTAACCTGTCAAGGGCTTTTTGTGAACTATGTGTGCCTTATGATCCTATATAAGAGAACTATGGAAGTGATAGGATGACCATGCATTTGTTGACCGGCCATCATGAGTTTTCCTCAAAGGGTAAGGCAGTCTGATCTGCTACAGAATAAGTCATCAATGTGTTGGCCAAATGTGACAGATGTAGTATTCCACAAGTGTGATGACTGTGCACTGGGTAATCCATCTGGTTATTTGAGAACTACGTAGACAGCCCTATCATGAGTGCATCTCTCATCTTCTGTGGATAATATCCAGAAAGGTAACCATCGGATGGGAAGTTGATCAGCAGTCAATCAATGCAAAATTAAGAGACTTTCTCTTCTCTGTAGATCGGGGTCGCCAAACTTTCTTATGAAAGGGACAGTTTACTTTCCTTCAGACTTTAGGGGGGCAGACTGTGCCCAGTGGGAGTAAACATTGACCGATCTTTGGTATCAGTGGAAGGAATAGGGCCTAAAGGGCCAGATAAGGGCATGCAAAGGGTTGCATTTGGCGACCACTGCAGTAGATAATCTGCATGAGTATATGCATGTTTACATTTTGTAAACTAAAGCCGGCCGTAGATCAAAATGTTGCCGGTTCAGGAGGGACTGGTGGAATTTCATTCAATCTATGGCTAGGCTGATTGTACAAAGGTCAATATCGTGAATGAATTCTTTACAACCAGCCTGTTGAAAAATGTTTGCTCGATCAGAGTCGCCAGCTATAGCCAGCGGTGCTGATGTGTATTCTGATGGCGGTGAAACCTTCCTACTGTCGGAATACAATAGCTCTGTGGGAAGGCTTCCCCCATCCACATCGAGTGTGTGGATGGGGGAACCGATCCAGTTTCTGAAGCAGGTGTCTCCAAACTATGGCCCTCCAGTTGTTTAGGAACTACAATTCCTATCATGCCTAGTCATGTCTCTGAATGTTGGAGTTTTATGATTCCTCATGGAACGTGTAGTTCCGCAACAGCTGGAGGGCCGTAGTTTGGAGATCCCTGATCTAAAGGAAGCAAATCGTATATGGCCTGCCTTAGTCAAGTAATGGCTCAAAGGTTAGAGTTCACCTTTTCAGAAAAAAAAAGCGCATTTTTGTAGGAGCCATGACCTGTGATCAGTGGGCTGCCATGTCAGGCTTCTGCAGACAAGCCCTGCAACTTTCTGTCCGTACCTTCATACTGGCTGTCTGTTTAAAAGTTGCAATGCTTGTGAGTGAGAGTGCTCATCAACGCTCTCACAGTTCATTCTGAACTACAAGCCGCCAGCCGCGGTGCAGATGGTTCTTGTTCATTCATTCACAGGAAACTGCAACTGGATGATGTGGCTGTGTGGGCGGAGTTCTGCATGTTCTCGCTCTTTTGAGTGCGGGGGAGATGATTAACTGCCCGCTGTCACATGGGAGGGGGAACTGGCAGCATTTGCCTGCAACACCTACATGTTCAACTGTAAATACATCTGGAACATATAACCTGTGAACGTATCCTTTATTTTATCGTAAGCATTGCAGAATAATGAAAATACTGAATATCTAAGGCTTTTTGTACAAATACCTTGGTTTCCACCTCCTATCTTTGTGATTTGCAAATTGACACTGTTTTGTAAACCCCCCCACACCCACAAAAAAAGGTGTTTAGTGAGATTTTATTTCGTTAACATTTTTATATTAACAAAGATGTCCTCCATTATCACTTTATTTCCTACTAAAAGCATGACATCTAGAGCTGACATATACGCGATGGTACTATGTGAAGGAAAACCTAGCAAGTTGGACATTGTGTTTAATAATTTAGCATTGCATGAGCTGCTCTACTATTAGTGTGCCAGACAGCTGAGGCTGCAAGCATATTTACTGCAAAATGAGATTATTATCCAAGTGAAGTGCTCATTAGGAGTTTTACCTCTGGGACAGGAAAAAAAAACAATGAATATAAAAAAAAAGGAACCAGTCGAGCGGACTTATTTGTACAAAAACATGATTGTCTTCCAAGAGTCTTGGCAGTTGTGTATAGAATGGGTTTCTGTGTAACTTGACTGTAATGTCCTATTCCAGTTATTTGAGAAGGCCTCAGTTTTTTCCTGCAAGTATGAAAAAGTGATCTAGCATAAAGTACTGTAAGTCACAATCAATGTTCTTCCATCTTAAAAGCAATGAATAGTTGTATGCATCCACTGCAGCAGGGGACCCCAACCCCTGGGCCATGGACCTGTGGGGGCCCGTGCCTTGTTTGCAGCTGGACCGCACTGAAGGAAGTGCAGTGGGAGAGCAGAGAGATTACATCATTACCTCTCACCGCCCGCCCTGCAATCATCTCTGTTACGTCTGCCTTCTCACATCTCATAGCACAGAACTCGGTCCTATGGGATGTGAGAAGGCAGACTCCACAGTGGTGATTACAGTGTAAGGCAAGTGCTGGTTTCCCCCGTGTCTGAATGCTGGATTCGGTAGTGCTGGGAAGAGGCTGAAAGTTGTAAATCCTAAACTTCAATCAGAAAACCTGCACAATTACAAGTTCTTAAAAAGTGACATGCTGCATCATGTGGCTGTGGTGGCAAACTGTATCGAAAAGCTGCATCATGTGGCTGTGGTGGCAAGCTATATTGGAAAGCTGCATCATGTGGCTGTGGTGGCAAGCTATATTGGAAAGCTGCATCATGTGGCTGTGGTGGCAAACTGTATCGAAAAGCTGCATCATGTGGCTGTGGTGGCAAGCTATATTGGAAAGCTGCCTCATGTGGCTGTGGTGGCAAACTGTATTGGAAATCTCGCGAGATCTCGGCTGTAATAGCCGAAATCTCGCGAGATCTTGGCTGTAATAGCCGAAATCACGCGAGATGTCGGCTGTATTAGCCGAAATCTCGCGAGATGTCGGGTGCATTAGCCGCAATGTCTCCAGGGATTACTTGAACGAGATCCCAGGAGACAGTGCGGGCTTCAGCAGGAAATGATGCTGATCCCCGCAAGAGACCGCCCATCGCCGCAGGGGATGAAAATAAACTACTACGGATTACAAAAGGTAGATGAATCAAAAAAAAAAAAAACAGGTGGCATTATCAAATATATGGTCTAGAGGCAACAGAATGGGCAAATGTTTTATTATGAGTGCAAAACCGCTTTAAGTGATATAATTGCTTCTACTTGAACTTTAGTTCCAGGTTACAAGTGAATTGCCAATGATAATTTGCACAAGTTTCCGTTAACCAAAAAAGGCCTAATTGGCTGTATGTTTATCATTTATAATTACCTTTACAAAGCTGAGTCAGCATTCTGTAAAATCTTCCGAGTCGCCTTTTACAACCAAATGATCTTCATAATACAGAAGTGTTGTTGACCTTTGGGTCCATAGCTAGCTAAAAGTTCAGATTTATAATGTGTTTGTCTTCATTTGCTAAACTACTCTTTTTACTCAAGACAACTCTTAGTACACTAAAAACATTTTTGAGGTTTCGAAAATTCTTGTAGTTGTTGTCAGTCGTTATAATAGAGGGAATGTAAGGACATTTCCTACACGAAGGAAGTAAAGCAAGTTTTTCTGGTATTTAAAAAACGTAACCTCATGGTTGCTATGTGTGTTATGTATTGTGTTTTACAGTAAGGAATGAGTTGTGGGCAAGCGAGTGTCGTCGTTTTATGGTTTAAGATATTTTTTTTTTTTTGCTTTATTGGAAAGCTAACATGACATTCAAAGACTCATTAAGTAATTAGACATTCTTCTCTACTCATGATCACATGCTTTTCCTATACATTGCTTGTGGTTCCTTTTTAACGTGGAACAGCTGTGCAAATTCTGTATAACTTGTATATATCCCTTCAGTCTTCCTTTGACAGACTAATTAACCACATGACCTTTGGGAAGTTACCCGGTGTCCCAATAACAGGACTTGGCAAGAAAGCCATATTGTGAAATTGCACTCACAGGGTAATCATCAACCTTTGTTCACTTATGGAAGTCGCTGTTCGGGGTGTATACAAGTTTTTGTTTTTTGTCTGAGGAAGGATTTGTGGCAAAACCCTTTGTAGGTAGAGTGAGGAACAGCTGAAAATTTCCCTTTAAGGCCTCTTTCACACGGCGCGGATCAGTAAAGATCCGCCCCGTGATGATCCGCCCCGTGATGATCCGCTCGCTCAGCGGGGATCGCTCCGTTGTCCCCGCTGAGCCGGCTGCGGACAGGGCGGTCTCCGCACACTGTGTGGGGAGCACCCTGTCAGCTCTCCGCTCTCCTCTATGGGGATCGGACGAGCACGGACCGTGTGTCCGTGTTCATCCGATCCGCTCTGCAGACGGACAGAAAAATAGGATTTTCCTCCGTCTGCAGAATCGGACAGTTGCGGAGGCGGACAATAGCGGGTGTCTGCGGATGCTCATCCGCAGACACCCGTTATCCCATAGGGATGAATGTATGGCCTGTATTTCATCCGCAAACGGATGGATGAAATACGGACATACCATCCGCATGTGTGAAAGGGGCCTTACGTCCTGTTTTACCTGCACAATAAAATTAGAATTTCTCTTCAGTGGGCTCGTGGACTTAATCAATGGAGTTCCTAAACTTTTCCCACTTTATCCAAAGCTACAAAAAAAAAATCTTCAGTTTCTCCTTGAGAAAATGTTTTGTTAGATTTAGTAAAAAGGTAAATGTAACCTTTGTGACTAACCTATTGGTAGTGGGTACTTTTGCTAAAGGTATTTATACTAAGTGCTCATGCACACGGACGTTTTAAAAAACTGGCTGCAAAGCTAGCTCCGATGCCTGGAAAAAGTGTTGTTAAAAACGTGATTTTTACCGCGTTTTGCATTGGCGTTTTTGCGCGTTTTTGCGCGTTTTTTAGCGTTAGCGTTAAGGAGCGTTTTTTAAGAAACACATCTCTTGGCTATAGCACTCAGAAAACAAAGAAAATATGTTGCGCGTTTATGCGCGTTTTTGCGCGTTTTCCCGCGATTCGCGTTTTTACAGCTCTAGCTCCACGCCACGGAACGCACTGGTCCTGGGTTTTTTTTACAGCTTAAAAACGCCTATGCCATTTGCAGCTCAAAAACGCCTAGGTGGGCATGAAGCCATAGACTAACACGGATGGCCGTTTTTAAGCTGCAAAAAAAGCTCAAAAAAGTGGCTGTAAAAACGTCCATGTGCATGAGGCCTTAGTTGTCCAAATCAGTTTGGTGGAATAGCTTTGGGATACCTTTTGGTTGAAACGTTTTGGTTTGTTATGGTTAGCCATTTTTATTCGCTAGCCTTTTATTTTTTTGTCGTTTTTGTGTTTCGTGTAGAGTTAGGTCAGGGCTGTAGTTCATGGCATACTACATGCTTACTAGATATGAGTGTGAATCTTGGCATGTGCAATGCAATTATTCGGCTGAAATAGACGTGGTCTGTAGTAGCGATTTGACCTGCTTTGATAGGCAGAGGTGCCATCTTGATAGGTAAAAAATGGATTGTTGCAGATTATGCCTAAATCAGGAATTTTGTGTGTGGTTATCGGCGTGGCCGTGGCTACCTACGTTTCCTCTAATGCCATAAAGCAGCGGTCTCTGCCTTTTTTTTCAGCCTTTGACCCATTTTTGTAAAGGAGTGGTGGTAAACGTGCTGTGAGATATTGTCTTGTAATGATGGGTATAAAAGCTGTTTTAATTTCTTCAAATTGTTGTTTTGTTGGCCAACAATTCCTGGTCGTTCTCTAACGCGCCAGATGTTTTTTTGAACTTCATGACCTGTGATTCTAGATTTCCACCAAACTATATCTGTTGAGAAATAGTACTGTGTGTTTTAGTTGCCTAAAGCGAGTTAGTTGTCTTGTCCTTGTGATGACTGTGAGAATTTAGCTGGCTGCCCATGGCTGGTTCTGCAGCTCGGTCCTGGCATTTTGCAACAGTTTCTAACTAAGCTGCTTGTGACTTCTACCAACCTTCTGACAGCTGTCGTTTTATTGCCCCCCTATGTCTGCAGTTGCAGCTTGCTTGGAAAATATTACATAGCTAAGATGTGTTCTGTGCAACTTTTGAGAACGTTTGTTTGCATAGACGTACCGTCGTTTCTATTTTTTTTTTTTTAATACAATGAATAATTTGACCAATAGTAGCTATTCTATTGGATCGGACAATGTGGATCAGCCTTTACTTTCAAAAACTTTGTTTGCTTTGGCTGCCCATGACCCTGTCACCAGAATTTTTTTCTTGGACCACTTTGGTAGGTCTTGACCTCTGCAGACTGGGAACATGCCACAGGATATAAGGTGTAATCCTTTTCTTTTTCCCTATAGTATAGACATCTATCCCCATTTTAGGTTTTGTCCTTGTGCAAGTGTTATTCATTTGGCTCAGTTAAAAGAGAAGTATGGGATTTTTTTTTAGAATCGTACTTGTCTAGATGGAAGCAATGGAAGCAGCATCTGCCTCCCACCAACTCCAAGTCTGAGAACCGTGCGATCAAGCACCAGCGATCGCTCAGAGCTCCCTGAGCAGAGAGCTGGTTACCCTGTCACCACTGCCAGCTTTGCCCACCCAAGCCCTGGGCTGCGGAAGGGGTGGGAACAGGCAGCTCAGGCTCTGGGGCTCGCTGAGAGGCTGAGTCAGGTAACAATCCAGACATGTGGAGGGATCCCGACCACAAAGACTCGCAGTCTTTCCTGAGCTTGGACTGGCTCTGTGACAGCAGGCTTCAGCTTGCTGTCTGCTGAAAATGGGTCACAGGTGTACAGAGCAAACTGCACTCCGTTATCCACGGGAGAAGTACAGCCAATTGAGCTTTGCCTGTACTTCTCCTTTTAAGAGAAAATACACAATTCTTATTCGGACCCATTCCTACTAAGGCAGTGTATTGTATATCTTGAATGTGCTGACCTGCGGTTTCCTACTCAAGCCCATTGCATGGAGAACTTCAAAAATTCACAGAAACACGTGAGCGTTGGAGGCTGACCTGTGTGTCTTAATATTGACCTCCCTCATTGTTATGGGCATCAAAGCTAACAATATGGTGAGTGTCAAAAAGGGGCTACCAAGCCTTTGACATGTCAGAATGTGCATAACAGGGCACCGTGGGTTCCCCTGCCCTTCAAAGATGTCCATAATCATGAATCCCATGCCGGTACCTCTAGCTGCTTGTATTTTGTTCATGTTACTATTTTTACCACTTGGGTAACAAGATGGGTTCACTTGATGGATAGTAAACTGATTTTATTCCGATTCTCATCATTTATCTCCATTGAATCATGTCCACAGTCTGTAGTACCTTCCTTTGTGTATTTCCACTGGCTGTGAAACATGCTAAGCCAGGTGAACCAGTCCAGCCAGTCTGCTCAATCAAATATCTGTTACTGTTTGTTGTGAATGAAGTGTGCTTTGAGTACAAATTTATGATTATCCTTTGTATATATTTTGCAACACCGAGCAATTGCATAAATTTATGCCAACACATAATTTCCTTTCCTTGTTATGGCATCGGATGCTGCCAGGTCCCAATTAAATCAAAAAGTAATAAACCACTAGTATTCAACCCAGATTAAAGTGCGGTGAGCTAAAGCTGGCTGTAGACGGTTCAAATCTCAGCCGGTTCAGCAGGGACCGTCCAAGATTCAAACCATGTATGGGAAGGTTACATACTGCATGAATGTACAATTTTGAGTAACAAAGGATCTGGTTGGTAGATGTAGAGAATATAGGCTGTTGAATTTATATGTAATTGTAGACTTTTTTGAGTGCAAGCTTGACTTTGGCCTTTGTGCCTCCCGTGTCACCCTGTTGAGTGTGCAGTGTTGTGAGGTCGGGTAACTGACAGTCCAGGAACTGTTAGCCCCTGTACACACGGTCGGAGATTTCGACAACCAAATCCGTCGGATTTTGTCCATCGGATCTTGTCCGAAACTGTTGCATACACATGGTCGGACTACGTTGTCGAAAAATCCGATCATTCAGAACGTGATGACGTAATTTAGTTACAATGGGACTACGTTCAGGCTAGTAGCCAATAGCTTTGATGTAGGAATTTGATCTGAGCATGCGTGGCACTTGGTCCGATCAAAATTCTCTACACATGATCGGAGTATGTCCGATCGAACCAGTTGGTCGGGAAATATTTCCAACGTGTTGGAAAATTGGGTCCGACGGAATCAGTCCGATGCATACCACACACAGTCGGATTATCCGACAACACGGTCCGATAGGACACATTCCGACGGTTTCTCCGACCGTGTGTACAAGGGCTAAGAGCTCGTCCATACCTGAATGGTGAAACTCGGTGATGGGCTATGGAATTGTGAATGAGTTCCGGATCTATTCTGGACACTGATCCAGTTTGTGGTTGCATGTAGTACTCTCTAAAGCCCCATACACACTATCAGATTATCTGCTGAGTTTTTCCTTCAGATTTACCAAAACCGTGTAGTAGAAGAGCCTGCCTGATTGCATACACATTGAAACTCCTAAGGTTTGTCCTCATATTATATGGTTTTGGTAAATCTGAAGGAAAAAGTCGGCAGATAATCTGATAGTGTGTATGTGGGGCTTTAGGGCACTTTCAAGGCACACTAGCCTTTTTGACCTACAGCTTTCATAGTGTCAAATTTCCCTTGACCTTACTGCATTCCAGCTAACCCGCCCATATGCATTGCTCCACTATTTACATAAGCTCAGTGGCAGGTTTTCTTTGCAGAATTGAGGTCCGACCACAGACAAGGCGATTGCAGTAAATATAGATTAGAGCTCTGCTCCATATGTTTCAATGGGCATCTAATGCTTGTAGACAAACAATCGGATACATCTTTGCTCCATATGTTCTGTTGCAAAAATATTTTTTGGAAAACATTGAGAAAAAAGTCTGAAAATTGAACCCATTTCGGGCCAGCCTATTGCCGTACTTGTCCTTGCCAGTCCTTATCTATTTTACGTGTTTCAGGTCATTATGTTTGTGCAGTTTCCAAACAAATGGCTTATCACTCAGCCCTTGGCCCTGTTCCTGGAAGCCATTTTCCTGTGTAGCTAAACAGTCTCTGAAACTGTGTTTGTGTACACACAACACACAATGGCACTTGTAACAATATATGTGTTAATATGTAGAATAGAATTGCATTGAATTAAGATGTACAGACAAAAGGATGGTTTTTAGCATGCATAGGTAAGAGAAGTATAGCAGTTAGGTGTGTTTTATAGCGGAGCTTGATGTAGGACTCTTTAGTAACATCATCCAAGAAGAATATTACGCTGTGCTAACCATCGACAAGGGCAAACACAGCAAAGTTGGTCATTGTTAGCTAAATGTGCAGATAAAGGGATATAGAAATAGTAGACCACCATAATATGATGTGTACTTGGCTGCTTCTTTTGGGGTTGTTTGCGGTTTGTGTCTGCACACGGTTACTCTAGTTTTGCTCTGCCCTCCTGGGAAAAGAGGCGTTTGAAATAATTACATCATCAATCTGAATACACAAATGATTGCGGTCAGCTGCGGCTCTTCTTTGTCTTATCTGTCACATGCTCATTAGAAGTTCTGTTTCATGGTGAGCTCCTGGCGCTTGCTGTCAGTGGCCGGTTGACCTGAACTGTGTCAACAGGACCTGGTTAACGATTAAGAGTTGAGCCCAGATTTGCATGTTATCTCAGACAGTACAGCTTGAGTGAAAGACAATATACGGAAAAGCACATTGGGCTCAGATTAGACATGAAACTCATGCTCTACATCTGGCATAATAAAGAACACCTTCCTTGTATTCCAAAATCGTGTATGTATGAGTTCCTCCAGTTCAGAGGACCTCCCCGATTAAAAAGTATGATGTATAATTGTGCTGTCCACAGTTTATGGATTGAGCGCCGTGTAATGACATGGAGGTAATTGGATATAAAATAGGAAAGTGAATATAGGGCTTTGTTTTATAATGTTTTGAAAAGTTACAATCCATCGTCTGATTTTAATGCAAATTTACAGATTTAAAGGAGTCGTCCACACAGATGTGTTTTATGGGGGTTTCTAGAACTTCCAGAGTAATTCCAGGCGATTTGTGAGGACCTAGTGGCTAGATCAGTCCACTGGACTATGTCTATGCAACTACGACTAATGCCGGTCATACACGGTTCAAATTTCAAAAGAATTTTCATTTCGAAAATTGTATCTAAGAATTTTCGTACAAATTTCGCACCATTAGTGGGCTGCAGCAACAGACTATTTTTTTTTTATTTTTTTTTCGTGCAGCAATCAAATTTGAGGAATCGGACATGTTGGAGATTTTTTGAAAAACTAATGATTTTCTAATTGATGATGGGAGAATCGTGCGAGAAATAAGGGGAAAAAAAGCATGTGCAAGAAAAGAAAATTTACGGAGAGAAAAGAAGATTCCCAGCCACAAAATTTTTTTTGATGACGTGAAATTTGAAGGCTTGGTTGGCCGAATTTTGAAAATCAATGGTGGCATCACCGGGTCACAAAAAACGAACTTTCTGGTTTCCAAAAGAAAATTTGTTTGAAATTTGGCCATGTATGGCCTGCATAACTTATCACTTTTGGGGGGACTAATCTGAGATGGATAGTTTGGTGGTACAGAGTGAGTACAAGGCATTAGAAAACAAGTGTTGGCAGTTATGTTTTTATTTGGGGGGGGAAATTGTGTTTGTACTGTACGGTCCTACCTTACTGTGGCAGATATACCCTGCCAGAGGTTTCTTGGGAGAGTTGATAGGCTGGGTTACATTTTTCCAGGTCAATTGTTTTTCCCTGAAAGATCCTGGCATAGTTATGTGTGCTGATCTCTCCTAGCCCATAGACAAGGCTCTCGCCCATGATCGGGACTCCTGGTTCCCAGTCACCTGTGATAGCCTCTGATTGGCTATCACAGTGATCAATCACTGTGTAGCCCACCTATGTGTTTTCATTCCCTACTGAATGAAGAGAAAGATGCATTGTATCTTTCTCTCCTTGCAGGAAAGAAAGATGTAAATAAAAGTGTGTTAAAAATGGCAAATATTAAGAAAATAGCTGCGTTAAGGTTTGATCTAGGTCAGGGTTAAGGTCGGTCATAGGTCAGGGTCAGAATATTTTAAGTAGAATTGAAAAAAACAAAAAAACTTTCCATTAGGATCTGTGTATAACCTTTCCAACAGGAGCTGATGGGCATTTGAAGGGCTTAGAGCAAGCTGTTTGAAGCTTGCTAAAAGCATTAAAGTGGTTGTAAACCCCAGACATGAAATATGAACCACCAAAAGAAAAAATGGTGACAGGAGGAAGGTTCAGCTGATTGACAGACTCCTGTTCCTGTGTGAAGAGGGGTGTATTCCTTCCAATCAGCTCTCAGAGCTCTCCTCACTGATCTCTGCAGAGTGCAACTTCAGCTCTCCACCCCCATTTTTTCCCCCTGACGGCTCAGACCAGATTTATAAATTATGGACTTTGGCTGTAGTAAAAACTGCAGATAAACAGGTACAACTTATGTAGGAGGATGCATTTAATCTCTGTGTATCACCTGAGACCAGTCGCTTCACTTGGGTGTAAGGGTTTACAACCACTTGACGTATCACTGTGCCTCTTGGCCTTTGTAGATGGAGGATAATTATCTCCAGGTTTCAGCATACTATCTGTAGAACATGACACTGTGGTTTAGAAAGTTAAAAGATAATTACCGGTTGGAAAATCCTGGCTAAGGACACATCTTTTTATATCCTGCTATGTGGAAACCACAGTCACACCCATATAGCTGCAGAAAATACAACAATGCTTCTGTTGGTGAAGTTTCACATTCCTCCCGGCTTGCTGTCAACACACAAGGTAGAACATTGCTCTACACATCTGCTACGTCTGGACTAATATTACAGTATGGTGCAAAGAGCAGCCATGTTGGGCAAAGTACGGTAATCCATCTGGTGGATTGGAGAAAAAGAAGTGCAAGAAATCTGATTGGGTTAATTTTGGTGTTTTAATGCACGTTTTTTTTCTTTCTAAGCTTCCCTGTTGTAAGTTGGGCTGTGTAGGGGTTAAACTTTGAGCAGTGCTTCTGAAGGAAAGAATAGCTCATTATCACATGCGGACATTTTTCTAAATGGCAAGCTTGATCAGATGGACAGATGTTTTATTGCCTATCCTTTAGTGAGCAGCCAGCATGTTTTCTGCCTTCATTTCCCCATATTACACTGTGAGGATGAAAGGGAGAATCTAGTTGCTATAGGCAGCAATTATTATTTTTGGTAAGATAATCGCATCATCTTGCAAAGTACTTCTTTGTAAGTTTTCCCCTTAAATGTCCATATGTGTTGCGTATAAGTGCTAAGGTACCCATGAGATGCTATGTGGACTTTCCCCAGCTTGGCCAAGAAATTGTGGTCAGCATGCTGTCCCGGAATCATGCGATTTTCTCATTAGAGCTTGTAATTGCTCTCCAGTTAACCCTTCCAAAACCTGTGCAAGTCCAACCGCCATCTGATCTCTGTGGCCAACGTTCGTCCAACTGAAAACTATCTTGCCGTTTTATCAGATCTCAGGATAATACAGTACATTTTGTGAAACGTTGAACTTCTCCCTTGAGGCAAAGAACCCCTTATGTCCGTTGGCACTTGCCTTTTTCATATTGAGCTAAAGCTTGATATGTGATCCTTGGCATTGAGCCTCGAAGCTGAACACAGAGGTGTACATTTCAGCCAGAAACCCACTAAGATCCAAGGATAAAACGCTGATCTCACTGTACTTGCCTAGGGGATCAGATGATGCCCCTTCAGACCTGTGTTAGTGATCATGCCGGGCCTCTGTAATATAGAGGCCAGTGACACTTTTGCTGCTGACCTTGTATTATTCCTGACCCTGGCCTCCTGCTAGGTATTTTAGTTGTGCACTCACATACAGTGTTAAAGATGTTCCTTCTCTGGTAATGTATTCAAATATCGGGGCCGCGGAAGTCTGTCCTGAATACCAGGCTATCTGTTGTATTAAATGCATGGTCTCTTCATATCAAATGCATGGTTTTCCACATAGAAAAAAAAACCTTCCCGAACCTTTATGGTTTGAAAAACATTTTCAGTATGGTGTTTTTTAAATCCGGAAAATACTACATTGTGAGAAACTTGCATAACTGATGGAATGAATCCCCTCAGTTTTTTGATTTGTTACCCCTGTGCCTGCATCCTGTATACATTGACTGTGACAGTTTTGCAAACATCTGCAATGAATTTATCTTTGTACGTCTCCCCTTAAAAGAAACTTCTATTGAGATGAATCTATTACATTGTAATCTCACAGGAGCAGTGCCCTCCTAAGCCTCTTGTATTATATTGTTGCTATACTGTCTCACTTTCTATTGTAAAGCACTGCACAAACTATTGGCGCTATGTAAATCCCGTATAATAATTGTTAGCCCTTGTACACACGGTCGGACACTCTGACAACAAAATCAGACGGGTTTTGTCCAAAAACTGGTGTTGCATACACTCGGTCGGACAAAGTTGTCGGAAAATCCGATCGTTTGTAACGTGATGGCGTTATTTAGTTAAGACGGGACTACGTTCAGGCTAGTAGCAAATAGCTTTGGTCTAGGAATTTGATCTGAGCATGCGTGGCACTTTGTCCGATCGGAATTCTTTACAAACGATCAGACAAAGTCCGATCAGATCATGTTGTCGGAAAATTTTTATATCCAGCTCTCAAACTTTGTTGGTCGGACAATCCGACGGAAAAAGTCAGATGAAGCCCACACACGGTCGGATTATCCGACAACACGGTCCGAACGGACATTTTCCGTCGGAATGTCCAACCGTGTGTACAAGGGCTTAGACCGTCCTTGCCCATTACTAAACCCAATGACCTCAGTACTTTTGACTAACTTACCTGGTAAGATTTGACTTTACTGTCTGCATTCTGGGTCAGCATGTCAACACTTTGCATTTTTCAAGAATAAATCTTCCATGGTAGCCTGCATTGTATATCTGTGTCTGTAGAGATGTCTTTCGAAGCTCGCCATACATGGCTCATCCCTGTTGGCACCACTCGTCTCAAAAAATCAACTGTCAAAATCATAGGCACCAGTTGTAAAATGATCGGCCGAACAGTGCATCCAATCAGATGCAGTCACTTTTTGGTTACTCAGGCAGTTGCGGTTGCTGGCAGTCAGTAGAACTTTTAGGCCTCATGTACACTGCTGGTAAAAGGACGTTTAGGAAGCAGTTAAGCATTTTTTTCAACTGCTCCTGAACTCTCCTCTATCTTATCAGTACATGTACGGGGTCATTTATAATCATTTCTAGGCAGTTGAGTTTATAGGCTTTTTTGGAACGCAAAAAAAATGGGTTCAGAAGCTAATGGTTGAATTTCGAACAAATTTTCTTTTCAAAAACAGAAATTTTTTTTTTTCTTTTTTTGTGATCCGATGATGCCACCATTGATTTTCGAAATTCAGCCGACCAAGTCTTCAATTTCACCTCATGTTGCTACAGAAAATAATTTTCTTGGCCAGGAATCTTCTTTTCTCTCCGTAAATTTTCTTTTCTTATTACATTTCTCGCACGATTCTCCCAACATTGATTAGAAAATCATTTGTTTTTCAAACATTTCCAACATGTCCGTTTCCTCAAATTTGATTTCCTCACAAAAATCGGCTGTTGCTGCAACCCACTGATGGTGCGAAATTCATCCAAAAATTCTTAGATACGATTTTCGAAAGAAAATTCTTTCGAAATTCGAACAGCGTATGACCGGCATTAAACGTAGTTGCATAGACATAATCCAGTGGACTGATCTAGCCACTAGGTCCTCAAAAATCGCCTGGAATTTCTAGAATCCCCCCCCCAAAAAACAACACGCATGTTTGTGGAATCCTTCTTTAAATCTGTACATTAGCATTAATTCGAACCGTGTATTGCCGGCATAAGTTTAGAGGCATTTGAAGCGTCCAACGCTTCTAAACACGGCTAAATGCGGTAACTTGAGTTAAGCCGTGTTTCGTTTACATACATTTTTTTCACTTTTGCCTATTTTGAAGAAGAAAATATATATGTATTTTTTTTTTTTAATACTAACGCCGCTAAACACGGTAAAACAGACGTTGTAAACGTGGGTTACTATCTGTCAAGTCAAATAGCTCAGGAGAGGTTGTAGAAACGTCCGTGTACATGAAGCCTAACCAGACAGTATAACTTATGTGATGATGGATGAGTAGTAACAATATATTTGAAATTACTGGTAAAGAAAACTCAATTTCTCATGTTTTTGTTTTTCAGGCTTTCAAGCCCCTGGTTGGAAAAGGTGCATACAACTCAATTACTGCAATAGAATTTTTAGTGGAGAGACATCTGAAGTTTGCAACCGAAGATAGTGCCTTTCAGCCCTATCAGGTAAACAATCTGGATGAAGGGAAATGTATTGTATTCTCCTGGCATGGCTGTGTCCTATGAGGTTGGATGTATTATTAGATGTGTTGGCTCGGGGAACCTCTCGGGTGATGAGCTTGTTTATGGTGCTGACTTTAAAAGGAAAGTTAGAGAAACACATGATTTATGGTCTACAAGCCGTTTAAGGTTTTCTGCTTTCTAGGGGATGGGTGGAAGATAGGAACTAGTCATTTATCACCCTGTGACAGATGGATGAGATTAGCAGCAGGATTAAGTTTGTCCCTGAAACTTTGCTACAGCTCATAATGTGCCTAGTCCTTATTCATTATTATTAAAGAACCAGCAAGCCTAAAATCCAAGTCTTGTTTAACTTGCGTACTTATGAATGGGATTAACAGCTTTTTTTTAGGTAAAGTTCCCATGTCTGGAAGAAGTTAATATGCTTGGCTTTGCATGTGTACTTGGATATGTGAGCAGCCTTTTTGTTATGTAGGCAAATGCAACCTTTTGTTCCATGCATTTAGACATTTTAGGCAAAAGAAGGCTGAGTGGTGGTAGATGCCTGCAGTGTATATGAATAAACTTCATGACAATCAGAGCAGTTGTACACAGAGATGTCTTTCCATCCGCAGCAGAAACTTCACTTATTTCCCTTTAATACATTCCAGACATTCCTAGAGTTCTAATCTCTCCACCCAAAATATTTCATGCATCCCAAGGACCATCCTTTTCCTTGGTCTCCTATGTATGGTTAGCTGGTGCAGTCTGAGGGTACCAATTGTCCACCCGTTGGTTGCTTCCAACATTGTCTATAGCAGGCGGCTCCAAACTTTCCAAATAAAGTGCCAGTTTACTGCCCTTCACACTTCAAGGGGGCTGGTCTGGAGTCAGTTGGAGTAAACAATGCCCAAACTTTGGTGTTGGGGGTAGAAGTCGTCTTTGGAATTGAGAGGAATAGCGCCCCATTTTTGTTGTTGGAATTATGCCCCCTAATTGCTGTCAGTGGTGGGAATTAAGGGCCAGATAAAAGCAAGCGAAGAGCTGCACCCAGTTCCAGGGCCACAGTTTGGAGACCACTGGTCTATAGAAACCCCTTTAAATCCACATGCAGTGAAAATTATCCACAGAGGAGCTATTTATAGATAGATATTTTCTCTTGATAATTGTTGCTTGTGAAACACGTTTGATGTTGCTAACCAAATTCTGCTGGATGTGACTATTACTAACAATGCTGCTTCAGACATTCCAACTTGATGACCATCCACCTAATGTTCATGTAGCGCTGTAGAGAGGATCTTTCCGAGGCAGCATTGGTACATGTACGGCCCTCTAAAATCGATTTTGTAGTTCCTGGGGGCACAGATGGGTGGGCAACACCTGTGTAGAGGGCTGTATCATTTTCCATGGATTGGAAAATTTGCTATTCAGTGTTACGCCTATCGCCAAGAAGGTGAAATTCTCGGGCAGCTTGGTACACAGTTGACATTCAGCATTGTGTTTACTGGCTCTACAGGCCACTGGGATTTTGCTTTATGTTTTGGCAAGGTTTTGTGCATTGGATAGGGGAGTTTATTTTACTGTATATAAGTTTCTATTAAAAAAACGAATCTGAGTGAAGCCGGGGGTAGGCATCGTGAACACGAGCGCATGAGCCCAAACGATTTGAATTGCGAGTGTATTTCTGTGCCCAGGAGACACGGCTTCAGCCAGCCATAGGAATGAAAGGTTGTATGCGCCATACTCATGTAAACCCGTATACAGGCATAGATATCTGGACACACAAACTGCATTCAGAGATTTATACCTCATACATGTGTTTACACAAGTTCTGAACAGCCATTCATTTATGGGCATCTGTACTCGGCTGGTGTGTCTCTCAGATGCAGAAATGTGCCCACAAAGTGTGGCGTGGCCTTATGTGCTTATGCCAGACAATAGAATGTGGACTGAGTCTTTGTCGTCATACATACAGCCCTGCAGTAAAAGACATTTGAAGCAGCGTTTGGCGTGTTCACTGAAGTCTGGGTAAAGCGAGAGCTTTATGTTCTGTGTATTGCTAGTTGTATTTCAGTAAATGTTACCGATGGAGCGTGAGGTTATATAATGTACAGTTATATAAACACTGCTAGTGCTATGGAGTGATAAAGGCCATTCCGAGGTGATTGGAGGAGCTGTAGCTTGCATCCGATGGAACTGGTTAGCTGTAAATTAAGTTCACAGTATGAGGTCTTCATGAACCGGAGATAATGATGTGAGAAGATGGAGGAAAACAATAGCTATTTTCAGGTTGTGAAGTTCTCTCTACTCTGCGCTGCATTCCTCTTGTTTAGGTATAGTCATATAGATGAGGTTATTTCTCTTGTTTGGACTGCCTAGGCCAGTGTAGACCTGGCCATACACAGAATGAAATGTGTCTGATTACTGCTGGATTGGATGAAATTCATTCTCTGTTTGGCTCTGTTGAGAGCAGGGAGAAAATTCAGGGTTTAACACCACCCCTGGTAAGATGCAGCCACTCTTTGTGTATTTTGACAGCTTCAGGTGCCAGCTGTCAGACTGCAATAACTCGCCCAGCCGATTTGGCACCCCACATTGTTTAATGTGGCCTGTTTTGGCTTCTCTTTACCAGCTGTTACCTATTCTCTGTAGAATTTAGTTGCATTTCTGTTTCCTAATATTATGTAATCGTTTTTTGTTTTATCTGCTCTTTTCCATGAAGTTAGCATGTATGTGTGTGTGTGTGTGTGTATATATATATATATATAGTGATGGAAATTTGTAGGTTCTGTATATAATTGTATTCTATTTTATATGTATTGCACGATGCCCTCACTGTGCACACGGCACTAACAATGTTTTCAGTGCATGTTTTGCATCATTTCAAGTCCTGATTAGAATTAGCCTGCCTATGTAACGCCCCTTGTTACCATAAACGTATGCTTGTAATATTAATGTGATACCTACGTAATCATGTGTATAAAAGCCTTCAAATGCGTCATAATAAAGGAGAACGGTTATTTGGAAAGATGCTGAGCGTATCTTTTGTGTCTGTTCCCTACTGCAGTAGTTATTAATTTGGAACCACTAATCAATATGAGGATAGGAGTTGCCTATCATCAAAATATCCATTTCAATATATATATATATATATATATATATATATATATATATATAATGAGAAAAAAAAAAGCTAGCGTATTTTTGTCAATGTAGCAATCATTTGGAATTCTTGTTTCATTTTTAAACCATGGAACGAATGACTGATACCTGGAAGGTGATTGGTTGCCATGTTCTGGGAGGAAATGTTCTTCCTAGTTCTTTGTACTGAAGTCCCTAAGTTCGTTGTGATACATGCAACACTGACGGCTTATTTTTATTCTGCAGAAAAAGAAAAATTAAGTTGGTTAGGTTTGTTTTAGTGAGAATGCTTGAAAACAATGAATGGCTAAAATATTTTTTCGTTGATCACTCTACCATGTGTTTTTATGTTCTACCCTTTTGGAAATCTGGCACAGCCTGCCGGTTTGTTCTGAATCTAGACGGCATTGGTTTCCTAGGCGGTAGCTGTGTCTCTTCTTGTGTTTGCTGCAGAGAGCGGACAAGCTCCAAGTCTTCAGTGGAGCTGGAGTGTGGGTTCCAGAGAGCTGATTGGTTGGCATTCAAGCGGTAGGAAACTGCCGACCTCCCCCAATTGAAGGGTTATTGTTTTCTGATAGTGGAGTAATCCTTGGAGGCCGTGTTATTTTAGTAGCCTACACCGACAATGAATAATCCTCCTTACTGCTTTTATATAGTTCTGCAATTTCTGGTGTTTAAAGTGAATTGTCACCCTTGTAGCCAAATCTGAGACCCCCCACTATATGTTTGCATTTCATTCACTCAGCATGGTGAAAAAATATTTAATACCCTTCTCGTTTCTTTACAGCAGGATTATACATGGGGCTCTATTGTTCAGAATAACACGCAATGTGTGCTGATTTAAGGTCAGAATGGTTGTGGAGTTTTTTATTTTATCTATTTTTTACTACAGAAACCCATCAGTACTAGTTAACTTAATACAGCCCTTAACCATTTCTCCCTAATCGGTTCATAAATACTCAAGGCCCCTTTCATACGACCCCCCGCAGTTTCATCTCAGTAGGGGATCCTGGGCAGATACCTGCTATGTGGAATTGGAGCATAAATGAATATCGCACATGATGCATCGATGTCCGCTCGGATTATTTTTTTCCCCACCATCTTGTGATGGAGGCAAAAAAAAAAAAAAAAACCCCTGTGTAATCCCTACGGGTGGCAGGTTGTGAACAGATGAATACCTAAATCTGCCAACGTTCAGTCAGGTCGGTAAAAACTGATCTTGTTGCTTAACTTATAACATTTGGTCCAGTTAACCTGCTTGGACCTGGATGTGAGGCACCTTGGGATGGACACGCGTTCAGTTACATCCAGCCACCCATAGGGATGCATTGCAGCCCAATTTTGATCTGTCTAATTGCAGGTTTTCTTTGTGTTTAACCATTTGAGGTGCAGGCCATAGCCGAATGACGACTTCAGCGCATACCTCAATTTCCGGGAGGCCGTCATAAAACGTTGTCTCCTGTGCACGCTCCCTGCAGGGAACACGGGGAGCGCGCTGTGATCACCGAGTCACAGAGACTCGGCTGATCACCGATCCTAGTAAGGGGCTGGTCCTGGCCCCTTACCATGTGATCAGATGTCAGCCAATGACAGCTGATCACATGATGTAAACAAAAGCTTGGGGATATTTTTCTTTTTTTCTCAAGCTGTCAGCCGATCACCCACCGGCTTATGTTAAAGGGGCATCGGTCCCGAAGAGGAAGAAGGTGCATCTGCCTCCTCTGTGCAATTTAGTACCCCCTGTCAGTGCCACCTGTCATGCCCATAGTTCCCACAGTGCCACATATCCATGCCCATAGTTCCCACAGTGCCCACCAGTGCCACCTATCAATGCCCATAGTTCCCACAGTGCCACCTATCAGTGCCCATGAGTGCCACCTATCAGTGCTCACCAGTGGTGCCAATCAGTGCCACCTAGCAGTGCTGCTTATCGGTGTAAGCAATTGGTGCCCATCACTGCCACCTATCTGTTAACATCACTGCCGCCTCATCAGCGTACATCAATAAAGGAGAAAAATTACCCGTTTACAAAATTTTATAACAAAATATAAAAGAAAATTCATTTAATTTTTTATTTGGTCTTTTTCATTTTTTTAACAAAAATTACAACCGCAGAGGTGATCAAATACCACCAAAAGAAAGCTCAATTTGTGGGAAAAAAATGGTACGTTTCTTTTGGGTACAGTGTTGTATGACCGCGCAGTTGTCATTCAAAGTGTGACGGCGCTGACAGCTGAAACTTGGTCTGGACAGGAGGGGGGTTTACGTGCCCAGTAAGCAAGTGGTTAATCCCCTGTCCTCCTCTTTCCTGTGTGCCCCTTCCCTGAACTTCCAGTTGGGGAACCTGAACATATAGGGGCTGATTTATTAAAACCTGTAGAGTGCAAAATCAGGTGCAGCTGTGTATGATAGCCAATCGGCTTCTCACTTCAATTTAAGTTTTGACAAAATAATCTGGAAATTGGTATCTATGCAAAGCTGCACTTGATTTTGCTCTCCAGTTTTAGTAAACCAACCACATAAGGTCACTACTATTCCTCTGGTTCATTTCGCCGGAGTTCAAGTCTCACCATGCCTTGAGCGCATGCATGACCTGTGTCCTTCTTTTTTTTTTTTTTTTTTTTTTTTTTTTTTTTGTATGTAGTAGGCCTAGACAGTGTTTGGCACATGTTCTATATTCTGATCCCAAGAGCATGCTCAAATGTGTTGCTCTATAGAGGAGCCTACAAGGTAAAAAAAAAAGCTGCAGGTGGCCGGACCAGCACTTGGCCCTCTCACACACGGGCACTGTCAGGTGGGTTTTTAACCTTGCTTTAACCTTCTGTCAAAACCAGCCAAGCCCCATACACCTTGCTGCAGCTAAAAATAAAAATAGGGCACGCCGTGTTCAGCAGGCAATACTGCATGCTGCCCTGCCCCATAGGGGTGCACGGAACTACCCCGCATCCAGTGGACAGTGCACACATCTGGTTTACAAGTGATGATCTACCATCACAGTACAAATAAGGCTAAGTATGGGAAACCTACCCTGCCCCCTCCTTATCTGTACATAGAACAGGAAATCTAGGCAGAATGTTTCGTTTTGTCATCAAAACGAAGCAAATAAGCAGCAATTTTTGAATATTATTTTTTTTTTAAATGGGAACCTTTATCAAATATAAAGTAGGTTGAAATACACTTTAAAGCCATTCCTATTCACGGCCTTGGACTTGACTAAACAAGTATATGCATTCAATAGTGCTGATAAGAGAGATTGCAACACATTTAAACTTGACAAACGAATTTCTAGTGAAGGATAAAGGTGGAAAGACTGGTACGTCAGCAAGTGCCTATCTGACAGCTGGGCAGTGTTCTAAGTGACTAATCAGCAGCGCTCGTCATTGACACTGCAGCTTCGGCTTGTGTCCCATCTCACCTGTGCCGACTCTAAAAATATATAATGTCGATTTTTCCGTTTCCACATCTGCAGCAAACCCACGTGAACACGAGCAATGTGTCTGCTTCATCATTGGGGTGGAAAATGAACCCAGGACCCTGGCACTGGAAGGACAGTGTAATATCTACCCAACCAATTTGCAGCTCACCTGTTTAAACATTGCCTCATAAAACCCATTGCAATCTGGAACCCTACAGAATTAAAGCAAGGACTCCCCGCCTAAAGGCTCACTAATCTTCATAAATTGGATCAGCTCCCAATAGCGTGTGAGTGTCTGTTTTGTCTGTGTTTTTCAATCCATCCTTCTTTTCTAAATGATCTCCACCCTTGGCGTGTGTGCAAGTTTTTTTTGTCTCTTATTAGGCATAGGCATGTGTGTTCAGCGGCATTCCTTGTTCCCTGTCAATTAAAGTCGTGTAGAATTCATGCTGCAACAGATTTTATTTGATGGGTACAAGATGGCACATGGAGTCATGTATACAAAGGTGACTCCTTTTCTAGTGCTCTTTTAGGTTGCCAATGCTTAGACCAATTTGAGGGTCACCACCGCTGATTGGGCTAGAATAAGGGCACGTCCGTCTTCCTAGGGAGAAAAGACGAACATTTCTGGCAATCAGATGCACTCATTATGGCACACGGGTGCTTAAACTTGATTTCGGTAAGAAAACAGGGAAACGATTTTTAGTGTGTGCTTTGTGGGTACATGTGAAATGAGTCGCTTGATATCCTGAAGGAAATCCCAGCTGTGCTACAAGGGGTTTAAAGGCTAACGCCACCTTTTAAACCATGTTACACCTACACCTTTTTAACATGGTGCCAAGTGGACCTCCCCAGTGCCTACCGATCTGCTTGACTACAAGACAGATGTGCTGATATTTCATATACCAGGTTAGTGGACCTCCAGCTGTTGCAGAACTACAATTCCCATGAGGCATAGCAAGACTCTTAGAGCCACAAGCATGACAGCCAGAGGCAGAGAGGCATGATGGGACTTGTAGTTTAGCAACAGCTTGAGGTCCGCTAATTGCATATCCCTGTCATATACATATGGACAGTACTCACTGCAAATCTTTCAAAGGCTAGCCTTTGATGCATAGATTTTCGTTCTTCCCTGTCAGTAATTGTACTTGGACAGCCAGTGTTCTGCCGAGAAAGGTCCCCCGTCGGATAGTGTCCGCTGTACACGGCGCCTGCGCAATTAAAACTACATTGTGCCACACGCTCCCGATGCTCGTGCAACTCTGCAAAGGGCGAATGTAGGGGCGGATGCATATAGAAGAGGCCGCATTATAGCAGGGCTCATACGATGGGGGTGGATTACTCAGAGACGCGTAGTTTATTGATAAACCCACCCCAAAAACCAGCCCCAATTTATCAGTTTTAGCCCGTTATTGTAAAATTCGGCCTCTTTTGTAGGCATCTGCCCCTTACACGCTTCTCAATAAAATATCTGCCCCTTTTTGAGAAATCCACCCTAATCGTATGAGCTCTGCCCATCATGCAGCCTCTTCTGTATGCATCTGCCCCTTGCAGAGTTGCACGAGCATTGGGAGCATGCGGCACAATGTAGTCTTAATTGTTTAGGCGCCGTGTACAGCTTTTCATGTTCGGAGACTTTCGGCATCTCCTTTGTCCTCCGTGCTGCGCTGTGCCTGCACAGTAAAGGGCGGACACTATCCGTCGGGGGACCTTTCTCATCCGTGGCTACATGAGTAGGGTTTTGATGCTGGATGTAGTCACTGTCAAGTTGACAAATTTCCACCCAAATCCTTTGATGCTTCAATTTTAAAGTTTGTTGTGCCAGGTGGCACCAAGAGGGCCATCCACAACTCTAATTCCATCTGATTTAACAGGTATTGGCTAAATTTCCAGTTGTGTTTATAGTAATCTTAAAGTGGTTAAAGGATTTTTTTTTTTTTTGTTTTTTTTGTTTGTTTTATAACAGACATTTCATACTTACCTGCCCCTGTACAGAGCATCCCAGATCCTCCTCTTCTCATGTTTCCTGCTGGCACTCCAAGGCCCCTCCCTTTTGCCTAGTGCCCCCATAGCAAGCAGCTTGCTATGAGGGCACCCAAGAAGGCTCTCTCCCAAGCCGCTGCTCTGTGTGTCCACTCTAACTGCTCTCTCATTGGCTCACTGGCTGTGATTGACAGTAGCGGGAGCCAATGGCTACCACTGCTGTTTCAGACAATAGGGAGGGGGAGACCAGGGAGAGTTGAAGTTCTCGTGCACATTGCAGGATCTTGATGGGGCTCAGGTAAGTTTTAGGGGGGCTGGGGTACTGCTGCACGTAGAAGGTTCTTTGCCTTCGTGTATAAAATGCATGAAGGTAAAAAACCTTGAGCCTTTACAAGCACTTTAATGCCCAG
Source organism: Lithobates pipiens (assembly GCF_037356315.1). Classification (NCBI taxonomy): domain Eukaryota; kingdom Metazoa; phylum Chordata; class Amphibia; order Anura; family Ranidae; genus Lithobates; species Lithobates pipiens. The sequence goes on from NW_027507787.1 coordinate 198,715,510, forward strand.
TGCTCATAGGAAGCGTAGTTCTGTGGCATACGCATTGCTAGAAAGCCCTGGAATTGTCTGTAAAACTACTGATGCACGTCAGGCAGGATCAGGGATTTGCAGGCACTTGGCACTCTGATGAGGAATGTTGGAAGAAAATGAATGTGGTGATTGCACTTGTATTTAGGGAAATGTGCTACATATGTACAACCGTTTACATCGTCTTTAATCCAGTTGCAACCAGAATTAAATCCTCATCCACAAATAGAAACCTGAACATGCCTGTCAGGCATCAGTCTCTCATCATATAAGTCCCGTAGCATTGTCTTTAGTCTGAAAACTATTTTCCTTTAACAAATGCCATAATCTGCACATCAGAACAGCAGCATGTTGAATTGATGGGAACAGGTTGTCCTGAACACAATGGGGTTTCTGGTGTCCATGCAGGTTTGCCGTGCTAGAAATATCCATCTTTAAACAGAAGTTCTGGTTTACAAAAAAACAAACATACTCACCTGGATGGATGCAACATCAATCTGATTCTGCAGTTGCCCCCTCCAGCTCTATATACCGAGAACTGAGCAACAAAGACCGCTGATCGCTCAGTTCTTGGGTCCACTCTGAGCACAGAACAGTGACTGTCAGTCGCTGGCTTTCTGCTCTGCCCCTTCAGCGTTTGGTGGGAGGGGCTGGCTTAGGCTCTCTGCAGCACACTGAGAGGCTGAGCCAGAAGCCGATTTAGGCATCTAGATGGATCCAGACATTATTGCCAGGATCTCTGAAAAGCCTTTACCGGTTCTGTGATTTTTAGCCCACTGTTTGCTGAATCTGAGACACAGGAGTGCAGAACCAAGTGCAGTTCTGTGATCCCCAGGAGACGCATGGCCAAAAGAGCTTTGACCATACGTCTCCTTTAATACATGACAGCACATATGGTATGACCAAGCTCTGACTGAAGGTGGAATGGATAAATCTTGGCCATCTGTGCTCAATACGTAATGATTCATGGTTGGCCCGGTGCCATAACAGTAAGATGAATGTGTGTAGCGCTCTTTCTACCGTATTATTATTATTATTATTATACACGATTTATATAGTGCCAACAGTTTACGCAGCGCTTTAAAATGTATGGGGGGTGGGGCGACAACACAGTTACAGAATTTATAATTCTACTAAAAGAAGCTTTTCTGAATATGTCAGTATTTTTCAGTTGTTACATGACAACCACACAGCTTGCTCATCGACGATTATCTGTGTTTTTTTTTTTTTGTGATTGGTAAAAGCTGCTGAATCTTCTCTGTAGTCTTATCAGTACAGAGAACGGCTTCTTGGCATATAATTATGGGTGTAATAAACTATACAGCATCCACATCACCCTCCCTTTTATTATAGGCTTGTGCGTTGTTATTACTGCACTTGCTTTATTATTGGCCCATTGACCATATCTTTTTACGGCTCTTAGATTATGGGAGATAGGAGTTCCGCTGATTTTGAAGCATAGCTCTCCTAGAAAAGTGACAAGCTAGCAGTATATTCTGCATTGCTCCCTGGTATTTGTATAGTAAGTGAAGCGGTGTTAAAGCGTTGCCCGTGTTGCCTCTTGGGTAGAAGGGCAGAGCTTTGCACATTCCAACACATGATTCATCTCCGTGTTGCTAGGCTTAGAACACACCTTATACCTTACAATCTTCCTGCTATGCTGTACATGTGAGGTGTTGGCCCTCTCGTCTCTGTACAACCCTGACTACAGGCAAATCCTTTGTTGTCTGAGGGCAACATTGAGCGCAACATAGACCTCCAAAGTCGCCGCTCTCATCCTGTATGATGTTGCGATAATATAGGTGCACCAGAGTGCGATTTGTGTGAATAATGTAAGTGATATCTGGGCCGTGACGGTGGCAAAAGCAACTCAGTTGAGATCGTTCAAATGGGTGTGAAAAACGCAGCGTGCAGACGTGTACATGTTTTTTGTGCATCAATAATCGACCTTAAAGAAGGCTATTGGCCCATTCAGACAGCTGCACAGCCAGGGTTGCTTTTTGGGCCATATTTAACTTTACGTATGTAAATGTTTTGGACATGGACTCTGCTGGGGTCTGGGCTGTTTACTGCTGACATTGTGTAGCTAGCAGCACTGCTGATTACACATTATGGATGTTTGCATGTCAGCCCTTAAGTCCTTCATGTGGCGCATGCATAGAATGGCTCTTAAAGCTGAGTTCTGCCCTTAATTGTGTTTGCTACAAACCCTAGCTGCTAACTTTTAATAAGGGCACTTACCTGTCCAGGAAGCCCTTGATATCTGCCCCCCCAATGCCGATCCATCCATCGGATCGGGTGCAGGCGCCACCATTGTAACGAATAGAAACCGGCAGTGGAGCCTTCAGGCTTCACAGCCGGCTTCCTACTGTGCATGTGCGAGTCACGCGGCGCTTTCTGAATGGCCCCATCGCCTTCGGGGGGACACGCAGGTCCCAGAAAGCAGCAGGGCGTTGCAGAACAGGAAATTACTAATTACACCGCAGCCGAGCTAGCTAGGAAATACACTATGTATTTTAAAAAAAGTGCGGAAGAAAAAAAAAATTGAGGGGTGCTCTTTACCTTAAGACCAAGTTGTAAAAGTGGGTGGAAGTCTGCTTTTAAGGGCTCTTTCACAAGGGCAGACTCTGCCGGGAGATCTGGCCACTGATCCACGCTGAGTAGGCGGATGACAGGTCCTCGTCTGCGCTGCTTATGCAGAGCAGACACAGCCCACTTTCTTCTATGGGTGGTTGGCTGCAAATGCACTGCCTGTTTTCAACTGACTGTCATCCGATCCACCAGATGTAGGGGGAACAAATCCCACATCCATCTGTTTTTAGTAGATCGTGTGTTGGTGGGTGTAAACTGACATGTGTCCATTTACATTTGCTGCTCCATAGAAGAGGGCAATGAAGGGTACACACAAGTGGAATTTCCGTTGGAAAAATCTTTGTTTTTTTCCGACGGAATTCCGCTCAAGCTTGGCTTGCATACACACGGCCACACAAGTTCTCGAAACTTCCAACTATCAAGAATACGATAAAAAACAACACTACAACGAGCCGAGAAAATGAAGTTCAGTGCTTCCGAGCATGCGTCGAATTGTTTCCGAGCATGCGTAGGAATTTTGCGCGTAACTTTTTCCGTCGGAAATATAGAGAACCTGCTCTCAATCTTTTGCTGACGGAAATTCCGATGGAGCATACACCTGGTCGGAATTTCCGACCAAAAGCTCACATTGGACTTTTGCTGGCGGAATTTCCGACCGTGTGTATGAGGCATTAGTCTTTTGGAATTGGTTTCCATTGCAAGAATGACTCGTTTAGGACTGAACTGATATGTAAACATCAAAAGTGTGTAAGTCAGCCCCTACCACGTATTGCACATTGTTGATATTTACATGTGGCTAGTGGTGGCCAATAAACTCCATTACCTCTATAGTTAACTTGTGTACTTTGTAAGGAAGCTAAAAAGAAGACTCTCGCTGCCAGTAAGATCCTGCATTAATTACATATACTTTTCTGAATGAGCCATTTTTAACTTATCATGGAGTAGTTAATGTCAAGTTGTTTTTTATTTTTTGTAATCTCAATGAAAAGTCTTTTCTAAACAAGAAAGGTGGTTTTGTAATCCGGAACTCCCAGCATATTCCGGTGATGAGTGAAACCACTCAAAACTGTTTGTTTTGGATAAAGCAGGGAAGGGTTAGAATCTCTGTAAAGTGGTATTAATGCCTTCCTGTACCAGACACATGACCAGAAATGAAAGTCTCCCCAGTTTGAGGCACACCTAACAGGATGACCCAATTCTTCTGCCATTTCTTCTTTATTGTCACAGGCTCGCTCGTTGGGGTTCCGGACCAGGCTGTATTACTTAACTGCATTGTGGTCTGCAGAGAGCTTGTTGTTTCTGGCAGGGGTGTCTGGATCACAAGGCTGCTTAAAGATCTTTTGGCAGGTAAAAGGATTCCCATACAAGTGGATATCAACTGTGTATTTAGCTGCCTGCCTGGAGTTGACATGTAAGTGGCTGAATAAGACTCATAAGGATTATGAAATAGGAAACCGGCAAAATAACATTGACTTTTTTTTATCCTCCAATGTTTCTTCTGTCTGTATTGAGCAAGAGTAAGTGGTAATGTTGTGTGTTTTACTGGAGTGTGTTTATCACAGACTTCTGCTTTAGGCTGGCCGTACACCGAGTGTAGTGGTGTTTGTATGGAAATTCCGAAAAATTGTTCGTAAGAGCATTCGATAGTACTTTATGGATACAATAAATGATGTGTTATGGGTAGCTTATAGGCCAGTTTGGTTGTTGTAGGTGTTGAGATCTTTTCCATTTCCTCGGGAATGATGAAAGCAGATCTGTTTGCCTGTTTGGGGGTAAGATGTGCCGTTTGGTAACGGTCAGTGTCAGGTAGTTGACAGTTGGAAGTCTTGGTGAAAAAAAGACGGATTTCTCATTTCTATTCGTAAAGCTGACCTCAAATTTGTCTGCTCTCCTTTTGATCTACCACCAGCTATGCCGTGTGAAGGCCTCTGTGTTTGGGTGCAAATTGGATGGAGTGTTTAGATGGGTCCTTGCTCCACATTGTTCAATTATCTGAAGGATGTTGTAGTAACACGTTCTGTAGTGCAAATCTGCAAAATAAAAAAAGTACTAAAACTGCCCTAGATGTGAATCCAGCCTAAGATAAGCAGGTCAGAATGTGCTCAGACCAGGGGACAGTGGATATGTTACTACATATAGTGGAATAGGGCTGAAAGAACTAATCGATTATGAAATTAATCGATTACTATTTTCATACTCTATTAATCGGACAGTAACAAAATGGGGTTAAAGTTAATGAGTCTGATATTTACTAGATTGACCCTATAATAGTATATACACTATATCTCCTCTAATGGTATATACAGTATATCTCCTCTAATAGTATATACAGTATATCTCTCCTCTAATAGTATATCTCTTATAATAGTATATACAACCATCTCTCCTCTAATAGTATATCTCTTATAATACTATATACAACCATCTCTCCTCTAATAGTATATACAGTATATCTCTTCTAATAGTACCGATATATACAGTATATCTCTCCTCTAATAGTATATAACCTTTAATAGTATATACAGTATATCTCTTCTAATAGTACCAGTATATACAGTATATCTCTCCTCTAATAGTATATACAGTATATATCCCCTCTAATATATACAGTATATCTTTCTGTTATTCTGAGAGTGGATTAGATATTTTGCTCCCTAACCATATAGTTATTTATATTTACCACTGTATAGAGAGATTTAAGATTAAATTGCCTTTTTTTAAACTTTATTAACAAAATTATACACCACAATATTTTTTTTTTTTTTTTAGGTTATTAAAACGATTAATCGAAAAAATAATCAGCCAACTAATTGATTATGAAAATAATCATTAGTTGCAGCCCTATAGTGGAACCATGTTGATGGGCCATAGTCACCCTCATTACAGCAGTTGGAGAACTCAAAAATTCTGAGATGTGCCATCAGATGCTACCATTAAAGTACAATAGATGAGGGTGTTGAATTTGGCTTTTTGTTGTTTTGGTCTGTTGACACTTGAACTGTATGAGACCGTTCCTTTTAAGACGTGAAGTCTCAGATTACATTGTGTACAGATATATTTGGCTTGCATGCTTTCTACATAGAGCGAAGTGCCGGGGACCTTAAATAACCTGGCATTTTCCAAGATGACTTGAGTTCTTAACACTTTAGCCTTTTGTGCGACAAACAATTTGGCGTTGGAATGTGACGGCTTCCTGGAACACACTGATAGTATTAAGGCGCTGGCGGCATTTGTGCTATGAATGGTCGAAGTATATATCAGTCTTCTACTCCTTTTCTCTATTAAAATTGTAGCAGGACAGGTTTAATAAAATACAGTCCCAAGGCAGTCTTCTTATGCCCGTCGTCTGCCGGTCTACAGCAAATGGCAAAGCGAGGAACGGTTGGGGGTCATGTGATATCCACCATTGCCACCTGTGATAGATTGATACTTTAGCAACAGGCGCTAGTATTGCTCTTGTCATCTCGTCAGCCACCACCTAGACCTAAATACAGCAACCGAAAAAAAAACCTTGAATGAAATCAAATTCTCTTATCTAGCTTCCTTGAAAGGCAAAAGGGTTAACCCAGAAGTCCTAGGTTGACTTGGTTTTATTGGAAACACATAATTACAGAGCTGTGCCGGCTGCCCATACAGGTCTAGCAATGTAGCAGTTAAAGTCCATGAGTATTTACGAAAATAAACGCCCCGAGGAAAAGCCGCGCTCTGTTTTTATTTGTGTGTGGTGTACGAGAATAAAAAAAAAGGCTTGGAGTCATTTTATTGAGCTGTAAACAATAGACATACCAGGTAGGTCGTGTTTCTTTTCAGTGGCTATGCTAATATTTCTAATGAGCACAAAGCTAGTATTATCGCCAAGGTGAGCTTTTCTCAACCAGCACACAAAGGAGAGATTAGACGGGGAGCAATTACTAGGAGTTGTTTGTTTTTTAGGCAGTCGCTTATATGTGGCATAGACAAAAATGGTTCACCAGTTGCCGGCTGCTACTGTAAAGAATTGTTTGAAGACATGAATGTGTTAGGGTTGCTGAGATTGGTTCCAAAAAAAGGAACACCCTACAATACCAACTTTTGGCCATCCCATTCAACTACTAGCCAGTTAATAGCATTTATTCTCTGTGTATTGATGTCTAGATTAAAGCAATTCAGGTCTGCATGACATTGGGAGGTTTTCCAGCACTCACCTGACCCACATCTAGTATAAATGGACTCTATAGGACACTTGCATCCCTGGTTCCGCTTATTAACAAAAGGGTGGCTCAAGCTTTTTTGGACATACTTTTCTGGGTTGGTCACAGGAGTGTATGTACTTGTACTCTCCTTTGACCCAGAATCTGCCAACAGCAGTCTAAAACCCGCTGATGTCACATTCACTCCAGGCTCTGGAAGGTTCCTATGTCAGGATCTACTAGGAGGCCTGACCATCAGCTGGCTCAGCCTCTCAGCGCATCATTGAGGGCCTCAGCCAGCTGCTCACACCCCCTCCCCAGCCGGGTGCTCCACTGAGCGCTGGAGGAGCAGAGAGCGGTGACTGACAGTCACCGCTCTCTGCTCCGGAAAGACTATGAACTTGAATGATCAGCGGTCATGTGATCAGGTTTAGTTCTCAGTTGTATAGCTAACAGGGGACAGCTGCAGCATCAGACCAATATTGCAGCAAGGACTTCAGTGTCTTTTTTTTTTTTTTTTACCACAAACTTCTCCTTTTAGCACTAAGGAAAGGCTGATGGTGCCTGAAGTCCTGCCCTTTTCTCTCCTCCCCTCCTCTCATCCATTGGTAAAAGTCCTTGCATTCTTCTCAGTGTGTAACACCGTGAAGGCTGAATGATAGGGTCCCTTTTGATGATAGGTTTAAATGATTGTTTCATTTCACTGAATGTGAAAGTAACTCAAGGGCATTTGTCAATGAAGGAGAGGACAGAAAGGGACAGGCACCCATTGGAGCCTTTTTTTTTAGGCTAGGTTCTCACATATGCTGCGGCCACACTTAGCATCCCCATTCACCAATTCAGGTGCGAATCAGGTCTGAGTTTTTGCCTGAATTCACGCCTGGCACACGCACAGGACCCTTTTTTTTTTAAATGCGGCCCTAGATTGAGAGCTGGTCACACTCTCCTGTCATGCAAATTGGATGTGGGGAAACCCACATATGTGTGAACCCGGCTTAATGTACTGCAGTGTCGGACCCAAAGCTTTTAAACCCCCCGCAGACCTAAAGCTCAGTACTGTGAAGAGAACCGGGCACAACTGGAGAAGATTCTCCAGGAACCATCAGGCTGCAGGACTTAGGTCGTACTACTTTACAGGTAAGTTATGAGACTGCAGCTGTTGCAAAAAACATAACTAAACTTCAGGTTTAAAGCGGGATTTCACTGTGGAAAAAAAATTAAAAGCCAGCAGCTACAAATACTACAGCTGCTGACTTTTAATAAATGGACACTCACCTGTCCCGGGGTCCAGCGATGCCCAGGCCGATTGATCGCTTGGCTCTCGGCTGCTGCCGCCACCATTCTAGGTGAGGGAATCAGGAAGTGAAGCGCTGCGGCTTCACTTCCCGGTTCCCTACTGCGCATGCGCGAGTCGCGCAGCGCAATAGGAATTGTCTGCGCTGTCTCTGGGACCCGTGTGTGTCCCAGCAGACAGCGCGCAGGGACAGGAAGAGGCATAGACTCCTGTGGGAGTCTATGCCCGGAAGTGGGTGTAAATACCTGTCTTTGACAGGTATCTGCACCCCCCTCCCCCCTGAAAGGTGCCAACTGTGACACCGGAGGGGGGGAGGGTTCCGATCAGCGGAAGTTCCACTTTAGGGTGGAACCCCGCTTTAATAACCAGCTCCTTCCTCCCCCCTCTAAGGTATTACAGATGGATAATAAGAGATTTAGTACTATTTAATGAAAATGAAAAGATGGAGTTAGGTACTGATGTGTGACCTCATTTCAGATCACTGTTGGATAAGTCGGACAATACTCCGTTTTACTAGGAAGATATAGTAAGGAGTTGTGTTCAGCTATGAAATGAGAAATGGAGCGCACACGCTGCAGTAACCCATAACCACAGTGCCTTCTACCTTTTTAGTCCATCTTATGTGAATCCTTTACCTGTATTCACAACTAAGTTTTATAGCAGATCTAATTGAAGGAGCTCAGGATTTCCTGGATTTAAAGCGGTGTTCCAGCCGTAAAACATCTTTTTTTAAAGTCAGCAGCTACAAACACTGTAGCTGCTGACTTTTAATAAGGAAACTTACCTGTCCAGGATGCCCGCGATGTCGGCCCGTCCGTCCCTCGTATCTTGTGCGTGTGTCGCCATCCTCACTATGGGAAACTGCTAGTGGAGCCTTGTGGCTTCACTGCCCATAACCTATTGCACATGTGCAAGTCCTCCAGCGATTTCTGAATGGGCGCCTGTCTTCTGTTACACACACAGTTCCCAGAAGACAACACGCCCAAATTTTTCAGAAATCAACACGAGGAGGAGAAGAGTGAAGATCACCACGGAATAGGACGTGGAAGATTAGGACGCTCTGCCTAGCAACAGGCATTTTTTCTTCAATTTTTTTTGTTGAATTTGTAATTTTTTTTTCAGGGTGGACCTCCACTTTAAAATGTTCTGCCACAGCCTCAACCTCTTCTCTTCCCAGACCTCTTCTCTTCCCAGACCTCTTCTCCTCCCAGACCTCTTCTCCCAGACCTCTTCTCTTCTCCCAGACCTCTTCTCTTCTCCCAGACCTCTTCTCTTCTCCCAGACCTCTTCTCTTCTCCCAGACCTCTTCTTATAAAAAGTAAAAAAACGTATCTTGATTACCCAGCCAATAATCGACTAGATAGAGGGATCCAATTATTACACCGTACATAGTTAATAGAAAGCCCTGCTGAAATGTTCCACTTGCGTGCCCTTGTTTGTGATGGGGAGAGACCTTCCCGGTCCTCATTCTGTAGGGGGAAAGGGCTTTGTGCTTGGGGTTCCTCCCTGGAAAATCTGTGTATAACAATGAGAACCTACGGGGACTAGAAATGCTTGCTTATTCCTCAATCTGCGGCTGGAATTGGTAGGGAATAAAGCCGGGTGGTATGGCTTGCTGTGCAATGTGGTAGGATAATGGATATTTCTTATATTTATAGAATTATATTAGAAATATTAATTTTTATTTTTTTATGTTAGTCACAGTAAAGGGGGCTGAGTGCGCCTAGAATTCCCCTTTAACCCTTTCACTGCCAGGCCCTGTGCTATACCTTTAAAGTCAGGTGGGCAGACCATGTTTGCAATACGTTTTCTGGACTCAAAGGACCAGTAAAATGAGGAGGAGGTTCTACTGATTTCTTTAGGTCCCACAACAGTTGAGCAAATGAAGTGACACTGAGTTTATAGCAGAACCGGGAATGCAAGCGACGTAAGTGTTACTGACCTGGACTGCTGGAAGTGGTTCTGTGCCACCGTATTCCTTACATTGCTGGCACCAAAAGGACAAAATAAATGAATGGCTAAGTAAAAATTAAAATCATATTTTCTATAATATTTACCTTCAATCTAAAGATTTCTTTGAGCATTACTTTTTGCTGCCGCTAGTTCTGTCTGGTGGCCTGCATCATTTAATCCATTTCCTCTGAACCCTGGTTATCCTGGGCCAGCCTGTGACTGGACAGTGAAAGAAAAAGCGGCATAGTAATGGCGAGCTCATCTCAGTCACTTTGCTTTATCCATGTATCTTCTTGTCAGCAGATGGACTGACAGGCTCTTACTGCTTCCTTTTAAATTGCAGACTGAGAGGTTCATATTGGGTTACATTTAGGTACATACACTGCTTTTTTGCTTTAAAAAATAAAAATGTTTTTGATTACAGAAGCTGCATTTGTCTTTCAATCTGCCTACAGTTTGAGTTAAATTTAAAGTGGGGTGCTCCTTAAAAAAAACAAAAAATACAAATTCTGCAGCTGCTGACTTTTAATATTCAGACACTTACATGTTCCAGGGTCCAGGGATGCTGGGGAATGAAGCTCCACTCGTCCTCCCCCCTCCGCTCGGCGGCGCCAGCATTCTTACTGTGGGCACCCGGCTGTGGCTTTACAGTCGGGCAACCGCTGCACATACGCGAACTGCGCCGCGTGCCTTGATACGGCGCGCAGTCATCTGGGACCGGTCACATGTCCCAGATGACTGACTGCGCCGAGAGGAAGTGACGTCAGGCACTGAAGGAGGCAGACTACGAGGGACACCCTAATAACAGGCATTTAGAGGTGAGTTAAAAAAAATTCCAATTTTTTGTAGTTGCTCAGGCAAGCTTATTAATACTAAAATGATCCAGATTTTAGCTTTGATTTTCTTAGCGTACTAGATGTATTATAGAAACGTAATTTTAACAATTAGCAAAATATTGCATAACCATGAGCCCATTTGAAAAAAAATCTAGTTTATTGCATGTATACACAGTATATAGGAAATGCCTCGTTTTAAAACATGGCTGCCATTAGCTGCATGTCCTTCAACAAAGAGCTGAAGTGGAGTAAAAAGCCATCATAAAGCTTGTAGATCAACGGTAGAACATAAAGGAAGTGCTGAAACGCAGCAGTCAGTGAGGAGGCACATCCTTTACCCATTGATCTTTATCTGTATGATGAAGGCGAAACCTTAAGAAGCAAAAAATAAGCAGCAAGACCTATTCAGGTGTATTTTTATTTTTTGTAATGGTGCGCCATCTTGTTTTAAACAGACTTGTCATTGGGCATCTTTGGTTACTGTAACTTTCCAAAGATTTTTATTGCTAGTTTTATAAAGTACGGTAGTAAGAATAAATGCAGTAACTTTGTACAAAGGCCCTTTGTTGTCATTCTTGGACACCGTTCACTGGTGCCTGTTCACAGCTGCTTGTACTTTTTGCTTGAAATGTAAAAAATGAAAAACTGAGCCTCTTTTGGGGCAGAATTGTACATTTGGCCCCATAAACATAAATGGAAGCCTGTCCGAACCATGTATAACCTGCTCTTTTCACATGTATTCTTCCCTAGTAACTAGCTTTCCATTGGTTAAAAGAAAGTGCACAAGTGTGAAATGCATGCAAAAATGCACAAAAGGACTTGTACAAGTGCTAAAGACAACAAACATTTAAGATGGCCAAAGATGCTTGGTTCGTGTGAACGGGGCATTAGAGTTGTGGGTTTGAATAAAAGTGGAAATACCACTACAAGTGCCAAAGGGGGTGTTGTAAATATAGGAAACAACATATATATGAATAGTTACTACTAGAGTATACTACACCAGATTCATGTGAAGGCAGTGTGCGAGTAGAATGAATCTCCAGGGTCTCTAGATTTTCTTTGAGTCCCTTACTTAAATACTTTTCATTAAAGAATGACATTAGAGATGCATATCATTAGGCCTTAAAGGAGTTGTAAAGAAGGTTTTTTTTTATATCTTAATCCATTCTGTGCATTAAGATAAAAAGCTCCATGTGCGCAGCACCCCCTAATACTTACCCGAGCCCCATCTCTGTCCAGATGTGTCTACAAGAGTCTCGACCGTTCCAATACTCTCCTTCCTGATTGGCTGAGACACAGCAGCGATGCCATTGGCTCCCACTGCTGTCAGTCAGCCAATCAGGAGAAAGACGGGATGGGGCTGGGTCGCTGCTCCGTGTCTGAATAAACACAGGGAGCTGTGACTCGGTTTGGGTGCCCCTGTAGCAATCTGCTTGCTGTGGGGGGCACTCGACAGGAGGGAGGGGCTAGGAGCACAAAAGAGGGACCCGAGAAGAGGAGGGTCCTGGCTGCTCTGTGCAAATCCACTACACAGAGCAAGTAAGTATAACATGTTTGTAAAGTCTTTTTTTCAATAAAAATAATCACTTTAATTGTAGGCATTAAAGGAGTTGTAAAGGCAGAAGGCATTCTATGCATTAAGATAAAACTTCTGTGTGCAGCAGACCCCCAGCACCCCTTAATTACGACGGAGGGGCCGAACATGGCGGCAATCTTTTGCTGGAAGTTGGAGCAAAGACCGGTATTAAACTGGTATTCTGGTATTTGCGCCCCCCTCTGCTCTGAAAGGTACCAAATGTGACACCAGAGGGGGGGAGGAATTCGAACAGCGGTAGTTCCATTTTTGGGTAGAACTCTGCGTTAAGAACCTCTTTATTGTCCCACAGCAACCAATTAGATGTAGACATTCCAGTTGTCATCTTGTATGGCAGCCATGACGTTGATGTTTTGTTCCCGGGCAGTGAAGACTGGTGCATTTCAGCACTAGTGCAAAAATATTGTCCTTTGCCTTGATGAGGCCTGAATATGATCCCCTCGCCATGAACATGAGGAAGGGTGTAGGTATTACGCAGCACCTTGAAGCTTTAATGACTGACGTGTATGAGCCACCGTTACCATATCACTGCCATTTTAGCAATTCACATTCAAGGGACAGCAGCACCACTAACCCTGCTCCACTACATATAAAATGATTGTTGGCTTTCTGTGTACTTCCACTTTAATGACTCTGATTTATCGCACCGCTGGCCGGATCCTGCAGGAAAATGAATGGGCGCAGCCTACCCTACTCCGAGTCACCGGCTGACCTTGTGTAAGGTGACTGGCAGCCTTTTGTTGTCTCTTGTAATGAAGGACATGGCTTGCCGGTCGCATCTTTTTTTATCTTTTATCTGTTTTCCTAAAATTGTGCAGTAAAATATATTTTTCAGCAACAGAAGGGCCAACTCCCTCTGGAAATATATTGAATTAATGTAGCTTTTTCTGTAACCGGCTAGACCAGTGATTCTCAACCAGGGTTCCTCCAGAGGTTGCTAGGGGTTCCTTCAGCATTGGGCAATTTCTGCCTCTCAGATAAGTTCCCACTCACACCATTGATCTTTTTAGCTATTTGTAAGGAGGTAATTCTTCCCAATGACCACAAGTGTAAGGACCATTCTTCCCACTGACCACCACACTAATGTATCATGAGTTGTAGATCTCTAATTTTTAGCAGGGGTTCCTCGAGACCGGAGAACTATTTCAAGGGTTCCTCTGTGTTGAAAAGGTTGAGAGAGGCTGGGCTAGACCATTGATTATTGCTTCTATAGGGTAATCATTTTGACACAACTAGTGATCCCCAAACCCTCCCTATTGTGGGTAAATATTGTCCGCAGTACCCATCGTGCACACCCCCTAGACTACACACTTTAATATGGTAGGCTGTCAGGAGCAGGGCCCTCCTAATCCTCTTATATTGAATTGTATTGTAGCTGTACTGTGTCTCCCTTTTATTTTGTATAGCACAGTGTCATCAGCTGCTGCTATTTGCGCACACGGTAATTCAGCAAAGTCCTAACAACACTTTTCTGACAGTATGGCCTGTGCTAGGGTAAAAAATACCTGCCACATACCTTCTTGATAGCACCACTTTTACTAATGTGCTATTACTGCACCAAATTAGAAAAAAATAAAAATGTACCTCCAGTTTATAGTGAAGTGTTACTAAATTCACAACCGTAAAATAAGTGTGCATATGCAGTAAAGCATGCTTGTTATACTCCTTGTGGAATCTAGGGGTAAACCCAGCGCATTGTGTAAAAAGGCTGTTCGATCCTGTCTTCTCTGATCCTCCCCTTCTTTCACAGTCCTTAATCTATCTTCTGACAGCACAGAGCTCTAGGAGGCACTCTGCATATGATCAGTTTGGTGTGTATTGCTACAAAGTTTTATAAAAAATTTTTTGGAGGGTGCATGTGATCAGCACAGGGCCAATCAACACTGTCCAGACAGGGTCAGGGGTTATGCAGCCTCATAGAACAATCAGAGGAGAATGAAACAGAGCCGTCCTTTCTGGTCTGGCTCTGTGGTGGGTGCCCTTGCAGTCATCGCTCAGGGTCCCCATGGTGGGATTTTTGGTGCACTTTGATTTGGCGATACAAGCACCTGCTCCACTTGAACGGTGGTATTGTCTGGCATGCGCATAATAGGGCATGGGCTCTATTTCTATGGCCTTTCTGTTTACTGGTTGCTATGTAACCGTTCACACTCTTCCTGTACTGTCTCCCGCGTTTGCGCTGTGAGATAGTAAAAGCTTGGATACTAATGTGGCGGTGTCGGGCGTGTTGCCATGGTGACCAGCGCAAATACGTGGCCCAAGTACCAGGCGCTGCAGGCGCAAGGCCGGTTACAGCCAGTGAGGTGGTGGGTGCTCTCTGTTTTATGGACACAGAGTCTTGCCTTGGGAGCAAGTACACACAAGGGCCTCCATAGCTAGTGGATTGCTGTGGGGGAGCTCAGAGTGCTGGCTGGGGGACCTGAGAAGAGGAGGAATGGAGGCTACTCCATGCAAAACTACTGTAGAACATGTTTATTTGAAAAAAAAAACAAAAAAAAAAAACGGGTATATCTCTATTAGGGCTGTGGAAAAACATAGTTTTAAATCTTGAATCAAGTTGAGAGGTCAAATCTATTCAAAATTTCAGCAAATTTTAGATTTTAGATTTTTTTTTTTTTTTCACCAGGACCGGTGCTGACACCGCGCTGGTCCTGAGGTGCTCCGGCAGGAGTTTTTAGGCGAGGCTTCGGCCTAGTCCGCGAGGCTAGACACCACGGACTAGGCCGAAGCCACGGCCTCGCCTAAAAACTCCTGCCCGCAGCTCCTCAGGACCGGCGCGGTGTCCATCAAAAAAAAATTGAATCGAGTATTTTTTCTGAGAAAACCGCCCAGCTCTATTCTCTATTACTTTGCAGACGCTTTTAAGCAGAACTAACCCACCTAAACCTTTACAGCCATGGAAGGTGCCATTTAAGCCTCTGTTTGATCTGACGTTTCCATTGCCATGGCGCTGCACATATGATCAGCTATGACGCCGACAGTTTCATTGAAAGCTAAGATAAGCACACTAGTAACTGTAATGGTTATTCAAGGCATGCCTTGGATTTAAGTTTTGGGGAACCGTTAAATTGGTGGGGGTCAGTGTGCTGGAAAAAAGCCGTAACTGATCTGGTCGGAATCGGAACCAGTAGGATCATTTTGTTCTGGGAAGTTTATCATACACAGAGGATTTGCAGAGTTTTGGTAGATCTCCGTGGCTGTTGGCAGCTAATAAGGAAGCAGCACTCGCCAACATCGGGGCATGTTACCCTCCAGAAAATAAAAACGACTTCACCCTTTGATTGCGGGAGGTGTTATTAATGTGCCAGGAGAGCATATAGTGCACTGTGTGATCTCCATTAGGAACAGAAACAGGGGATTCAAAATGAAATGTAATTTCTCCTCTACAATAGCCATGCACCTATAATGTGCTGAAAATCCATTCTATGCCAGTGTTCCTATTCACAGAGTCAAATCCTCAGAGTCCTATTGTACTTCAAAGCATTCTCTATCAGCTCTGGGGTTATCTGAGGATAGTTGTTTTGTTAGCAGTTCCACAGCAGGAATGCTGACACGAATTTTGCAATCTGTGCCATCCTCTTGTGTAAATGAAGCGCTGCAAATAAATTAGTCGGCAACAGGCCGGCGAGTTTGTCTCCTTTATATTTTTGCATCAGCATGTGCTGAATGCCTGTCTGCACACTGTGCTCTCAGCTCAAATCCATGGCTACTTGATAGGCTATTATACTGGACCGCAGTGCTTTGTTCTGTGTGCTGGAGGAAGGTAGAAGGGTAGTCCTCATCTTATTCCTTCATCTTATTTCCTAGGGTTAGTGAAGTGCTTGGAAGTTCATTTCGGAAGCTCCTAACTAGTGCAGGCAAAGAAACGCCACTGCCATGTATGAATGACCCACCCTGATGGTAAACGGTTCAGCCTATTCATAGCGGATAGTTCCGTTTTGAGTCAGTAGATTGAATTGCCACCAAAATGTATCTAGATTGCTGCAGGAGTTAAAAAAAATAAAAAAATCAGTATCTCTGTCTACGACTATATCTACATGCTGTTTCTCTTCCTATGGAGCATCATAGAAAGAGAAATGGCATTTAGATATAGAAGTAGATTGGGATATTTAGATTTACGGAAAATCCTGCTCTATGTTCCTCTTGTACCAAATTGTAATGTAACTGTAATGTCTGCCCTCATGTTGTAAAGCGCTGAGCAAACCGTTGGCGCTATATAAAACCTGTATAATAATGTTCTAGGAATCTAGATACATGAAGATATAGCCACAATATCTTATATAGGAGGGAGATAGGAATACAGAGGCCAGCCACCTCCAGAAGGAAAACACAAATGGGTAGGTTCCTAAAAGTGGGAATAAAATTTGAGCACATTTTAGATGGTTATAATCCATGTTTTATTGTTGCAAGTATTAAATATGCAGGTGATGAAGCACATCACTTCCTCAATCATGTAAAAAAGTATCTTCACTCACCTTTTTACTGTAAAATAATTTTTTATCAACAGAAGACTGAGCAGCTTAAGGCCTCTTTCACACGGGGCGGATCAGTAAAGATCCGCCCCGTGATGATCCGCTCGCTCAGCGGGGATCGCTCCGTTGTCCCCGCTGAGCCGGCTGCGGACAGGGCGGTCTCCGCACACTGTGCGGGGACCGCCCTGTCAGCTCTCCGCTCTCCTCTATGGGGATCGGATGAGCACGGACCGTGTGTCCGTGTTCATCCGATCCGCTCTGCAGACGGATAGAAAAATAGGATTTTCCTCCGTCTGCAGAATCGGACTGTTGCGGAGGAAATCGGGTGTCTGCGGATGTTCATCCGCAGACACCCGCTATCCCATAGGGATGAATGTATGCCCGTATTTCATCCGCAAATGGATGGATGAAATACGGACATATCATCCGCATGTGTGAAAGGGGCCTTAGGGGATTGTAAATATTCATTGTTTAAAAAAAAAAAAAAAAAAAACAACAAACATGTCATACTTACCTCCACTGTGCAGGTCGTTTTGCATAGAGTGGCCCCGGACATCCTCTTCTGGGGTCCCTCAGCGGTGCTCCTGGCTCCTCCCTGAATTGAGTTTCCATGTTGGATAAGCTCTCTCCTATGGTGGACACCCATGCGGGGGTGATCTCCCGAGTCCTGCATCTGTGTTCATTCACAGAATGCACGACTCGGCCCCGGCGCCGCGTCATTGGATTTGATTGACGGCAGCTGAAGCCAATCGCTGCGCTGCTATCAATATCCAAACAGGACACCAGCTAGAGTTGGTCTGCTCGTTCCCGGCTAGCGAAGGATCGGGGTCAGGTAAGTAAAACGGGGGGGGGGGGGGGGGGGGGCTGCAGCATCACAGGAGGTTTTTCACCTTGATGCAAAGAATACATTAAGGTGAAAAACCATGAGGGTTTACAACCCCTTTAAAGTATCTGTACACCCTGTCCACTTATACTGCTCATTCTGTGGTGCAGGGCATCTAACTATGTGTAAAATTTCACTTATGAAAAAAAAAAAAGGAATAATACCTTTCTTTTTTCCTCTATATTCCTTTGTTCCCATCTGGAGGCCAGAGCTGTGGGTTATTATACTGGCGTTTTATAACATCATTTTAATGTCCAGTGTCCATGAGGCCTTCAAGTGATTGTAAAGTCTTGTTTTTTTCCTATAAAAATAACAAACATGTCATACTTACCTGCTCTGTGCAGTGGATTTGCAGAGAGCAGCCTGGGTCATCCTCTTCTTGGGTCCCTCTTTGGCTCTCCTGTTCCCTCCCGCCTATTTAGTGCCCCCACATAGCAACTTGCTATAGGGCCACCTGAGCCGAGTCAGTTTCCTGTGTTCATTCAGGCATGAAGCCCTGGCCCCGTCCAGTCTTTCCTAATTGGATAGCTGACATTGACAACAGCGGCAGCCAATAGCACTGCTGCTGTGTCTCAGCCAATCGGTGAGGGGAATCTTGGACGACTGAGAAACTTGTGGACATGGGGACCTCGGGTAAGTACGAGGAGGTCTGCTGCACACAGAAGGCTTTTTATCCTAATGCATACAATGCATTAAGATAAAAAAAAACTTCTGCCTTCACAACCCACTTAAGCTGGCTGTACATTGATTCAATTTGTGTATTTCTGATAAACTGGCCAGAATTTGAGCAGCGAGTGGCCCTGCCTGCACCATACTACTAGGTGCCTTCATTTCCAAAATGAACGTAGCAGGGCAGATAATCCTTGGCTGAAGGAGCAGTGACTACTGCTGATTGGTTGCAGTCACTGGCAACACTCAATGTATGCTGACAGCTGCCTGTCATACATGTGAGCAGGAGATTTCTGCACCTGCGAGGATGGAGGAGGCTGAATGAGGGATGGCCAGCTTTATCCTCTGCTGGAACCGTTCTCCTTCAGGCACTTTGGGCAGACATGGCTGACTTAAGTTTTAAGCTGCCAGTAGGCAGTCATGCCACACATCGGCACAGAATCTTGAAATCCCAGGCGTGTTGGGATGACAACGCTGCCACTGCATTAGGGGGCTTTATCATTGTCACCCTTTACAAGAAACTCAGAGACAGCTGAGACTCGCTAGGTATTTACTGAGCAAAACTCAACTCTTCCCAATTTTGCTGCCGTTATAGCAATATTCTGTATTCCATTTGTTAGATTTTCTGCCCCGTCCTTTCTAGGCCTGCTTTTGCTGTAATTCTCTTATCAAATATAGCAATGTTACCTAATGCATACATATGGATAATGAGTATTTAAATATCTTATATGGACTTTCCAAATGCAAAAACCTTTGACAATCCACCACCTGCACACACTCCAAAACGGACCCGATTTTCGAAAAAGTATTCTTCCTTCTCGTAGTCAACGTGCAAAATATTCCTCTTAAAGTGGTTGTAAACCCATACAACACACTTTGACCTACAGGTAAGCCTAGATTAAGGCTTACCTGTAGGTCCAAGAAATATCTCCTAAACCTACACGGTTTAGGAGATATTTGCCGAAAGACAGGCACCGCTGTCTACGGCGCATGCGCACTGAGCGTGCCGTGGTCAATGGTGATATGCTGCGAGTGGCGGCTCCCGTGCGCTTTCGCGGGAGTGATGTAATCGCGGCTTCGCCGAATGACAGCGGCGGAGCAGCGAGACCCCACCGAGAATATGGATGCGGTGGACTACAGGGGACAGCGGTGACATCGCTGGCTCCTGTGTCAGCTAAGTGACGCATAATGGACTACTATGCGATGCATAGTAGTCCATTATGCTTTGCCTTTGCAGGGAATGAAAGAGGAAGTAAACCCGTCAGGGTTTACTTCCTCTTTAATAGGTGGTAGAAGGAACATCTAGAACAGTTCTGTAATGTCTCTCCAGGTCAGAAGTAATTAGAATTGAATGAATGAATAAGCGGAGGGCACAATTAGTTTGTGCTGCTTGAACCTTGTATGGGGACATCTGTGCTAACATGGCTTGTTGGGAGGAGAAAGTTGCTAAATGAATCACCTCCTCCTGGGAGTAGACCTCATCTGTTTTCATTGTGAGCAGATCTGTTGAAGACGCTGAAAAGAAAACAAACACAGAGAATTCAGAGAGGAAGGACATTTGCATTGGCACATTTAGAGTTAGATCAGTACCATAAACGGATTGAACACCTTTCCATCTGTTTGTGGCCTTCCCACCCACACGTGTCTTGGCCTGTGTGCACAGTAGGGTGTGAGCCGTGTGTTTATCCATCTGAGTACCTCTTTGAAGATCTACATGCTTACCTCTGTCCTAGACCTTTATTGAGATTCAGCTGCAGGATCTTTAGTAAAATATGTTTTTGATCAGGAACTAAGGCCCTTCAGCACAGACTTGCTCATAATAACTTGTTACACCAAATTGGGTGGCACCTATGATTTCCATTGAAGACTTGACCATGAAAAGAGGCTGATTCTATTTTTAAAATACAGTATAGTTAAAGTGAATGTTAAACAAATGTTATTTTTTTGTCTTATTCAAAGGGGCGCTGACACCCATAATCCATGAATGAGTGCCTTGTTTATTCGGCTTCAGCTGCCAGGTGCTGCTTGTAGGCAGTCTATTCATATCTATCGGCTGCTCATCCTGATTTGACAGCCACGTGGGTGAACCGCCCCGAAAGCAGACAGTCAGTAGACATGAATAGAGGCTGCCTGCATGGAGCGGCTGGAGCCATGTAAACAAAGGTGATCCTTAATGGACTATGGGTTTCGCTGTCCATCTGAATGAGGCCTTATTCATGTGGAAGAGATCTGTTTGATGTAATGCTCCCCATACACTTGTAGATCTCTCCACTGGTGGGGCTCTCCTCTGGTGGGGCTCTCCTCTGGTGGGGCTCTCCACTGGTGGGGCTCTCCTCTGGTGGGGCTCTCCTCTGGTGGGGCTCTCCTCTGGTGGGGCTCTCCTCTGGTGGGGCTCTCCACTGGTGGGGCTCTCCACTGGTGGGGCTCTCCACTGGTGGGGCTCTCCACTGGTGGGGCTCTCCACTGGTGGGGCTCTCCACTGGTGGGGCTCTCCTCTGGTGGGGCTCTCCTCTGGTGGGGCTCTCCTCTGGTGGGGCTCTCCTCTGGTGGGGCTCTCCTCTGGTGGGGCTCTCCTCTGGTGGGGCTCTCCTCTGGTGGGGCTCTCCTCTGGTGGGGCTCTCTTCTTGCCATCCTAAACATCAGTGATCATAGGTATGTGGGTACATTTAGCCTTCCTAAAGAGGGGAATATAAGGCTAAGTTAGAATATTTTGGCTAATCAATTTTTTTTTTTTCCCGTGAGACCGGCATGTCTATTTCACAACACAGGTCATGTGAGATTGCTTTGGTGATCCTGGTTATACTTCTAAATGTCCCCCATCATCTAGCCGCACACAACTAGTCTTTTCATAAGGAGGCAAGCAATGGCCGTAACATTGTTTCTCTTGTGACTGGTGTACTTTAGAGTTTGCGGATGTGGTAATTTAATAACTTTGTTATTTTGAATATGTCAAGCTTTTATTGTAGTCGTTAACTACCATGGAGAGATTATTCCTCACTTTGTGTACCAGAGCTGTCCCTGTGATAAGAAGACAAGAAATTACAGATCAGGGCACAGTCCGCAATAAACGTTGTACAGGGGGTCTAATGTTTCTAATTGTACTAGGTAATGTGTCTTCATTGCTGTCCATTTCTCTGGATTTTCTATCACTTCTTGTGACCACCTTTTTGACCAGGACAGGAAGCGAGGAGAAATCTCAGTGAAGTCACAGGGGAAAAAAAAAAAAAAATTTTCAACTTATGTGTTTGAAGTTATCACCCTTCTGTTAACATGGATCTGGATTCAAAAAGTTAAAACTTTCTGTGGCATAGGGAACAACTAGGAATGTTAACTGCACCTATGCAGTAGACTAAAAAAAAAAAAATACCCTTTGTCTGGAATACCCCCTGCAATATGTACTTTCTGTAATGTTGGGTGCATACGGTCTCACAGCTGTATATTTAGAATGCGAGATCTCAAGCTAGCCGTGGACTGTTCATTCAGCCAATAGGCTGAAGGAAAAAAAATATCAGGTTTTTCTATTCACACAAACAAGTACCGTATATACTCGAGTATAGGTCGATCCGAATATAAGCCGAGGCCCCTAATTTACTACAAAAAACTGGGAAAACTTATTGACTCGAGTATAAGCCGGGGGTGGGAAATGCAGCAGCTACTGTAAGTGGCAAAGAGGGTCAACAATGCTCATCTGCAGCTGCATGTCTCACTGTGTCTATTGTATGCCTCCCTGTGTCCTGTGCAGATCTGCCTACCTCACTGTGTCCTGTGTATACCTCCCTGTGTCCATTGCAGCCTACCTGTGCTAATCTTAATCCTTTGTGTCCTGTGTATGCCTCCGTGTGCCCATCTGCAGCCACCGATCAGCGTGTCATAAAAACATATGGCGGCCATTCCAGTATTCAAAAGCCGCGCCTCCTCTTCGTCTGAGGTATGAGGATGAGGGGATGTCAGTGATAGGCTGAGAACTGACTGCTGGGAAATTGAGTGTTCTGCCTATCAGACGAGGAGGAGGCGCGGCTTTTAAATACTGGAATGGCCGCTGTATGTTTTTATGACACGCTGGCCACCGTCTGTCTACATGACATGCCTGATCAGGTAGGCAGACGGCGGTGACTCGAGTATAAGCCGAGGGGGGGCACTTTCAGCCTAAAAAAAAGGGCTGAAAATCTCGGCTTATACTCGAGTATATACGGTAGGATGGAGGAATCCCCCCCGCTAGGACATTGTATTCTGACAGTGGCTTGTGTCTGCTGATCGACATGTTTTCCACCTTGTGTGTTTGACAAAAGTCGATCGAAAGTCCCATACACACTATTCGATTTTTTTTTTTTGTAGATTTACCAAAACCATGTAGTGTAAGGGCCTGCCTGATTGCATACAAATTGAAACTCTTAAGGTTTGACCTCATATTATATGATTTTGGTAAATCTGAAGACAAATATCCACAGAAAATCGAATAGTGTGTATGGGGTCTGTCTACTTCTGTTGAATAGGGGGAGGCGTCCGGGACTGATCAAAATCCAGCCAAGGCCTGAAAAACCAGCCGGATTCAATTTTGGATCCGTCTATGGACCGCTTTCAGCACTGCTGCCTCACACAGCAAGTCCCAGAGCTGGAGTGAGATTGGTGATCTCTGTTGTGCCCCTCACACTTCTTTCTCCTTGCTGGAGTGTGACAGGAGAAGGCAACATCCTAACTTTAAGCAAAATGGCTGCTTCCACACAGATAATGGTGAAAGATCAGCTGCAGATAGACCACAAGCTGGTGATTAGTCCTTTCCCTGCTTTTTTTTTTTTTTTGCAGAAATACCAGAGATCAGTTCCCCCTTTCAAGCTGATATGCATCTTTTTTTTATGTCAACATATATCTATCTTCTTGATTAAACATGATTTCTTGGCTTAGTGATATCAAAACAAAAATAAGAGACATTCCGCACTCCCCTGCTTTGTGCAATGGGTTTTCACCGAGCAGCCCGAATCCTCTTGTCGGGTCCCCCACCGGCAATCCTGGCCCCTCCCTCCTGTCGAGTGCCCCCCCCAGCAAGCAGTTTGCTGTGGGGCCACCCAAGCAGGCTCGTTCCCAAGCTGCTGCTCTGCATGTCCATTCACACACACAGAGCTATGCCCCCCCCCCCCCCCCCCCCATTGGCTGTGCTTGACGGCAGTGGGAGCAGAGTGCCGTTCCTTCCAAGAAAACAATGTGATTACTGCTAGCGGCTAAAGCCGCTGCAAATAATTGCATGCTAAAAATGTGGCCTGCTGGTTGTCCCCGAAGTTGATCAATGGGTTGACTTGGGTACAATTAAGGCCCATACACACGATGACTTTTTGACAACAAACGTGCAAATTTGCTGTTTTGGAGCAACATCACCATGTGTACGCTCCATCTGACTTTTTCCGTTTTCATCGAACTTTTGTTGGCTGTGCAAACGGACAAACTTCTTGACAACATAAGTCCAATGGAGCAAAGTCAGATCATGTGTACACAAAACCATTGGACTTTTGTACAAGGTACAAACACGCATGCTCAGAACCAATGCAAAAGATCAGACAACAATACAGAAGTTGGCACTGGAGTAATTGAACATTCTGTTTTGAAGTGTCATCAGTACATTGAAACGTCACTACATTCGTGTTTGTTGCCTAAAAAGTCTGATCGTGTGTATGCAATACAAACTTACGGCCAACGCCCTTTGTACAAAAGTCCACGGGAAAGTTTGTACAAAGTCTGATCGTGTGTATGGGGCTTTAGCCTGCCCAGAGATGGATCAAATCTCGGCCTGTCCCTGCTGAACCAGCCCAGATTCGATCCATCTATGGCTGGCTTTATTCTTGTTGATGGGCAAATGCGGTTGCTTTTGTGGCATCGGCTATAGCAATCTGATGGGGTTTTTGCCGTTTGCATTATTTCCCCCGAAGAATTGTCTGCAGGCAGAGTGTAATAAAACGATACAGGACTTTGTCTGGTTTGACAGAGAACGACCGCATCACACATGTTATTTCATGTCTCTGGGTACCTTGCTTGTTTACACCTAGGAAGGAAGAATAAAAATGGGGATCTACTGTATGAATTAGAAAGAAGGAAGAATAAAAATAGGGATCTACTGTATGAATTAGGCCCCTTTCACATGGGACGGATCAGTTCGCTCCGTTGTCCCCGCTGAGCCGGCGGCGGACAGGACGGTCTCTGCACACTGTGCAAGGACCGCCCTGTCAGCTCTATGCTCTCCTCTATGGGGATCGGATGAGCACGGACCGTCTGTCCGTGTTCATCCAATCTGCTCTGCAGACGGATAGAAAAATAGGATTTTCCTCCATCTACAGAATCGGACAATAGTGGAGGCGGATGATAGTGGGTGTCTGCGAATGTTCATCCACAGACACCCGCTATCCCATAGGAATGCATGTATGTCCGTATTTCATCTGCAAACAGATGGATGAAATACGGACATATTGTCCGCATGTGTGAAAGGGGCCTTAGAAGGAAGGAAGAATAAAAATAGGGATCTACTATATGAATTAGAAAGAAGGAAGAATAAAACTAGGGATCTACTGTATGAATTAGAAGGAAGAATAAAAATAGGGATCTACTGTATGAATTAGAAGGAAGAATAAAAATAGGGATTTACTGTATGAATTAGAAGGAACGATAAAAATAGGGATCTACTGTATAAATTAGAAAGAAGGAAGAATAAAAATAGGGATCTACTGGATGAATTAGAAATAAGGAAGAATAAAAATAGGGATCTACTGTATGAATTAGAAAGAATGAAGAATAATAGGGATTTACTGTATAAATTAGAAGGAACAATAAAAATAGGAATCTACTGTATGAATTAGAAAGAAGGAAGAATAAAAATAGGGATTTACTGTATGAATTAGAAAGAAGGAAGAATAAAAATAGGAATCTACTGTATGAATTAGAAAGAAGGAAGAATAAAAATAGGGATTTACTGTATGAATTAGAAAGAAGGAAGAATAAAAATAGGGATCTACTGTAAGAATTAGAAAGAAGGAAGAATAAAAATAGGGATTTACTGTATGATTTAGAAAGTAGTCCTGATATGTAGTCCCTCCCTGTCTGCAGCACTGCAGTCTGCTCTTTCTCCCCCAACTCCGGCTTATTATTCTTCTGTCATGATTACTCCCTTGACTTGTATTTTCTTGGATCAGCGCCTGGACATTCTGGAGACCAAAATTATACTGCCATCCTCAATCACATCAAAACAGCAGCTTTGCTCACTGAGCAGAACAGCTCTTGAATGGTAGCAGTGCTGAAATATACAGGTCCTGATATGTGCACAGAATAGATTTGCACAAAGAGCCTTTCTTTATTATTAGCATGTTTAATAAACTAGACATGGATTTAGTCTTTTCTTCCTCGTTGCGTTCTTTCCCCCCAACAACAAAGTGCCAGCCTCCGTGGTAGATGGGTGGCATTTTTAGTAACTATATTTTTATTTTTGCCGTTCTGTGCGGGAGGCGGCATTGTGACATGCAATGTATGATTCATCTATGCCTGAAGATTTCATGTCACACTTACACAAAGACAGAATAAAGTGAGAAGATTTAATAGGAGAGGGGGAATAACCTTTCCCCAGGCTCTTCTCTTTTCAGAACTCCTTGAAGCTCTGGATTTTAATCCTTCTCTTATTTATTTATGTCATGATAAGACTACACATGTGTCAGACGTGTATTTCCTCAAGCTTGCCTCGCCACATACGTCTGATGAATTCTTTTGCCTGTAAAGATCAGTGAAGATTCTGGTTGGTGTGGTCAGTGCCAACCAGTTCTGTAAAATGTGTTTTATTAGAAGGCCTCCTGTCCACATGTATTTGACCATGCCAAGGTAAGTTGGCATTGCTTGCGGAGCAGAGCTCGGCGCTGTGAGAGGATCGGTCTCTGCTAGTAACACACCTGCTGGTCGCCCAGTTGGATTTGGCGAAAGCTGAAGAGCCAAGGTCACACTTCAAAGATGAACACAGCGGGTCAGTTCTCACCCGCCACTCTGTGTGTTTCTGGCAAACTGACCTGTGGCCTTGCGTGAATTCCTTTCCTAGCACAGGAGGAACTCTGCACAAACCACTTTACGTTTTGGGTTTGTGGGCAAATTCTGTCAAAGAATCTTGACTGCTCACAACTGTACAGAACCATCAACTTGTAATAAGCTGGTAGTAATCGTATTTTATTCACTGATCGAATTGTCGCTACATGTTTTGGTTGTGGTATTTTTTCCCATGAACTTTGCTGCTTTTTAATGCTCTAAATGGAACATATAGCAGTTTTATTCACAATGCATTATGGTCAGGAATAGAAGAAACCTAAAAACAATTGTACTTTTACTGACGAATGAGTCAGAGACCAAGCTGGAATTGTACACTCGGATATGCGTCTGAGAAATGACTGATCTCCCAAGGATCTGTCCAAGATTTCCATCAAACTAAGTGAATTTCAGGACAACCTCTGCTGTGCTGTCTCTTTGGATAACTGATAGTGCTCTAGGAATCCTTTGTCCTGTAATAAAGTTATGTGCTTATATGGAAACACATCTGTAGATCAATAAAAATATTTCCACTAGAACAGCATAGCATTTGTTGGTAAAAGTATTATGGTTGATATACTTTATATCATCTTTCAGATTTTTGCTCATCAGGTAGTGTAGGGGTGATTGAAAACAAACCAGGCTCCCTGCAGTAGTAGAGTGTCTGGGAACAATGCTGTCCATATACCTGATATGGTAACCTATGGAAAGGTAATACATATACTGTGTGTGTGTGTGTGTGTGTGTGCGTATATATATATATATATATATATATATATATAGTATGTGTGTGTGTGTGTGTGTATATATATATATATATATATATATATATATATATATATATATATATATATATATATATATAATTTTTTTTTTTTATGCCTTTTCTTGAAATATACATTTTTGTAAGGCACGCAATTAAAATTGCAGTATGCCATTTCCTGTTTTCAAACAATTTTGTGCAATATTGTAGGGTTGTTCTAGTTTGTTTATTTTGAGTGCAAGGGTTTATAAATGGTTGTTATGTATGATTCTATTACAGATTCATAAATTTTGGAATTTTTAATTTTTTTTTGCATTTTGCAAATCCTGCTCGGTTTCCTAAAAAGGTCCATCTTCCTCTACACGCAGACCATTACTTACCGTCCGGTATGTGCACTTGATGCATGCATTTATCAGCTCAAGCAACACGAAAAGCCCATTCACACTAAACCCTCATACACATTACTATTTTTGTTGATTTTAGTTTAACCCAGTCTATTGAATGAAAAAAAAAAAAAAAAAAAAACTGAGTACTCAGGTTGGATCTTCTGTACTGACAATCTGACCCTACAGTGATCTCCCCTGCTGAGCTATTGTGTTCTGACAGGGCGCCGCCAGAACACTCTGGTCAGTGCGCTCTGTCATTGGCTGGCTGGCAGACCTTTCTCGGTCATGCCCCTTCAACAGAAGCCGGCCGGCTGCCATACACACTGACCGAATATCACTTGACGTTCAGCCCGTGTCTACTAGGCTTTAGGCACTGCAATGTCATGTTAAAAAAACATGAGTGCCCACTTTGTGTTACGGATGCCCATTTATGGTAAATAGTGTAATTATTTCTTCAATGACTTTAAAACAAGTATTATGCACAGGCATGTATGTTTTCACTTGATGTTCACAAAATGTATTGCTGTCATTATGAAACAAAACAAAAAAACAGTCATGAAATGCCTGTTTGTAGGTGCCCGGCGCCCTCTGGGGCCCATTGGCTTCTGCTTCTTTGATTTCCAGAGGCGCTGATTGGTTGCGTAAAAGCCACCTATTGCCTCTGCCTCGGACAGAATCTCTCTTGGCCTTGGCAGAGATGTGGTGATGTCAGACCCGGAGCAAACCCATTAAGACCCCTTTCACACCACACTGCCGATAGCGTGGGCGGTAAAACGCCGCTATTTTTATCGGTGTTTTACCGCTGGAATTGTGACAGATTTGCGGCGCATTTCGGCCGCTAGCGGGGCGCTTTTACCCCCCGCTAGCGGCCGCGAAAGGGTTAAAACCACCGGCAATAGCGGCGTTTTGTCAGCGGTATTACTGCCCCAATGATTTCAATGGGGCGCAGCGGTGGAGGAGTGGTAAACACACTGCTCCTTCACCGCTCCAAAGAAGCTGCTGGCAGGACTTTTTTCTAACGTCCTGCCAGCGCACCGCTGTAGTGTGAAAGCCCTCGGGGCTTTCACACTACACACAATGGTGCAGCTTCTTTAGGGCGTTTTGCAGGCGCTATTTCTAACGCTATAGCGCCTGCAAAACGCCCTGGTGTGAAAGGGGTCTAAAGCCCTTGATATTTGTTTGCTATGATTTCAGATCCACTTTAACATATTTTTGAAATTTTTGTTTTGCCTAGAAGTCGGCTTTAAAGGGCAGTCGGGTTCAAAGAGATGGGATTTCCTTAACTCACCAGTGACGTTGATATTGTATCTATAAGTTAAGCTTGTCAGCTGCTAGGAACACACCCCGGCCTCTGGCTGATAATAGGCGTGTTTCTAGGTCAAAGCCGCTGTGACAGTTATTATGTGTGTAATTGGGAAATAGACTTGCTGAACCATAAGGAGGGTATTTGTTTTCACGCTTAAGCATTCCTTTTTGTGTGTTTAGGGTTTATCACAGGTTTTTTTTTGTTATAAGCTGTGATGCATGGTCACACTTTTTATTTGGTACACAACGTTCAGGTTGCATAAATGAATTGTGTAACATATGGAGTATCTAGCTTGATTTCTCTTATGTAATCAGATATGTATCCTAGTGATCCACGTTCTTTACATAACCCATGAATCATATAATACATCGTGCGTCTTTCTTAGCAGCCCTACTATGGGGGAGTGAAGTGGCTATCATTTCGTAAGGCACGGAAAGCTGCACAATGGCAAGCTGTTATACAACAGTCCTTTTTACGCAGCATCTGTTGGCTGTAAGGCCTTGATACGGCTAGACGTTTGCTTTGAACTAAAAGATGCAGGTTCATTTTCATATTCAGATTTTGCCGTGTAATTTTGCCAATTTCAGGCACAATACTGTTAAAATTGCAATGATGTGAGTTTATTAAAAAAACAAAACTGCCTTACGTCATCCATGTGAAGCCAACAGGTTTCAATGAGATCTACCAACTACGTCGTGCAA
Source organism: Lithobates pipiens (assembly GCF_037356315.1). Classification (NCBI taxonomy): domain Eukaryota; kingdom Metazoa; phylum Chordata; class Amphibia; order Anura; family Ranidae; genus Lithobates; species Lithobates pipiens. Next base: position 198,745,186 of record NW_027507787.1, read on the forward strand.
GGGCCTACCTGATTGGATAGATTAGGTAGGCCCTCATTAGGAATGTGTTCAGGCATGGGTCTGAACCTGCTTGAGCTATCCCACCCAATCGTATGTGGTGGAGGCATTCTACGCCATGAAGCCACGCATATGCCAGGTGTGTATAAAATGAAAAAGTATGTGCAGCGCTAATAAATAGATACCTGTAAAGCTGCAAGATGAACATTGTTTATATGTTCACCGCATGGACACGTTGATTATACGCTGTACTCTGACTTCATTGTTCAGTTTTCACTTATGATTATCTTGTAGCTTTTACAGGTATCTTTATTTGGATTAGTGCTTGCACATACTTTTTCATTTTTTCAACACAATTTTGTCTTTTGCTGTGCTGCTGGTTTTGGTATACCTAGGGCTACAGCACGGTATTCCCTCCCAAGGTGGGTGTATACATGTGGCTGCAGGGAGGGTAATATCGCCATGTATACTGTGACGGGAGTCACTTTGGGTGGGTGGTTTGTGGAACTCCGCTTACCTTGGCCTGTCCCTCCATAGGCTATCCCCTCTTCAGTCTATCATGAATGCTGCTGCCAGACTTATCCACCTTACCAACCGCTCAGTGTCTGCCAACCCTCTCTTCCAATCCCTACACTGGCTCCCAATCACCCAGCGAATTAAATTGAAAATACTAACCACAACATACAAAGCCATTCACAACTCTGCCTCGAGCTACATCACCAATCTTGTCTCCAAATCCAATCACCCAAATCGTCCTCTCCACTCTTCTCAAGACCTACTCTCAAGCTCTCTTGTCTCCTCCCATGCTTGTTTTCAGGATTTCTCTAGAGCCTCACCCATCCTCTGGAACTCGGTACCTCCACTGGTCTGGCTATCCCCTACTCCTTGCTACCTTCAGGCGACCCCTGAAAACTCATCTCTTCGGGGAAGTCCATCATGTCTCCAACTAATCTCCTACTCCTCATTCCCGGCAGTTACAACCTTTTCTACCACCTGCCCCACCCTATTAGATTGTAAGCTCTTCTGAGCAGGGCCCTCTTAATCCTCTTGTATTTTATTGTATTGTAACTGTATTGTCTATTTTATATTGTAGAGCGCTGTGTAAATTGTTAGCGCTATATAAATCCTGTATAATAATAATATCTTGGAGAGTTCTGGAGACTCCATGTCCAGCTCCCCTGGCCCCTCTTATGTGTAAACCACCCTGTGTCCATTAGGGGCACAGGGTGACCGAGAACCCCACTATGATCTGTTCTATTTAGAGACACTGAACAGCCACACTGGAATTTTTGCATATGTGTATATATTGTGTGGTGTCTCATACTGTTGTGGGCTCTTTGCTGTGATTGTTTGGGTTGTATTCCAACGTTCTGTTGTGTCTGCCTGCCTTGGATATTATGGGATGTGTATGTAAATTAGCTGTGAGACTGATGGGGGCGAATTTCTCCAACAGCTCTCCCTGCTGATAAGACTGTTTACTGATGAGAAATTTTAATACACCTGACCTGTGTGTCTATTGTGATTGGACAATTTACCCTGCCATCAGTCCAAGTGTGGGGGGGGGGTGGAGGAGAGTGTCTCTGAGTTGTATATCTGTTGTAACTTATGATTGATTAAAGGAGTTTTTGATGATCACCCTACATTGTGTTACGACTGAGCTAAGGGATCTTGGATAGTGCTGGTTCTGGACACAGGAAGCATTTACGGCAGACATTGACTTGTTGAGGACGGGGGTTCGTCACATATACACACACCTTACATATGCACGCCTGTATGACCTGGAATGACTTCACCACATATGATTGGCCGTCGGCTTTGACAACTTCCCAGTGGGTTAGCTCAGGCTGGTTCTTACTTGTGACCAAACACCGGAGGTCATCCCTAGTCCTTGTATTACATCAGTTTGGTAATTCTAAATTTCATCGTGTGACGTGTGTAGTGTGTGGTGACCCAAGGGGGTTGATTTACTAAAACTGGAGAGTGCAAATTCTGGTGTAGTCGTGTATGGTAGCCAATCCGCTTCTAACTTCAGTTTGTTCAATTAAGATCTAACAAGAAAACCTGGAAGCTGATTGGTTTCTATGCAGAGCTGCATCAGATTTTGCAATCCACGGTTTAAGTGAACTAACGCCATAGTGTCTCGCCAATAAACAGAGCGCCTGTTGCAGGGGATGCCTGGATTTATTTATTTATTTATTTATTTTTACTAGTTTAGACCTCTGGGAAAAGCAACCTGTGAATGATATTGGGAGGAAATGGCCTTTCTAGGGCTGATCCCTATACATTCAGTTTAGGGAACTCCCCCACCATACAGTATTGCAATATTTGAACTTAATTCTTTTTTTTTTTTTTTTTTAGCTTCTGCAAGCAGTTGATTTTAGTAATGATAAATTAAATATCTTGTAGCACTTCTATAACTTATTTTTTATTTATTTTTTACTGGAAGTACAATCATTTTGCTTGTTGTTGTTGCAAAGTGGTTGAGTGCATTCCCTTTGTAAAGGTTGAGCGAAGAGTCTGCAGGATAAGTAGATAATCACTCATCAGTAGAAAGACACTAGCCTGCACATCTAAGCATGTGTTAATTTTTAAACTGGATAAGACACTAAATATAGTGGGTGAAAGTGTGAGTTTACATAGCATGTGACTGCACAAGAACTTGGCAGACACAGCTGCTAACACATGACCGTGAACCTGAATTCAGACGATGAAAGAAAAATCCCCCTCCTCCCCCTGCCTCGCAGTGGTTTGATCTGTCTTCTCAGGGGTCAGAGATCTGCTGATTGGAAGACTTTCACAAGGACGTTTTTCTCCAGCCCCCCTCCCCCTCCCTGTCTCTTAGACAGTTCCAATACCCGGGATGGATCTCATACTGATGACGGGAATTGCCTGTAGCTTAACTCTGGATGGTGAGACCCTTTAGTTTTGCGTTTTAAAGATACAGCCTGGCATCCAGTATGACGAATGACATTTTATACCGCGTTTACATGCCATGTTTGCGTTTTTAGGAGCGCTTTAAAAAAAAAATGTTTTTTCAAAATAGCCAAAAATGAAAAACGTCTGTAGACAAAACACAGCTAAACACGAGTTACCACGTTTAGCCGCGTTTGGCACTTGAAATGCCTCTAAACGCAGCTTCTGAACCAATTTGTTTTTTTTTTGCATTCCAAAAAAAGCCTCTAAACTCAACTGTCTAGAAAGGACTATAAACGACCCCGTGTACATGTACAGATCAGATGACATCGAGGAGAGTTCAGGAGCAGCTGAAAAAAATGCCTAACTGCTCCTTAAAGAGGAAGTGAACCCTGATGGGTTTACATCCTCTTTGATTCCCTGCAAAGTTTAAGCATAATGGGCTACTATGCATCGCATAGTAGCCCATTATGTGTCACTTACCTGACACAGGAGCCAGCGAAGTCACCGCTGTCCCCTGTAGTTCCGAGCGTCCATCTTCTTGGTGGGTCTCTGCTCCGGCGCTGTGATTCGCTGGAGCAGCGATGAAGTCACTCCCGCGCGTGTGCACGGGAGCCGACACTCGCGACATATCGCCGCGATCTGTGGCTTACCCAGTGCACCTGCGCGTCGCTGTCTTCAGGTAAATATCTCCTAAACCGTATAGGTTTAGGAGATATTTCTTGGACCTACAGGTAAGCCTTAATCTAGGATTACCTGTAGGTCAAAGTGGTTTGTAAGGGTTTATAACCACTTTAATGTCCGTTTACCAGCAGCGGTGTACATGAGTAAGGATGAGCTCCGGCGTGTTCGCACAGCCCACGTGTAGAGCCCGCCAGGAGGTCAGCACTGCGCTAATCACAGGCAGCGAGACATTTCCCGATCTCTGCAGCTGCACATCGGGGCAATGTCTGAGTGCATGTGATTAGCGCAACACCGACTTACTGGCGGGCTCTACACGTGGGCTGTGCGAACACGCCGGAGCTCATCCTTATACATGAGGCCTTACTCAACAATCCATGCATGGCTTTGAAGCACAAAGTATAGCGATATACCGCAATCGGTTGCAGCTCATGTTACTGAGGTCGTACCATTACAGGGTTAATGCACTTTGCTCTTTGCACTGTTTTATTGAAGAGGTCTGCATACATGCCTGGCTTTTGTGAATCTCATTTTTTGTTATCTTTATTATTTATAGAGATCTTGTATTCTCTCTCATTGTGATGATCTTAAAGAATATTATCTTTTATGTGTCCAAATGTTTTTTGCCCCTCTAGAAAAGAGAAAAGTCTATTCCTGAAAACTACCTTAGTTTTGCAGGGAATATGTTAATTTTCCTGGCAGAAAAATATTTTGTTTTCCAAACTAGCTATATATGTAATGAATTGCTCTGTGCCCAGTAACAGAAAAAAAACCCAGGAAAGGCCGGGAACATTTGGGGTAAGGCAGTAATTTCGTGGTGATCGTCGCGCCATTCAGGGTAGTCTGTCTAGCTGGTAACACTTGTTTGCACTCTGCTTGTTTTTGCTCTTCTATGGTGGTTTCAGCCAATCGCAAGATTGTCTTGCCTGCTGAAATCACACACACCTGACAGCAGGTGATGTGTATACTCAATAAATGATTTGCATTTCACAGCAAACACTATGGTAATCTTGGTAAAAACAAAACATCCATCTGCTGACTGTTTATTGCTGCTAAATAAGCGGTTTCATTGACTTTGATATATTTTTATAGCTTTTTTTTTTTGGTGTGTTGTACAATAAACTATGTAGTGAGCAATTGTTGCAATTCCCCTTATTGATTAAATTTTTTTTTTTTTTTCTTGACAACATTGTGTGGGCCAGTTGAGTCTACTGGAAGTAATTCTTTGCATGACTGGCAGATAAGTATTTGGATCATGAACATTGACATGCAAAAGACGGTGTTCCCTTAGATGTGCCCCATCATTGGTGCCAGTGGAAGGAATAGCACCCTATCATTGGGATCAGTGGAAGGTATAGTGCCTTATCATTCGTGACAGTAGGGTGGATAATGTCCCATCTTTGGTGTTAGTAGGAAGGAATGGTGCCCTATAATTTTTGTCAATAGGAGGAATAATGCCCCGTCATTGATGTCAGTGAAAGGAATTATGCTCCACTGTTGGGTGTCCGTGGAAGGAGTGGTGCCTCATTGTTGATGTTGGTAGGAGGAACAATGCCTCGGATTGGTGGGAGAAATAGTGCCATAAGGGCAAGCAGAGGGCCGAAGTTTGGAGACCACTGCTCTAGAGCATTAGACTTTTTAAAGCTACAAAGACCTTAACAGTCCAGCTACTGAATTAGCAAAGAGTTATGGATTATCTTCTGCCTGTTGAGTTTTCCTTTTTAATAATGAGGGTTGGGAAACACATTGGGTAAAACACAGAGGAGAGGCTAATGGGCAAAATATTTGTTCTTCCAATTGGACGTGCCCATATGGGGCTATCGGTAGTAGGTATTTCTCACTTTCAGGCCAATAGGTTAGGTTTAAACTGCAGTTATTTTTCTCTATATAATTCAAAATACATGCCAACTATCTTGGAATGTAAAACCTTAGATCAGTGGTCATCAACCCTGTCCTTAGTGCCCACTAACAGGCCAGGTTTTATGTATTACCTTGGGGGGATGCAGACTAGAATACTGCAATCACTGAGCAGCAAATGGTATCACCTGTGATGTATTTCCGTTATCTTGCAAACCTGACCCTGTGGGCCCTGAGCACAGGGTTGATGACCACTGCCTTAGGCTGCTTTCACACTGGGGCGGTATTCAGGCGTTACAGCGCTAAAAATAGCGCCTGTGTAACGCCTGAAAAAAACCGGCCCCTTTAACTCCAGTGTGAAAGCCGGAGGGCTTTCACACTGGAGCGATGCGCTGGCAGGACGGTGAAAAAAGTCCTGCCAGCCGCATCTTTGCAGCGGTGAAGGAGCGGTGTATTCACCGCTCCTATACCGCTGCTACCCATTGAAATCAATGGGACACCGCGGCAATACCGCCGGCAAAGCGCCGCTGCAGCGGCGCTTTGCGGGCGGGTTTAACCCCTTTTCGGCCGCTAGCGGGGGTTAAAACCACCCCGCTAGCGCCCGCGCACCGCCGCTAAAACGACGGTAAAGCGCCGCTAAAAATAGCGGCGCTTTACCGCCGACGCTGCTCTCGCCCCAGTGTGAAAGCAGCCTTAGAGCATCGCATTGTCTTTGTTGGTAAATTGTACTAAAATATTTTAATTGCAGTAAGCTGCAATATGGAATCCCTATGATTTGTATACAATTACCGGTGATGCTGGATCCCACTTGATGTGGGCACCTTGTCTGGTGTTTAGTGCCACTCATGCTTTTGGGGGCTTGCATGTTTTTGTCAATGAATGCAAGGTTTAAAGCGCATCAAATGATTCTTCTCCGTTGTAGCAAGCACTCAATATATTCTACATGGTTGTCACAATACACTGTAGCCAGTCTCTTGTTGGCGGATGTAGTTGGTGAAATTCTGCTGACTGTATTGACAGCAATAATATATAAGTTCATTCTCACTTAGCACAGCAAGTCTGTTGGGCACAGATAGCAAGATGTGTTTAATTGCATCACCCTTTAACAATCCCCACCCAACCTTTCCTCATCTGCCTATCCAGATCTGGCTCTTTAAGCCAAGCTTACTGTACTTTCTGCTGTGGTATGTGGCGTCATTGTATACCACCCGCCTGGCACAGACTGGCTGATGGCATGTGGAATTAAATCTGAGACTGGGAACAGGTGCTGCCACATAATGTTGATCAACGCTAGAGGGATGTCTCAATAAGAGGCGTCTCGTGTGACCGTCCCTGGAAGTGTGTGGGTGGAACTTCGTTTAGCTGTTAATAGCGATTCAACTTTGCTTCCTAAACATTGGCTTCTGTCTATAAAAAGAGAAGTTCAGAAATTGTACTACAATGGCTTTGTACTTATATTGGCTTTTTGTGTAATGCTTAAATAATTTACAGTAATCACCAAAGGCTGAAGTGATGCAAGATTTCCCATCTGTATTGTAGTAATATCTAGTCTATGTACACAATGAAAACACAATCTAAGAGTTGCGTCATTCGTGTACACTGGCTGCAGTCATCACAAATATTGCTTCTGTGCCAGTTTAGTAGGTGCAGTGACCAGCTGTGCCATGTGATATACACAAAGTAATCTTATATCATACTCTTGCAACCCCCCCCCTATCTGATCCAAATTATTATGACACAGTCATGCTCTAGTCTTGAAGTCCATGGCCATGTTGGGCAATACGAACTCTTTGCTGCTTATATAATGTCATACCCCCCCACATGTATAGCACCCACATGTATACCACCCACAGAGCACAGCTGTCAGACACACCCACCCCCTCAATACTCCAATCAGCAACATTCAAGATCCTTTTAGCGGTCGCCAACCAGTGGTCTGGACCACCGATGGTCCATGAGAAAATGTTGGTGATCCCCAGGGGTTCTGCCACAAAGCCACAATGTGGCCAATGTATACCACCCAATGTTTCCAGTGTTCTCAATGCGTGCTTACAGTCAATAGAGCCAGAGCAGTGTGTGTGTGTGTGTGTGTGTGTGTGTATAAAGCATGTAAATCTCATGTTGGTCTGCAGGATTCAAAATTGTGAGTTTAGTGATCCATGGGGTCTGAAAGATAGGCAACCACTGACAATAAAAATGAGGCTTCAGTTAAGCTTTATGCGGGGATTATCCAGTGCTTATATACTTAAATGTGTTTTTAAAAGTCTGATCATAACCAATGGGTTGACAAGAAGTCCTGGTCTGTTGGCACTGCTAGGGCTTGTAGATGGCATCAGTTTGAGACTAAGGATGAGCTCTGGCGTGTTCGCACAGCCCACGTGCAGAGCCCGCCAGCAAGTCAGCGCTGCACTAATCACAGGCAGCGAGACATTGTCCCGATGTGTGGCTACAGAGATGGGGGGAGACATTGTCCCGATGTGTGGCTACAGAGATGGGGGCGACATTGTCCCGATGTGTGGCTACAGAGATGGGGGCGACATTGTCCTGATGTGTGGCTACAGAGATGGGGGAGACATTGTCCCGATGTGTGGCTACAGAGATGGGGGAGACATTGTCCCAATGTGTGGCTACAGAGATGGGGGAGACATTGTCCCGATGTGTGGCTACAGAGATGGGGGCGACATTGTCCCGATGTGTGGCTACAGAGATGGGGGAGACATTGTCCCGATGTGTGGCTACAGAGATGGGGGAGACATTGTCCCGATGTGTGGCTACAGAGATGGGGGCGACATTGTCCCGATGTGTGGCTACAGAGATGGGGGAGACATTGTCCCGATGTGTGGCTACAGAGATGGGGGAGACATTGTCCCGATGTGTGGCTACAGAGATGGGGGAGACATTGTCCCGATGTGTGGCTACAGAGATGGGGGAGACATTGTCCCGATGTGTGGCTACAGAGATGGGGGCGACATTGTCCCGATGTGTGGCTACAGAGATGGGGGAGACATTGTCCCGATGTGTGGCTACAGAGATGGGGGAGACATTGTCCCGATGTGCGGCTACAGCGATCGGCAGTTGACTACCTTCACACCTGAATTTGACCTGCTTCAATTGGTTCCCGTAGAATTTTAATGGAGGGGTCAACCCTTTGCTAGGTTCCCCATTGTTTCCCTCTGTCAAATTTCCACATTGAGGGTATTCACCCCTCTATTTGTACTGAAAAAATATGGGTTGTTTGGAAAACACAAGTAGGGGGGTTTTGGAAAGAAAATCGCTTGAATTGAGAAGGTCCACACTAGAGGGTACTCTGGCGGGGGAGGGGAGGAAAGGTACAGCATGTCTGCCAATGCAGAAGATTAATTGGCAGATAAATTCGATTTTTGATCTTGTAGGTCTTCTAATTGCTCCATTCTGCTTTAAATGTGTGCAATTAGCTTGGCAGGTAAAACCATTGTGGTTTTCTGGAGCTTAAACTTTAATCACCCCATGTAATATGTCTTTTATGATGGGTGGAAAAAAAACAGCAAACTTGTGGTGCCCACCAGAATGTTATTTTTGGGCAGCCCTGTGCGAATATATTATTAAAAAAGGAGAAAAAAGTGTTTCCGAGCGTCCAAGGGGCCTGTTTTCACTCTCCTGCAGTTCTTTGTGAGAACTTCCCCCAGCACTTGTAATTATTTGGAATAGATCTGTGTAGTAGCTGCATTTGCCGTGTTCCAAGTTTGTGCTTGGAATTCTGATTCCAGGCCAGGCATCTGCTGGGAACTTCAAGTAATTCCACCCAAGCCCTAGTCATGTTTCATAAAACACTGGTTGGTATTCATTTATTTATGTACCCCTCTCACCCGCTCAGTTCCTAGAACAAGCAGTAAGGAGGGGGCAGGGAGGGCTGCCTAGAGAAAAACATTTTAGTAAGCTTTTCTCTAACCTTAAAGTGCAAGACATCAGTTTTCCCAAGTCCCATGTAAATAATCCGTGTTACAGCTCTGGTATTTTTCATAGTGTACAGTTGTACTTCAAAACTAGGCCACTATGCCGTGCGTCTTTAAAGGATATGTAACCCTTATCAAATAAAATAAATACAATCAAAATAAATAATAATAAAATAATATCAAATAAAATAAATAATAAAATATCAAAATAAATATAAAATAAAAAAAATAATAAAATATCAAATTAAATAATACAATAATATTAAATAAATAAAACCATCTATAAATGTTATCATGGTGTATGTCTTTAAAGGATATGTAACCCTTATCAAAAGAAAAAAAATAAAATAAAATAAAATAAATAATATTATAAAATAATAAAATAATATCAAATAAAATAAATAATATAATAATATTATCAAATAAAATAAATCCACCTATAAATGTTATCATGGTGTCATTTCATATTTCATTTTTTTTTTATCCTACGAAATCTGTCATTTTAAAAATTGCAGCAGTCATTAAAATAATTCCTGGCCGTCTTGCCATGAAGGTCCTTGTTCAGGCACTTCCTGTTAGAGTGACTACACTCTGTCCCTACAGCAAGGATATGCAATTAGGGGACCTCCAGCTGTTGCAAAACTACAAGTCCCAGCATGCCTCTGCCAGTGGGTGTCATGCTTGTGGCTATCGGAGTCTTGTTATGCATTATGGGAGTTGTAGTTCTGCAACAGCTGGAGGTCCACTAATTGCATATCCCTGCTCTACAGCGTTGACACATGGGCTTCTGGTGGTGGAAACTATATATATATATATATATATATATATATATATATATATATATATATATATATATATATATATATATATATATATATATATATATATATATAATACTAGGGTTGCACCACTGTTGGTATGGAGTATTTGTGAAAATGGTCCGATACCTGAAACCGATACCCTCGCGGTGTGAGTTGATCCCATACAAAGTGAATGAAAAAATTGCTTTTGATTTGCACAGGAATGCAGTGCGATTCCTCTCCGAATCACATGCAGTTACCTGCACCACTCCTGTGTGAACCCAGGCTGAAATCGATATGACAAGCCTGGGTTCACACAGGAGCGGTGCAGGAAACCACACGTGATTCATACAGCAGGAGGAATTGTGGTATCATTGACTGGCCAACTGCAATAGTTTTAAAACCCAATATAACATAGTTGATATAATAGAACTATCTTTTTATTTATACATTTTTTTTAATTTTTATTATTCTGCAAAACTGCTTGTGCAAGCTTGTTTTTACTGGGAGATGAAACTGGATTTTGGAGCTGTTGACAGCTGCAACAGATAATGACTGACATAATTGCATGCCACTGCTTGTGTGCCAGTTGGTTAATGAGCGGACTGGTTAATCTACTGGCATCCTTTGTCAAAAAATAAAAATAAAGCTGTACTGTAACGCATAAAAGCCTTCTGTGACTTGTCACGCAACAAGATGCAACCCCAAAATGTGGCAGGCTTTCGACACCTGAAAGGAAGAAAAAAAAAATCATGATCTGTCGGCGATCTAAGCAAAGCATGTTCTGCGGTATGTGAGCATTTATAAAGCGCTCTGTCTAGTGTTTCCTAATCTTTTGTATATCTGTGTTCTCTAGAGCATTTGTGCAGACTGTAATATGTTCTAGGAGGGTCTGCAAATTTAGCCTTGATTGGAAAGCACAGTCATAATTGTAGCAGTTAGCTCTGCTGATAGTAATGACTTTCACAGACAGATGGGAGCTACATGACTATGTGCAGAGCAGGACCTAATAGCGTATTTCTGATGGTCACATCGGCATGCAGTGAACTCCGAGCTCAAACTTTCTTTTGTATATATTTCTCAATAGTCACAGAGGATATCATTCCGTTTTGTGTGCACCAAATTCCTTTGCAAACCTAGATATTACCTTGTAAAAGCAGTGGTATATGATCACACAGTGCTGTATAATAGCCTGTGCGGAGAGTGGACCTGTGGGAGGGACCCAGCGGGCCCACCTGCTACAGGTGGGGGCGGAGACCAGACCGGTCACTCTGCACAAGGAGGGAGGATGTCAGCGATTGGTCTCTTAGTACAGGATGCTCCTGAACAAAGGAAAAGTTTGACACTGGATTACTGAACAGATCCGGAAGGAAGAAACAAATCGCATGGAGATTCAAGTAAGAATACACACGCCTCCTGTATATAGACACTACTGTGTATACTGGAGTTCAGCGAATACTGGGAAGAATGTGGGACTGCCCCTCCTAGGTACTTCTCACACAGGTTAGAGAGTAGCCTCTAATCTGAACACTTGTTCCAGATTGAAGCCATTGGATCAGCATGACGAGCTTGCAGCTACATCTTCAGGAGAGATCATGAATTGCAGGCTTCTCCTTCTTGATATGCAGGTCTCCTTGTGTCATTTTTGGTGCACATTGGCCAACATTTTGCTATTCAGATTAATTGAACAAAATCTGTTTTAGCAGCGCAAAACACATGGCAATGCAGTCCAGAGTGCAAAGGTGCTGCCTGTATGCCTGGTAAGTAGAGATGGGCTCGGGCGTGATTGGGATCCCACCTGCCTGATCCCACCAGGGAAATGTTTCACTGCCTGTGATTAGCGATGCGCAGTGTGGGCTTTCTGGTGGGATCCTGAACACACCCGAGTCCATTCCTAAGGCCCCTTTCACACTGGGGCGGTTTTCAGGCGCTACCTCGCTAAAAATAGCACCTGTGTAGCGCCTGATAAAAAACGGCCCCTTTCACTACAGTGTGAAAGCCGGAGGGCTTTTACACTGGAGCGGTGCGCTAGCAGGACTGTGAAAAAAGTCCTGCTAGCCGCATCTTTGGAGCGGTGAAAGGAGCGGTGTATTCACCGCTCCTACCCATTGAAATCAGTGGGGCAGCGCGGCTATACCGCCGGCAAAGCGGCGCTTTGCGGCCGGTTTTAACCCTTTTTCGGCCGCTAGCGGGGGTTAAAACTGCCCTGCTAGCACCCGCAGACTGCAGCTAAAGCGCCGCTAAAAATAGCCCGCACCGCCCCAGTGTGAAAGGGGCCTAATGGTAAGGGCCTAATGGTAAGGTAGTGCCTGCTTAATTTGCAGTGCTGCCTGAATTGTAGGCAAAAAATAGCTGCCATGACCGTTTTTTTTTTTTTTTTTTGCAAATTGATGCATCATTGCTATGAAAATATTATTACCGGTGTCTGCTTTGGTATTCTATAAACGGAAAGTCTTTGAGATGAATTTTGCAGCTGTTTTCAGTGAATGTGATTGCCCACCCATGACCTCTTTGAATGCTCAGTACTTGTAAATATACATAGTTAAAGAGGTCTTTAAAAATGTTTTTAAGGCATATATGTGAAAGAGCTCAGCTAAATTGTAGTCATTTTTTTTTAGCTTGTGCAAATGTATCACAAAACCTTGTTTTTGTGTATGTTTGTAATTAAATATAAAGTAGTAGAGGCACTCAAAGCTGGAGTAGGTGCCACAATAGGTGGAGTTTATTCTGTGGAGCTTATTTGAAGGAGAAGTGGGGCCAGAGCTTTTTTGGCCCTATGTCTCCTATGGATCGCAGGAGTGCAGCTCATTCTGCACTCTTGTGACCCGCTTTCAGCCCACATCGGGCTAAAGTCTGCTGTTGGCTGACGTCACTTGGCAGGTCCAAGCTCAGGCTCGATCCTGACACAGTTGTAATCCCCCCAGAAGCTTGGACCCAGCAGCTGTAGATCAGTCTCTTGGCGAGCTGCTGGGAGACTGAACCAGTCACTCCGACACCCTCCACAACTTGGCACTCCAGTGAGGTCTGGAGTGGCAGAGCAGAGAGCTGGTGACTGACTGTCTCTGCGGAGAGAAGAGAACTGAGCAATCAGCGCTGTTTGGTCACTCAGTTCTCAGTGTACCAGTGACGAGGACAGATGCAGCATTTGGATCATTGCTGAAGTCACCTAGGTGAGTATAGATGTTTGTTTTTTTATTTTTGAAACCCAAACTTCTCTTTTTAGTGGAACACCGTTTATATTTGACATTTCCCAGAGGACTGTAGGAGCAGAGAGTCCATAAAAACAGGGGAAGTGAGCGCTAGCAGCCACACATTTTAGACTATCGACCTGAAAAATCATACACCGAAACTGTATGTGCAAAATGGCAAATAAAAACATGACCCATTTAAACAAACAATGGCTTTTTGAAAACTCTGAATTTGGTACTCACAAATATACATTAGTAGTTAGGCATATTGCAATAACTGCCGGATGTCCGATGAAGTGTATCTTGTCCATTTGCTGGGTAGCGGCGTGTATCCAGAAAAGTAGCTGTGTCGTTTGCTGCTGATAGTTCCGGTCTGTGGAACGCATGCTGGCAACCAGACAGATGGCGTCACTTCCGGTCCTGGGAGCCAATAGGCGATGCGTTTACGGAGCTACGCTGCCTGAAGGAGGATGACCGAGCCCCAGCAAATGGACAAAGATACACTTCACCAGACATCCAGCAGTTATTGCTTATATGCCTAACTACTAATGTATATTTGTAATTCTCAGTTTTCATGAAAGCATCTTTTAACTATTGTACCTAAGGCCCATACACACTATCAGTTTTTCTTCTGAGTTTTTCCTTCAGGTTTACCAAAACCATGTAGTGCAAAGGCCTGCCTGATTGCATGCAAGTTCAAACTCCTAAGGATTGACCTCATATTATATGGTTTTGGTAAATCTGAAGGAGAAACTCAGCAGGAAAAAACTGATAGTGTGTATGGGGCTTTAGAGTGGCGCCTCTGTTTAACTTCCAGGAGCAGAGAGTCCCACAGCGGTTGGTGGACCGGTGTTCTGGCATATAGTGTCCTGCCATCGCATACTGTCCGCCCGTACTGCTCTTGCGCAACACGGAGCAGAAGAAGCTTCGGAAAATTTCCAAAGATGAACGGCGCCTGTGCCGTGAGTCGAGGTGGTAGCCCCACTATCCAAGTGGACATAGGGCTGCCGATATTAGAGCGCCCCTCGCGGGCTCGGCTTCGCCGCGCTCAGCTCTTTGTCCACTTGGATGGTGGGGCTAGAACCTGGACTCACGGCGCAGGTGCCGTTTATCTTCGGCTATTTTCGGAATATGTATGTGCTGTGTACTGCGCATACTATCCGATGGGGGACACTATATGATAAGACAACTGCATGCGTCATCAGGGGGCCAGCTGCCTCAACCTGGAAAAGGCAACCAGGCTCCTAATGGAGTAAGAGGGAAAGATGGTGACGCTGGATCTGAACTGTGGCACCTGAGCAATCACTCCATGCAAGGCAAGCCAAACCCCCCACGGTATAAAAATGTTTGAAGAGCCATACGGCTTACATGTTCTTCAGGTTTAGTCCCAAATTGTTGCATTCCCATAGAGTTACTGCTTGGCTCATTAGGCCTTACTGTCAAACATCATCCAACAGAAGCAAATCTTGGGTCTCTAAAAATTCTGTTCAGTGGTCAGAATTTGACAGAATTCCACGGAAAGTTACTTAAACTAATTGTTGATCAAATTTTTTTACTTACTCTGAATTTGAAGACATGCCTATAGGTCCTTTTTGTGTGAGGTTACTTTTATGATCAACAGCTTTGGTCGTCTGTCATCACTGTTAAGACAACATATGTTGCATATTATGTTGGCTTATCTCATAGTTGAACATACGTTAAAAATACTCTGACAGTTGAGCGGGTAACAGGTTCAGTGAAGCCTTCACAGTTGTTGGAGGCCATCAGTTTGTTGAGAAGGCTTACAGTACACCTGCTGTTGTGTTGATATTCACAAAGCGTTCTCTGTGTATATAACCGATTAGCTACTGCAGCAATCTTTTACAGTTGCTAGAATCATTCTAGCTGAAATGTCATGGTTTCTGTGCTCAGTGGAATGTTAGATTAATTTCTCTTTTGTTTTATTGCCCTTTTATTTTCTGAGCAAAGCCGTGTTGCTAGCAGTCAAAATAACCTGCAGAAGCCATAAACGATTGCTCTGTTGTAAGTTCATATTGTAACTATGTGGGTGACAATACAAAGGCCAAAGAGCAAAGTGCTTTATCAAGCTGAAGAATGCTGAATGGTTGTGCAATGTGCTAGGTCTTTATCTTTGCAACAGTTGTTTATTTACTGCGGAGTATGCTGTCTAATGGGCGAGGATGTTATTTTCCATTGAACTAGCTTTGTGACCTTTATTAGTACCCAACTGCTCTGTGCTTAAAGTAGAACTCCAGTCTAATGTAAAAGCAATATGTTGTAGTAAAATAACCTGTTAAAGTTGCTAAATAAAATTTGGTTAATACCTGTCTTTGCAGTAGGTGAACAGGCCGTTGTATAGTCTGGGAGTCGGGACTTGGCATTCTAAACAGTGGTGTGTCTTTGCCCACCCCTTCCACTACATCCTGCTAATTGACAGCACACCGTATATACAGTCGTCATGCCCTTTTTACTTATCCAAAGCCATTGCCACCAGTCGTTTGGATCTCATGCTTTAGTTCCACATCTGTTTACGTATGGCAGGGTCCTTCTTTCCGTGTCCATGTCACTACCTGCATGAGATGGGCCCTTCAAATTGGTGGTGGGGTCCTCTCACAGGTATGAGTTCTAATTTTGGGGGAGGGGGTTGGGGGTGGTAGTGAGGGGACTGGTTTTTTAAGGAGATGGCAAACTAGGGAAAAGTGCAGGGTCTCCAGGGCAGGAAATAAAGGTTACTGACACAGGAAACCGTGGCTTTGAGAGAGTAGACCACAGGATGGGTTATGAAGATGTTTGCCTACACTGAAGATGAGAACAGTCATCTATGGACAATGCGTCGTGAACCATTCTTATGTGTATTGGCATGGCTGGCTACTGGCGCCATTGGGAGAGCTTGGTGGCACACAAGAAGCATAACCTAGGAGACGGGGGCAGTGGGCGGCACAGTAGTGTAGTGGGTAGCACTCTCGCCTAGCAGTAAAAAGGGTTGCTGGTTTGAAACCCAACCACGACACTACCTGCCTGGAGTTTGCATGTTCTCCCTGTGCCAGCGTGGGTTTCCTCCCACACTCCAAAGACATGCAGGTAGGTTAATTGGCTTCTGTCCAAAATTGGCCCTAGTATATGAATGGGGACCTTGGATTGTGGGCTCCTTGAGGGTAGGGACCGATGTGAGTGTGCAATGTACAGGGATAGGGACAATTGTAGACACTCATTCAGGTTGAACTGGATGGACTGGTGTCTTCAACCTTACTAACTATGTAGCACACTGTCCCCCTGCCTGAACAAGGACCTTCATGGCAGGATCACTAGGTATTATAAGAAAAGCTTCATACTTTGAAATATAGATAACATTTGAAATTACATGACTATGTTGAGGCTTATTAAAAGATTTTATTAAATGTGTTTTATACACTTAAGCTTAAAACAGATTGGTTCTAATGTGTGATAATGATTTCAAAATATTTGACCCTTTAGTAGTTGACAGGTCCACTTCGAATGCTTAAAGGGTCCCTCATATTTGTGATCTGCTGTGGATGAATTTTTTCTGTTATACTTTTTACGTCCAGAAGTTGTAAGGCATTAAAGTATTTTATTATTTTTTTTATTCAGCAAACGTTTTTCCTATATCCAGTCATATTCTCAGGACTTGGAGCATAATGTGTTTTCTGGAGGAACTTCCCGCCATGGTTGTGTTCATTGTGCCAGCTCAGCCTGTTTAGAGCAAACACTCTGTTATGTGAAGAATGCAGGGCACCCTCAGGTTTTGCTAACCACTAAAGCCACAGCCAATTGTGACGTGTGCATGCTTGTTATAGTTTTGTTTTATTACTAGAGCTGAATATGGTATGGGTGACGCTTCCTGTCTGTGAAGAGGAAACTACCTGAGGCTTTATAATTAAAGCACCCTTTCTGTATAACCTCCTGAACAAAGAACACACGCAGACTCTATTGCAAAGTACGCCGTTGACCTGCTACACCGCAGTATTATGTTGGGGTTTCATGTGACACAATAATGAACAACTACATGGCAGCCAATAACATCTAGTAATTCAGGTCACAGAAAGCTGAGCTCAGACAACACCTGGTGGCGTTTCAGGTAAAGTAGAAAAGACGGTTAACCCAAGTGTTGCTTTGGTTCAGCCTTTCTCAACCAGTGTTCCATGGAATCCTAGGGTTCCTCCTGAGGTTGCAGGGGGGGGGGGGGGGTGCCTTGAGCAATGGAAAATTGGTCTTCTACCTACGTTGACCACTAATGTAAAGGGGCACTTCTACAATCACCACTGATGTGGGAAACCACATTTTTTACTTTTTCTTATTTAAATTAAAAAAAGATCATTACCAAAACTGTTATACAGAACCAATGAATGTAAAAAAAAAAAAAAAATCTACGTAGCCCCTTTCACATTGGTGCACATTTGCCTCGGTTTTCTAGGGCTACAAAAGTGCATGAAAACGATTCCCTATTAAATCCGGTGCATCTGTTCATACTGCAGGTGCTCTGCGTTTTTGAAAAGTCTTGCATCTTTGCTGCAGTTTTTCAAAAGCTCACAAAAAGGCACCTTCCATTGTAAGTCCGTGGAAATGCATCAAAAGTGCATCAGTGTGAAAAGGCCATTAATGATTTACTAAAGAAGTTCAGGATCTTCAATCAAACAATTGTAGCGGTGATCATGTTGAGTACCCAGTCATGTGCAGATTTAATTTGTCATCGTCGTTGTCTTCTTCGTCTTCTTCATCTTCGTCGTCGTCTTCGTCGTCGTCTTCGTCGTCGTCTTCGTCGTCGTCTTCTTCGCCGTCTTCGTCGTCGTCTTCGTCGTCTTCTTCGTCTTCGTCGTCTTCTTCGTCGTCTTTGTTGTCTTTGTTGTCTTCTTCTTCTTAGTTGTCTTCGTCGTCTTTGTTGTCTTTGTCTTCTTCTTTGTCCTTGTATAGTGCCGTCAATTTACACAGTGCTTTACACATAAATTGTACATTTACATCAGTCCCTGCCCTCAAGGAGCTTACAATCTAAGATCCCTCACACACATGCTAGGGCTAGTTAAGACAGGAGTCAAATCTACCAGCATGTCTTTAGAGTCTGGGAGGAAACAGAAGTACCCGGAGGAAACCTGCAAAGGGAGCATATGCAAACTGCAGTCATAAACAGGAATTTAATTTTGATTGGACAATGTGAATTTTCACTTATCTTGAATGAAAATTCTGGGCTCCTTTAGTACTTTTGCCTCAATGTTTTTGGTTCCCTTTACCACATGGATCTACAAATTAATCGCATGCCCAGTATATTATTGGTATATTTTATGCAAATGTTAAATCACACAAATGATCTCATGGGTAATCTCCCCTCATATTAACACCAGCTATTGGGTGATATTGACCTTGAGGTTCTTTTTGGTGTATTTAGTAAGGAACAGAAGATAGTTCTGTTTGAGATGGCAATAAAATAAGGCCTATGGTCCGTACACACGGTCTGAATATCGTACGCCCGTTTCCGCTTAATAGTGGCAAGTAGAAATTGAATAGCTAAATAAAGTCATGAAAATTCTCGTAGGACAGAAAAACAAATCGAAAGTGATGTTATGTGTTGTAATGTATTTGTATTGAACTTTTGGACGACAACTATACTGACTAAGCAAAAATCGTATGATCTGGAGTCGTACGAGGAAAATTTTCGTGCATGCCCAATCGAATAAGATCGGATGAACGGTCTTGATTGGCTGTTGAATGTAGTGTTCACACATTCCGAAAATCGTATGATCCTTCCTCGGATGACCGTTTTCATACGATATTCGGATCGCGTGTACGGGCCATTATTGAGAGTCTGTATGTTCATATGTTAAAATGTTCCCAGTAGCTAATAATGTCAAATTATATTCTTCTGTTTCATTTGAAAATGTGCTCATGCATCTGGGGAAAATACCCGTTGAACTTGACGATTTCTGCTTCTCCCTGTAATAGGATGACAATGCTATTCACAGGCCCCTATTGTCATATTAGGATTGTCAGGCTACCATGCTCGCTCCGGCACATCCACTACATGGCCTTGTGCCTACCCACTTGGGAAACGCCATTCGCCTATTGTTACTGCTTCAAGTCACAACCAGCCATGCTTGCTGGACTAATGTGAAGAGTTTAAGCTCATTATCTATATGGGTTTTTATAGAAGTCTACTTTTTGAGCACTTTTTGAGACCATGCAGTAAGATGGGCTATCATTCAAGTTTTCTTTCATACAAGTCTGTAGTATGCCTGGTTCTCGCCATGACTCTACTACAGTCATATCTTCCTGTGGAATGCGAGAGAAAAAAAAAACATCCTACCAAAGCATGGGATTGTATCTGCACAAGGGTAAAAGATGGTCATAGTTCAATGCCTTGCCTTTGCCGGTCTGCTGGAGTTGGTGATGAAAGAGTTTAGCATGCAATTACTTTGTTAGGTTTCTGATAATATGTTCTGGCGGAGGCATAGTTAACACATGGAAGCGTTATTTATTTGCACAAGGTTAGCCGAGTTCATCAGGAGAGAGGAGTCAAAGTTCTGCACTCTAAAGCACAGGAAGTGCCGGAACAGTTGTATGTTATTTGATGATTGCCAGACCTTCAGCTGACCTTTAATGAGTCCTCCTTACCTCCACAAGTCGGGGAAGTTGGTGCTCATCTCCTGGCTGTGGTGAAATAAAGGGCGGCATTTTGCAGAGAAGCTAGGGTCATATACTCCAGTTTCTCAGTGTTTTGGTTACATTTTGAAGTTGTTTTCCCTGGTTTCAGGTCTTTCTGGTCATCTGGAATGATTGGCAGAATCCATTATGTGGTCTTGGCGGTTTTCGCTTTAGAGGCTTACCTTTTGTAAAGTTGGGTACACATTATGTGAAAATCGAAAGAAAAAAGTCCGTACGAGAAACGACTGTTCGATTTTAGTGTAGTGTGGGCACAACTTTTGACATGCGGTTCAGACTTCCCAAACGAAAATATCCGAAGGGACAAACTCCAAAATTGTTCTACCTGAACAGAACAAATGATTAGGAATTGGATATGAAAGACCTGTGCTTGATCGGAAACCAAGCAATAGTCAAACAAAAAAAAAAGCATTTGTCGGAGAATTTTCTTCTAATTAGTACTATCTTTGGGTTTGACCTGCTGTGAAACATCGAGGACAACCGGACAATCGTTTCTGATTTTCTTTTAGTGTGTACTGGGCCTAAAGCTCCAGTGTTCCAAAATTTTCATGTGACTTCAGTACAGACACCTTTTCCATGCACATTCCTCCAGATCTGTCCATTCATGGCAGCTGTACTGCTGTGTCCAATGTCCCCTTGTATCTATGACTGATGAACATCGGATGCCATTTGATGGCCTGTAGTAGATTCACATGCCAGGCAATCAATCGCTGTTGACAAAAAATAAATAAAAATCACCTCACCTCTGCCCCATTTTAAGAACCCCGACCCCCTCATACTCTAACATAGACAGGTATGCTTGCCCGAATTGGGCATGCATGTTTGTGCCACTGTGTTGAGTTGTTAGATCATGCTTCAAATAATATTGCGATATGGAGTTATGTCTTCAGTATTTGGGGAAGCCAGGAAGTTCTAGTTAGGGGCCGCTTTCCAAACCTAGCATTTTTGACAATTATCTATAGACTATATTAATTTCCACTGACAAGTTTTTGTTGCCTCTGCTCATCTGATAGTAAGTGGAGAGAGAATGTGTGTGCTAATTATCTCATCTTGACTTGAGTATGAACTAAGGATAAGGTCAGGCCCTGTAAATGAATAGTGATTGACTGATTAGCATTGCACGCACTGTCATCCGGAGTTCTCTCACAAGTTCTCAGATCACTATCTTAATGTACTAATGTTTTCAAGGGAGATCATTGTAAAGTGCCTGTGCTCTGGTGGAAACTTTTTTCCTTATTGATGCCAAGGATGAGGATGTCAGCTGGTTTGTCTTCTAAGATCTGCTGATTCTGCAGCTACCACTGTTATAATGTATGTGGACAGTGACACCTCTTATTTACCCACCCGGTCTATGAAATCTATAATGTTAGGTGTTCTGTCCGATATGAGCAAATAAAGGGATTTCACTGTAGTTTTCCTTTTTAGGTTTGTCACGGGGACTTAAAAACAGTAATGACAGAGTTTCTATCCTGGTGACCCACTTAGTGAGTCTCATCCACTCACATGGCTAACAAAGTTTGCGATTGGTAACGGGAGAGCAGCTGATTTTTCAGCGCGTCGGTAGAACTGATGATCACATGTTTTACGATACTGTGGGAGAAATAGATATCTTATGACTCGCTAATGGGAAGAAGAGAAAAGTGTCTCTGCAGCTTGAAACGTGTGGACATATAGCCTTTCAGAGGGAACCCATCTGCCTTCCTGTCATCAGGGATTCTAATGGAAGACTTTGGTCCAAGGCAGCCATTTATAGTTGGTCAGACTTCTTCTTCCACTGTGCTTCTGTCTAGAGTCAGACTTTCTGTTTCCGGATTTCTTGTCTGATTGTATCATCAGTATAGATTGTGTTATTGTAGAGTGCTTTAGTGGTGACATGATAGAGACACTGAGAAGTTCTGAGTGCACACAGGGGAAATATGTACTATAGAGATGAGTGCATGGCGTGGGTGAATTTTACTCCACTTTCCATGACTGCCCACACTGCCTGCTCTGCAAATAGCTGCATCTGTTACAGTCAGAAACACCTACGTTGACAATGTGACAAAGCTTTCACTGATGGCAGTATAGCAAGGACATCAAAAAAAACTTCTGTAAAGGTAGGAGTGCAGTATTCTGCTGCCTTTTGGTTACAATGGATAATATATGTGTATGTAAACTTTACTGTGAAGCAGCAAAATCTTTAGCAAACTGTAAGGCAGGCGGTACTTACTTTGGTTAAGTCACATGCTCACGTATACCCAGAGGTACCTGGCATTTCAAATTTTTTCCTTGTGGCCAAACAGGAGGGTGCAATTTTTCCAGCTGGTTCTTTCTATTTCAAAATCGACTTTTGTAGAGTCAGGTGGTGCTGACAGGGCCAGTTTTGGCTGATTCAGCAGAAATTGACCGACATATGAACCAGCTTTAAGCACAGATAGCAGACACTACTGCGAGCCTAATTAGTTCTTCAAATGACAACTCAAAAAGACAAATTTCAGGCAACTACTACTATCTGAACTGAAAAAAAAGGGGGACATGAGTAAATGGAGGTATGCCAGGGATGCCATGCAAGTTAGTGCTGCATGGCTGGATCTAGTGGAGTGCTGGGGTGGGCTGCGCTCTCCCAGATTTCATTTGCATCCCCACAAACCCCCCCCCTACAGCACATATATAGACTCTATCTGCACCGGTGATTAGGACCAGTGTGAATGTTAGCAACAGTTCCTGCTGCGGTTCTCCGGTAATAGGTGGATCTGCAGAAAGCCAATAAAAGGTGCTCCCTCCGATGACCTGTCACGGAGAGCCAGAGGAGAAACTGCTATCCTTATTTTAGTGTATTTATATGTGGCCCAAGACTATTCCGCCTCTTCTAATGTGGCCTAGGAAGGTTAAAGGGTTGGGCACCGGTGGGCTCCTTAGCCCACCATAGCAACCAGGACCTTAATTGGACTCCTGTTTGTTTTTATGCCAGAAACGCACTGCTTCTAAAATGGAAACAACCATTAATACATGGAAGGCGTTGGTCAACTCCGCAGTCCCGCTTTACAAAGCCACTTATCTAGCCAGGTCCTGCCCAGCCAAGTTTGATAAATTTGGCACATTTGGTTGGAATCTGACACAACTAATGCCACATAGTGAGGTCCAGCCCCCCCTGCTGGACAAAATTGACAGGCCGATATATGGGCAGTGAGGTTAAGCTTTGTAAAACCTATCTTTTCTTATGGTGAAAATTCTTAAGCTGGTTTAAATTGTATTTAACTATTATCCTCACTGTAACCTACCAGCTATGGTCACGAACAGTCCAGGTTGTAGCTGTGTTTTAGCTATGTGTCTTTACTAGTAGTGTTTTAGCCGGGGTATGCCCAGAGGCTTTATATTGTAACTTTTCTTTGTCTCCCAAAATTAATAAAAAGTATTTAAAAAAAAAAAAAGAATTGGGCACCCATGATCCCCTGATTTCAAGCCTAGGCTGCCCTAGGTAAAGTGGTCTCTGGCTACATTTGGCATTGTTTTGTGCGTGTTTTTCTTTTCTTTTTTTTCTTTTTTTTTTTCTTTTGCTGTTAGAAACTATAGTTCAGCCAGACGGGTAGACCTGCTGTAATATTAGAGGATTGGAAAGGTGCATCAGACAGACTCACTTTACATATATCATTGATAACTATACATGAAATGAGCCTTTTTGATTCATAAACTCACATTGCTTGATTTACATCTTTCAAGTCTATATCTTAGAATGAAAAGCACCACAGCTTCCTTTTAAAGTGCTTCATTAGATGGTGAATATAAGGCAAAGCGTTTCCAGGAAGATACTTGTACACGTACTCCATACATAGTGTATAGTGTTGTTGAAATGTGTTGCAGGTGTTTTTCACACTTTTTAATATTTAATTATGCTCTCCTACAATTCGCATGCTCCCCACTTTCCCCAGGCAGCCTTCTAAACAAGCAGTGTCTCTTAAGTGTTGAATGAATGAATTAAGCTGGCAGCGGAACATTACAAGTACTCTGCTCACTTGGAAATGCCAGGCTTATTAGACAAAGCAGTCCTGTTTAAGGAATAGTCACCCATTGTAGTGAGTCCCTTTATGATAGGACTGTGTGCTCCGAATCAAAAGGCAGGTGGTACAGCAGCTGTAAATGAATATGCATAAAGAAAGCATGTGTATATATAATGTGGGTGTGTGTGTATATGTATGTATATGTATATATATACACACACACACACACACACACACACACACACACACACACACACACACACACACACACACAGTGTTCGGCATGCTGGAGTTACCTTTTCTGAAACAATATTTTGACAATAGTATGTGCATCTCTCACACTCAGGCCAGTTGTACTTTGACAGCATAATCCAACAGATACAGTTAATTTTTACGATCTTCTCTGTTAAAAGTTGATTTTTGTAATCATTTGCACCCCATTCGCTGGACAGGTAGGAGGAGGTTTGATCTAAAACCCATAAAATGCCCTAATATTACATTGATGTAGTTGATGTTGGATGGAAATGCTTCATAGTTGCAGTTCTTGTACTAACAACCACAAACACATATGTGAACTTGCTCACACCTATACAGAGATTTAAATGGTTCATGTTTATGTAAGGTTGCTTTGCCGCCTCCATTAGTTACCTTTGTAGGCAGAGAGACGGTAGTGAAATGATATACTGTATCTATAAATATCGCTCTTTATTGTGTGGTCTTAATTGCCATACCTTCTGTCGTGATAGCTTCCTCTATATCAGGGATATGCAGTTAGCGGACCTCCAGCTGTTACAAAACTACAAGTCCCATTATGCCTCTGCCTCTGGGTGTCATGCTTGTGTGTGTCAGAGTCTTGCTATGCCTCATGGGAGTTGTAGTTCTGCAACAGCTGGAGGTCCACTAATTACATATGCCTGCTCTATGGGTTCATCTATAAAGCTAGTTTCACACTGGGGCGCAGGGGTGGGGGGCCGTTAGCAGTAAAGCGACAGTAGACTGAAGAAGGGTAGAATCCCAATGGGGACTCTGCATTTGATACCTTACTGTAAAAAAACATTGCATGGGGACAGACAATATTTAAGGTCACATTCCTACTCTATCCCCAATAATAAAAGTAGTAGTGCTGAGATTACCTGTGCAATATGTCCTGAGTTGTCCCTTCCACAGCCATCTCTTGCTGTTTACAGATCATTGAGCACATTGCACTACCAAAAATAGTTGGCATTAACCCTGCACCTTGATATATTCTTTTTAATAAACAGGCAGCGGGTCCTGTAACAGTGTGTGAAATAACCGAAGCCAGGTTATATTGTTTCGTCTTCGGTTCTACATCAGGAAGCTGAAAGGGGAGCGTTTGGTTGCTCAGATTTTGTGTTGGGCTCCTGCATTGTCCTTGCTTGTGAGTCAATGTTTATCCTCATAGAACTTTGTTCTGGTTCCATACACATTCTAGTTCCATGGTATGTCTAGCCACTGTGCTATATACAGAGAAAGACCTCACAAGCTCCCCACCAAAAATAAATTTTTCTTTCTAGGCCAACATGGCGTCTGTCTGTATTCAATGCTTGTATGACTGGACATGAGGCCGGATTCCTGGCCTTTCTTATTTATATCTGCGTTTTGTGTACTCTTGGAAGCTACCCTGATACTAATATAGTGTGTTTTCTTGTATTTATAGGATGAAGTAGACAGTCTAAACCCAGTTCTCAGGGACAACCCCCAGCTTCACGAGGAGGTGAAAGCCTGGGTTAAAGAACACAAAGTTCAGGAGATTTTTATGCAAGGTAAGTGGCTGTACAATTTGTGTATTTTTTTTCTCTATAATGTGTGAAAATGACCCGTGCATTCCCTGTGCTTGAAGTGCAATGCTTCCATTTCAGAGCTTTAAAGACTCCAATTAGGCATTTTCCCCTAAAATGCAGCCAGGAATTTTCCCCTAAAATGCATACTGTTTTTTTCAGTTGCCGCAAGTATAAATGTGAAATGTCACATGAAGAAAAGAATTGTGTGTTTTTTTTTTTTTCTTTTTGGTTTTTTTTTGTCTTTTGCGAGTTGAGGTTTGTGAAAAGGAACAATTCACTTGGATATTTAAAATTTAAAAAAGGACGTCACCTGAATTTGGACAAGACCTGATGAGAGAAGTTTTTGTTTTTAGGAGTGTTGCTGTGTATAGCTTCCCAGGTTTTCAAGAATATCGAAACCTAACACACAAATTGGCATAAACAAAAAACAAAAAATATTCGTGTTGGAGTATTGACAACTTTGCTCCTGAGAGAGCGAGAGATGACCAGTACCAGGCACTCTTCCAACATGTGGCTCTTCAGGAGATGAGGATGTAGGGTTTTAGTTGGGCATGAAAATGGTGGTGTTCCCTAAGGTAGTTGAAGTGCATTGTCGTCTTCTGCACCCAAAATTTACATTTAACAGATGTCTGTTGTGTCCTGCAGAACTGGGCATCCTGCATGAAATGTTTTATGTTAAAGTGGATATAAAAATGTAGCTACCAACAGTCTCCTCAACATCTAGTAGCGTTAAAAACACTAGGCCTCAGATCGGAGATGATCCCTTTCATTAACCACAAACTTTCAGAGTTCGGGTTTATTAGATCATTTTTACAGTCATTCATTGATGACAACAGCTCTCTAGTCTTTACAGTTGGCTTGCAATGTTGAATTAGGACATGGTGCACAAATCCAAAGTTCAGCCTACAAGCATCTGGTGGCGAAAACTGAGCTCTACTGTGCTGAGGATGAGTGTGTGCACCAGCAGGGGGGTGCCTGTAGATTGGCATTTTTGTTTTGTACCTGGTGTCCTACTACTACAGATGGGAGTTTAATCCAGTTGTAAAGAAAGAGTTGTGCCCATTGATGAACTCAGAGAAAATAATTTTACAGCAAGGACAAAAATAAGATTCCCCGCCTGTACTAATCTGCTGCATAGACCTCTCTGTGCAGCCCATATGTTAATTCAGGGACGCATTGACAGGAATGCCTGTGGATAGCCTAAATTTATAGCTTGCAGTGAAATTGGATAACCGCAGGAGTTCTACTTTGGTCTACTTTGCTAGCTTTTTTTTTTTTTTTTTTTTTTTTTTTTTGTTTAAACACTCTATAGTTTTAGGGTGACTGTAGACTATCAAGCAATACCTAAAATTTCAACATAGCCATTCAAGTGTGCCTTCATGGCAGTGCTTCATAGGGTCAGTGCCCCAGGTTTGGTTGGGCATTTCAGTCTTGTAGCCTGTTTGTCTTTGAAATTACTAGTTCCCTGGCCGTCTCTGCTTCAGTATTTGCTGCATATGAGAGCTTCATCAAACATACGGTAAGCAAACTCTTGATCTTGTTTTGGGCCATTGACTCAAAAGGGTTGATTAAAATTGGAGAGGGCAAAATCTGGTGCAGCTGTGCATGGTAGCCAATCAGCTTCTAACTTTAACTTGTTAATTTAAACTTTGACAATAAAACCTGGGAGCTGATTGGTCTTTATGCATTGCGGCACCAAAATTGCACAGCTGCACCAGAATTTTCACACTCCAGTTTTAGTAAACCCCAAATTATTAGACCTCATGTACACTGGTTTTTTTTTACAGCAGCTGTTTTTGGCAGTAGACGTCATTGAACTCTCCTTCATGCTATGTGTCCATGCACACATAGGCTTTTATCAGTGTTTTTGAGCAGTAACCCCCCCCCAAAAAAAAAATATTGGTTTCTAAGAGACATTTTTCAGCTGTAAAAACGCTCTAACGCTGATAAACGCGGCAAAGCGTCACCAGCGGTTAACGTTTTTGATCTATTGAAAACTAAACAAAAACGCTAATAAACTCTAAAAAGCACTATTGCAAAAACTTTGAAAAAAGTTGAAAAACTCACTGCAAAGTTATTGTTGTTTTTATAACGTTATTGTAATGTCCAGTGTGCATAAGGAATTAAGGTTGGAGATCAGCAAGACAGACGGGAAGTTAGCATTTCCATCAGATGACCAGTGCCAGCCTATGCTGGCACTGGCAAGGATTTTCAAAAAGAGAGTGATGAAGTCAGTCTGCATATTTGATCTGTACAAGTTTCCTCTATTAGTGAAGTTGCTGCTTAAATGATGATTAGGTAATCGTATATTAGAGAGTTCCTCCGTCCGAAGCAGATTCATCCCGGGGGGGAGTAGTGCAGTGTTTGAACCACTTGTGGGACTTCTTTACTGTGCAGGAATCCATTGGGAAGATTCCAGCACATCTCCCATATGGCTTTAGTTGGCCATATATAGTCCCACAGAGATTGTGACAGGTTACATACCCTAAATATACAGTATACCACTACAGCCAGAGCTGAGCTACCTTTGTCACCAGCCTGTAAGATCTTCTATAGCACCGGACACAGAAACACTGTCTTCTTTCCACTTCCATGACAATAAAGGAACTTCCAGGCTGGTGACAAAGGTAGCTCCGGTAGTTTGGTTAGGTTGAGCCGGAATCATTTCTCTGTTTTGGTCGACGTTCAGTTTTGAAAACTCCATGGCCAGCTTTATCTTGAGTTGGTTTTAAATCTTGTTTAAGCATGCGTATGATCATTGTAGGATTTTTTTGCCTTGCTGCACAGATGTATATTGACTTTTTTATTTATGCAGTAACTTTGTGTTTAATTCAAACCAGATGTTCGGTTAGGACATTAGAATCATTCAATCTAACAAGCTGACTGGTAATATATACAAAGATCCTTATTTGTAAGGAAGATTTTGGCTTCCATCTAGTATATGTCTAAGTAGGGATAGTAAATACTTGCACTATTGAAACAAATTAGTGATGGAAAATAATAACTCTTAGAGCTGATGCTGTAGTGTAAGGTAAGAAACCCCTAAGGGCCGGTTCACACAGCGATGCGCAGCGAGGCGTCTCCGACTTGCCTCGCCGCGACCTGCACGGACCTCAGCGGCGACTTGCAGAGGACTTCTGCATAGAAGTC
Organism: Lithobates pipiens; assembly: GCF_037356315.1. Taxonomy (NCBI): domain Eukaryota; kingdom Metazoa; phylum Chordata; class Amphibia; order Anura; family Ranidae; genus Lithobates; species Lithobates pipiens. The sequence continues at coordinate 198,774,152 of NW_027507787.1, forward strand.
AATGCAAGTCGCCCCCGAAGTCGCCCCGAAGTAGTACAGGAACCTTTTTTCTGAGTCGGAGCGACTCGAGTCGCTCCTCTCAGAACGGTTCCATAGCACTGAATGGGGGCGACTTGCGGGAGCGAGGCGAGGCGAGCCGTGTCGCCTCGCCTCGCGTCGCAGTGTGAACCGGCCCTAAAGAATAAAGTGCAAAATATTATACTTTGCGCTGCTCTAACTCCAATAAAGTCTATCAAAGAATGCATATATAAAGTGCTAGTGCAAATTTATGGTGCAATCAGGCTATCCAACAATACTTGTATAAAGTGCTTAGTGCAAACATATAGTGCGATTATATAAAGTCCATATATATGGTGTGCTGAATATGTGCAACTTTTGCTGTGCAGGTTCCAGTTACACTCTGTGCTCCCCTCCTGGGTCCCCACTCACCAACAGTAATCTTTCAAACCACCAGGTTTATCCTATATGTGGGTTAGGGCAGTGGTCATCAACCCTGTCCTCAAAGCCCACTAACAGGCCAGGCATTATGTATTATCTTGGGGGATGCAGACTAGAATACTGCAATTACTGAGCAGCAAATGGTATCACCTGTGATGTATTTCAGTTATCTTGCAAACCTGGCCTGTTGGTGGGCCCCTAGAACAGGGTTGATGACCACTGGGTTAGGGTATCACCTTCCTGCTCCTCCAATGATCAGGTTTCCATGGTAAGGACGTGTTAATACAAAATGCCATTGAAGAGAGAAAGATGTATAGTGTAATATTGCTAGGTTTATTATTAAAAACTGTCAATACGATTACATCAAAAAAGGTTTAAACTCGCAAAATTTGCCGCCTTGGCGTACAAACGGCTGTCACTAGGTTACTAGGTTTCCTCTGCTTGTCCCCACTCGAAGCGCAGACTCGCGGAGGAGACCTAGTGTGGGTTGTTGGTGAGTTGGGACCCAGGAGGGGAGCACGGAGTGTCACTCGAATCTGCACAGCAAAAGTCACACGTTTAGCACACCATATATATTTATATAATCGCACTATATGTTTGCACTAAGCACTTTACATACATTTTGTTGGATAGTAGGGCTGTTACCAATTAAAATTTTCTTGTTCGATTAATCAATTATTTTTTTTTTTAATCGACTAATTTCGAGTAAGTAATAACGCACATACAGATCCAATTACTTTTAGCTGATCTCCTTGCATTGCAACTCTGCATTAGTCAGTGGTAAATGTGGTATACACTATATACAATCACCCGACACTAGTTCGTTTCCACAATCCATGACTTAACTTCACAGTTCACACAAATACGTTTTAAATTCAAATTGTAACACTGACGCAAGTCATTTTTTTCCCCCACAGTAGCGTGACAATCCCTCCACCTCCGGTCTAACTAATCACTCTCACATTATGACATGGACCCCTGTGCAAACAGGTGATCATGCGAGTATCAAAAGGGTTAACCAGGACCATAAACTTCTCTCACGTCTCCTTAGATCTCAGCAAGGACCCCAGGTCATGGGTAGAAAGAAAAGATCTAAGTGCTCACTGCTTAAGTATAAGATGTCATTTTTGTGTTCAAACACAAACTACTCACATAAAGATGATAAAAACACAGCATGTAAAGCCGACAATCGTTTTAGTTCTGTAGGGCAGCAGCGGGTGACGTCATGCGTAGTTTCTCCCCCATACACGTTACATTCGATCAGAACTTCAATGCCACCGGAGTCCAGTGACGTTGATGTCCGTGACGTCACCGGATCTCCGACGGAACTCCCTGAAGACTTGGAAGCCGGCGGAGAGGTGAGTACTGATCAAAAGAATGAATCAAACTAATCTTTAAAGGGGTTGTAAAGGTAAATGTTTTTTCACCTTAATGCATTCTATGCATTAAGGTGAAAAAACATCTGACAGTCCCGGCGCCCCCAGCCCCCTCCGTTTTACTTACCTCACCCCTCGAAAGTCCCGCGCTCGTCCCCGACGTCCTTTCCACCGTTCTGCCTGGCCGCTGATTGGCTGGAGTGGATGGATGGAAAGCAGCGCAGCCATTGGCTCACGCTGCTATCAATCACATCCACTGACGGAGCGCCGGGGGGGCGGGGCCGTGTGATACAGCGAGCGGCTATAGCCGCCGGCTATATCACGGGAGCGCGCCCGCAGATGCTTCTCACCATGCGAGGGAGCTCGCATGAACGTGAGAAGCATCTGCGGGAGGAAGCAGAGACAGCCGCCGAGGGACCCCAGAAGAGCAGGTTCGGGGCCACTCTGTGCAAAACGAGCTGCACAGTGGAGGTAAGTATAACATGTTTGTTATTTAAAAAAAAAATCACTTTACAATCCCTTTAATTTCCACAGCCCTATTGGATAGCCTTTAATTTATGATTGCACTTTATGCATTGTTTCATAGGCTTTTTTGGATTTGGAACAGCGCCAAGTATAATATTTTTCAATTTATACTTCTAAGAAGACCTGTGCCATTACAAACTGGACTGCAATATGTCTCCTTTTAGCACATGGTGAAAATGCTAATAACTGTAATAAATGATCCAGGTGCTTTGTGTCTAGAAACTTGGTGGTATGTGTTTGTATCATATCTGTATTGTCTGGAGGGGAATTCTGATAGTCGTTCGGTTTCAGTAGAAATCCCCTGCCTCTGTAGCAGTTGTGTCTCCACCTCCTGCGGCGCCCTTTGCCTTTGCAGTACATGGAGCTCTGACCATTCATGCAGGGTGGTGCTCACAAGTCTGTGTGGTTGATTGTAACATTCGGTAAAACAACCTGGGAGCTGCAGGAAGGGGAACTAAATTAAGCAATCCCTGAAGGGGATTTCCATTATTATAACATTAATCATGTCTTGGCCGAAAAAGTGGCACTCAGAGGGTTCGTGCATATAGTACAAGCTCTGGGCATTCAAGGCACACAGTAATCTTGCTTTCAGAGCTTGTTGCCTGCCATTTATTAAACCCATCATAGGTTTTTAGGGGAACAGTAGACAACCAATGTCAGTCCCCATTCTGTAGGAAACCTTTGCGTTAAGAACATTAAGCCCTGTTGCCAGTTGAAAGTCTGGACTTGCTCCTACGATATGATCTTTACTTTTTCTGGAAGTCCAATATTAGAACATAGAAAACCTTCATGTTTATAAAATGGAAAGTACTTTGCATAAATTACTGCACAGCTAGTTGGCTTTTTATATTTCAGATTAATGTTTGTAATTTGTTGTACTGCGGATGTGCGGTTTAATCAAATGTGGAAGTTGAACTCCAGGGCTTCCTGAGTGGGTTATGCACACACTGCTTATGTTGGAGGTCTCTTAAAGGGTCTTCAGGGCCTGAGACATGTCAGACTTGTGATGTTTGTCTGAAATCTATGTACACATGCCACAGCTTGACATGGAGAAATTGTGTATCAGAGCAAGACACTTTACAGTATCGGGTATTGTCTACGTTGGAACAGACGAAAAACAAGCTCTGGACTGCAGCACTCTTCAGAAGACAACTTTCTTTTATTGGAAAATCAAATCACAGCTCAACAAACACAGCGAACAAGGAAAAATTGCTGATGTTTCGCACTAGCTGTAGTGCTTATTCATAGTGGCTATGAATAAGCACTACAGCTAGTGCAAAACATCAGCAATTTTTCCTTGTTCGCTGTGTTTGTTGAGCTGTGATGTGATTTTCCAATAAAAGAAAGTGGTCTTCTGAAGAGTGCGGCAGTCCAGAGCTTGTTTTTCATCTGTTGCTAGTGAGATCCCTTCTCCTGTTGTCTACGTTGGATCTGGCTGATGGGCTCCATAAAGTCATAGGGGGTGTTATTTATTACTGTTCAGTTGCATTTTGGCCAGCAATGAATGCCTCGGACAAGAAAAAAGCTGAAATATGGAGAGATCAGACGAAAACGGACCATAGGTGGTGTCTGCAGAAAATACTGCACAGGCTGCGAAGTTGGCTTATCATTGGCTCTCACTGTAATATTTTCAAATAAAATACAAAGTCATATTCCAGCCCAGTGATGGAAGTTTGTGCCATATACTGTAAAATACTCCAGTAATATTTGGTTGTGTAAATAGAGTTCTAGTCTGGAAATGGAAACCGTACAAAAATATTTATTTGAAGGCGACACCATAAACATCTGAAACTCAATGACTGGGGATTTGTTTGCGTGTCCGCTCCAAGTATCTCGGTATCTGGAACCAATGCGCTGGGTGATGTAATAGCTGGCTGGAGATCAAGGGACCTGCCATGGATTTCCGAGTAGCTAAATGTGTCATTGTTCTCTTCATAGGTCCTTATTCCTTAAACGGCTATCGAGTGAGGGTCTACAGACAAGACTCTGCCACCCAGTGGTTCACTGGTATAATAACTCACCATGACCTTTTCACCCGCACTATGATTGTTATGAATGACCAGGTGAGTTGATTTATTGGTCTCATCAGTGTAGGCTGCGTGGCTAAATGATACATTTTGGAAATGTCAATAGTTTCAGCAAGGTTGGGAAACTGAATTGCTCAAGCTGTTGTGGTGCTACATGTCCCAGCTTGTTGACATGTGTACTTCAATGGGTGGATGGGCTCAGGAATGTAATGTGACAGGTTTATGTTCTCTTCACCACTTAGTGAATTAATGGTCTAGTGTCAAATGTTCAACCAATGAAGAGTCTCCACACCTGACCTGCATTGTTAGTTCTGGTTCACCGACTTGGTAAGTAGTGCCGCAAGGAAAAGGATTACAGTCGTGCAGCACGGGACGTTTAAGAACACATCAGAGCTGGCCGTTCACATATTTTGATCTTAACAGGCTTCTTTAGGGGGTAATTTACACCAAGTGTTGCCTTCTGAAGAGTGATCCTCATCGTTTGACAGGCAGTGAAGAGACAATTCATCACTTCATGGTCTTTAACCCCTAAAAACCCACACTGCATGCATTGCACACTGTTGCAACACGGCCCTTTTCAGTTGACGGGGTCATGGCGATACATGCACACTCCCACATGTTTTATTGCTGCGAGTACTAAAAAATACCCATTGATTTGCCAGGAAAGAACTAATCCCTTACACCCTTTTGTGGACTGACAGAACTTCTTTTTTTCTTACTGGATTGTAGTAAACCTTGCTTAGTATCTTTTTACTAAATTACTCAACCACTCCCGCTCTCCGTTCTCTACAACATAAAGTCTAAGGCCAGCCATAGACGTTTCGAGGATTCCGTGTGTGGGCAAGCCGAATGTACTGAGTCGATCAACTTGGGCACAGTCATCCTGGCTGAATCTCTTTCAATTATCGCTAACCGCTGCTATAGCCACTTGGATTAATCGTTGTCTTCTCCAGGGGGGCACGGCTTCCCCCCACTCGCTCCTGCCCTGTCGGGAGCAGACAGTGACTCGGCAGGAGGAGTTCCACTGTCAGCACTGTCTGGGAACCCATGGCTGCAGGAAAGAAATTTGCAGTCTTTGGCCTACCTTCTCATTCTCTAATGCATGATAAAATCTTGGAGGGCTAAATGGCCTCTTTGAGATAACACAGGTAGTGTGCAGAGATCATTGTACAACTCTCAGCAGATGCAGTAAGTCCCATACATACAAGTGTTCAACTTGCAAACTTTTAAAGATGCAAAAAGGTTTTTTTTTTTTTTTTTTTTTTTTTTTTTAATGTTCAAGCCAGTGGGCTGAACGAAAAAAACAAAAAAAACTGATCGCCATACCAACACGAGGAATGTTGTTGCAGCAATCTCCCCTGCTGTGCTATTGTGTTCTGACAGGGGGACTCCTCCCGCCAGAACACACTGATCAGTGCTCACAGCCTTTGTCTGCAAGCACTGATCTTTGTTAGACTTACAAACAAGCTTCTGTAACAGGACTTGTTTGTTAGTAGGGGACTAAAGCCCCGTACACACTAGCCGAATATCAGGTGGCATCGCTCGGTTCAATAGAAAGCGGCTGACATTGGACCCAAGTGTACAGTCGCTGGGCCCGTTTCTGTCGAAGGGGCATGACCGAAAAAGGTCTACTGATCGACTCCCAATCAACTCTATCCAATGGCTGAGAGCACTGACTGGAGTGTTCAGGCGGGGGGCTGTTCCTCTGTCTGAGCACAATGGAACCGCAGGGAAGATTGCTGCACTAATATTGGCTTGTTAGTACAGTGGCTCCGACCTGAGCTTTTTTTTTTCATTATGCCCGCTGGGTTTGGACGAACTGTGTACGATTACTGTGTGTGTGTATATATACACACACACACACACGCACACACACACACACACACACACACACACACACACACACACACACACACACACACACAATTTATAAAATACGATTTGGCTTCCTTAACACAACGCATATTAACGTGTGTTCAAGCAATGCAGAGCTAATGGGAGTTGTGAATAAGCCCCTTAGACTATAAGGAAACTAGTGTTAGCAAAGGTTGGATTTTACTGCAAGGTTCTGCCATTGCAGCAGAACAATAGAAATAAAAGATCCTGCTCAAAGGACGTATTAGTAATGTATCTGGATGACTGTTCAGACTTGCTTTATTAAAGTGGTTCATTTTGTAGAATAAACAATAGTTTCTGGCTGTCTTGGAGCAGTACTTTGCTGTTGGCCCCTGCGACCCTCTTCTGTCACATGAAATAAAAAAACAATTGTATTGCCATGGGCTTTTTGCACTTGATTTCTTTGTTCCAAATTTCTTTAATCAGCCCCATTCTGTTTTGATATTGTTTTCTTTCTGTAACAGACACTTTCTTTTTGTAGCTTTCCTGTTTTTTTGTGATCAAAATAATGAGCAAAACTTTGTTTTATCCCAGGTTCTAGAGCCACAGAATGTTGATCCTTCTATGGTTCAGATGACCTTTCTAGATGATGTTGTATACTCGTTGTTAAAAGGTGAAAATATTGGCATCACATCCCGCCGCAGGTCGCGCTCCAATCAGAATAGCAACACAATTCATGTAGGTATTTTTAAACAGTTTTGATTCTGATTTTGTTTGCTGCATTCTGTTGGTTTTAGCTAACAGATATGATTGTTTCTTATGCTTTAAAGGGGTTGTAAAGGTTAATTTTTTTTATTTTCTAAATGAGTTCCTTTAAGTTAGTGCATTGTTGGTTCACTTAACTTTTCCTTCGATTTCCCTTCTATATGTTTTCTTTGTCTGAATTTCTCACTTCCTGTTCCTCCTCAGTAAGCTGTTCAGTAAGCTGTTCTGGCTGACTAAACACCACTTGGATGAAGGTGTGAAGTTTACTGAGGAGAAACGGGAAGTGAGAAAATCAGACAAAGAAAAAAAACATTTAGAAGTGAAATCGAAGGAAAAGGTAAGTGAACCAACAATGCACTAGCTTAAAGGAACCTATTTCGAAAAAAAACTAAGCTTTACAACCCCTTTAACTAGTTGAGCTTATTGATTGTCTGTGATCTTTAAATGTCTGCTCTAACCAGTAGAATGTTATTTGAAGGGTCATTATACACGTGCACAAGCGAATAGTCCCAGACCCGTGATGAACCCTCAGAGCTCCACAAAACAGAATCAGCACCGTAACGCCCGTTTAAACAAGAGGAAAGGTTCTGACAGCAGCATGCCCGATGAGGATAGGTATAAAGAGGAAAGATATGATGGTACTGGTAGAGGAGGTAAGCAAAACGGTCAACTGTATTACCATTTAACATGAACTGAGTTTGTCAGTATGACAATTATTTTATAGCGTACTAATTATTTTAATATTACACCTGCAGAGAGGCATAAATTAGATTGTGCCTTTGTACATTGCTACATACATGTCCTTTCAAATGGTTTGTTCTTTTGAGTATCTTTTTATTTTTTTTACTTTTATAATTTGAAACCCCAGATTCATGAGGTTATGTAGCCATGGACCTGGGATGACTCTTGGTTGCCTGGCTGTTATTACACTTCTCAATATCACCACCCATCACTAAAATGAGATGGCTAAAAAGTTGATCACCGCTACTACCATCTGGGGTGTATTTCTTGCCGACCACTAAAACTCACCATAGACGACTCAAACTGCTTGCAGAGTGTCAGAATTGGCGCTATCCTGTTGCACACCCTATCTGGTGATTCATTAAGGACAAGGTGGTTCTTCATCCTTGTCTTTCGTTCCTTCCAAAAGTTGTTTCTCATTTTCATTTAAATTAAAACATTGTGTTGCCTTCCCTGTGCCCAGGCAGCAATATCTGGGGGAATTTGTGTTACACACCTTGTATGTGGTTTGGGCAATCAGGGTGTATTTGGCAGCCACTTTCGGAGGTCAGACTCCCTGTTCGTGATCGCGGACGGGCCAAAGAAGGGGCCGTCTGCTTCCTCGGTGACCATTTCTAGATGGATCAGACAGACGGTGACTCAGGCCTATTCTGTCAGGGGTCAGGTTCCTCCCTTCCCGGTGAAGGTGCACTCTACTCAGGCGCTGAGTGCCTCCTGGGTCTTCCGTCATCAGATGCAAAGTGGCCACCTGGTCGTCGATGCAAACTTTCACAGAATTTTACATAGTGGATGTGCTGGCATCTGCGGATAACACTTTTGGCGGCAAGGTTCTGCGGGCTGCGGTCTAGAGGGTTTTTCCCTCATGAAGGGGTTTTCTTGCTGTCTAGGTTGGGCTCCAGTTGTTCTCTTTGAGCTCCAGGTTGTCTGATTGGCCTGTTTTTACAGTGCCCAGTGGTCCTACTCCTGTAGGGGTCGATATAACCCTGAATAAGGAAGCACTGTGTTTGTCAATGAACTCAGAGTCAACAATCCTATTTTTTTACATACTGGAATGCATCATGTTTTTTAAAAATTTTTGACGTTTTAATATAAAATAGTTTATTTTTGTCACAGTTTTAGGTCAGTGGTTCCCTCATGTACCGTATAGGATGCCTCCGCATTGCTCACTTCATGTGTGGGGTACAGGAAAGTCATTATTTGTGAACTGTGTGCTTAATACATTTTATGGCACCCAGTAAACTCTAGAACTGCATTCTACAATGCTGCCTGTGTGTACGAACGAGTTGTACCCACTGTAACACTAAGAGGTTAGATTATACAGCTAAATGTATCCACAGGTTTATTTTTAAGGCTACTGACATCCTGACTTGGGGATTTATTCAGGGCCATCTTTTTAATTTAGTTAACTAGATAATTATTTTCTATCTGTATTGAAACTGTCGTGTACTTAACCACTTCCCGCCCAGCCTATAGCAAAGTGATGGCTGGGCGGTGGTTCAGTTATCCAGACTGGGAGTCATATGACATCTAGCAGGATAACTGGCAGTACACGCCCATGATGGGGGGGGGGGGGGCGTGGTGATCGCTGATTCCCCCCCCCCCCCCGAATTCCCACAATTGACCACCAGGGATGCTGCCAGGACCACCAGGGATGAAAGCCACACATGGATGAGCAGGGATGCCAGTCAGTGCCCACAAATAGTGTCAGTCAGTGCTCACTGAATGCCTCCCAGATGTCTTCCTGTCAGTGATGTCCAGCAGTGCCACCCATCATTGCCCATCCATGCCACCTGTCAGTGCCACCCCTAAGTAATCATCAGTGACGTCTATGTGTGGCCATCAGTGCTGCATACCAGTGCCACCTTATGGTGCCTGTCAGTGCGGCCTCATCAGTGCCCATCAGCAAAGGTGAAAACTTTTTTTTTCCCCCTAAATTTTCACTATTTCACCATTATTTTCCAGCACTGCCTTAACCCTCTTGGGCATGGAGTTCACCAGAGCTTCACAGGTTGCCACTGGAGTCCTCTTCCACTTCTCCATGACAACATCATCATGACCACATCATGAAGCTGGTGGATGTTCCTCCACCTTCCATTTAAGGATGCCCCACAGATGCTCGATAGGGTTTAGGTCTGTAGACATGCTTGGCCAGTCCTTTACCCTCAGCTTCTTTAGCAAGACAGTGGTAGTCTTGGATGTGTGTTTGGGGTCATTATCATGTTGGAATACTGCCTTGCAGTCCAGTCTCCATGGGGAGGGATCATGCTTTGCTACAGGATGTCACAGTACATATTTTCATTCATGGTTCCCTCAATGAACTGTAGTTCCCCAGTGCCGAAAACACTCATGCGGCCCCAGACCATGACACCCCCAACACCATGCTTGACTGTAGGCAAGGCACATTTGTCTATGTACTCCTCACCTGGTTACCGCCGCACACGCTTGACACCATCTGAGCCAAATAGGTTTATCTTGGTCTCATCAGACCACAGGACATGGTTCCAGTAATCCATGTCCTTAGTCTGCTTGTCTTCAGCAAACGGTGGGCTTTCTTGTGCATCATCTTTAGAAGGGGCTTCCTTCTGGGACAACAGCCGTGCCGACCACTTTTATGCAGTGTGCGGCGTATCCTCCCACCCCTCAACCTCTGCAGCAATGCTGGCAGCACTCTTACATCTATTTCCCAAAGACAACCTCTGGATATGACGCTGAGCACATGCACTCAACTTCTTTGGTCAACCATGGCGAGGCCTGTTCTTAGTGGAAACTGTCCTGTTAAACCACTGTATGGTCTTGGCTATCGTGCTGCAGCTCAGTTTCAGGGTCTTGGCAACCTTCTTATAGCCTAGGCCATCTTTATGTAGAGCAACAATTCTTTTTTTTTTTTTTTTCAGATCCTTCGAGTTTTTTGTCATGAAGTGCCATGTTGAACTTCCAGTGACCAATATGTGAGAGCGATAACACCAAATTTAACACTCCTGCTCCCCATTCTCACATGAGACCTTCTAACACTAACAAGTCACATGACACCAGGGAGGGAAAATGGCTAATTGGGCCCAATTTGGACATTTTCATTAAGGGGTGTACTCACTTTTGTTGCCAGTGGTTTAGACACTGACACTGTGTTAAGTTATTTTGAGGGGACAGAAAATTGACACTGTTATACAAGCTGTACACTCACTACTTTACATTGTAGAAAAAGTGTCATTTCTTCAGTGTTGTCGCATGAAAAGATATAATAAAGTATTTACAAAAACGAGTGAGGGGTGTACTCACTTTTGTGAGATATTGTATCTAGTGCCAAAAGTTTGTGCAGTACTTTAGAAATAAAGAGAGACAATACAGCAACAATACAAGCGAGATAAGAGAGCCCTGCTCCTAGGGTCTAATAGGGAAGGACAAGTTGAGAAAAGGGTAATAACTGAGGGATGAACTGATGGGAGAAATAAGAGATACCTGAATAGTAATAATGACTAAGAATCGTGAAGAATGAGGATTTTTTGTCATTAAAAGGGGATTGTGCGCATAGCCAAATCAAGGTGAGTTCATAGTTTAGTGTACTAAATAGAAACACTTAACTATTGTGTCTTATTATGTGTAGCATGCTTGTACACTCATAGAAAAGAATGGGTGGAGAGGATCTTCCTGTCCTTGCTTGACAAATGTGCCCAGGGCGTCCTTGCTCCCCAGAATTCTCAATATTCTGTTATTGTACAAGCAGTGAAAGGCTTGTTCCTTTTCTAAGAAGAGAATAGAACATTCTGTGATGAGTGTCTAGAATGATCGTAGTGCTTACATTAACATACTATTGATTAAAGCCTTCCATCAAACCTCTAGCATGCCTTTTCAGTCTGTCTGTGCTTCTTATCAAAAATGGCAGAAAAAAAAGGTATGTCAGCATGTTGTGAATAAATAACAGAACTGTTATAGATGGATTGTAATTAGTAGCACTGTGAATTTTGTAGAACTTTAAAACCCTCTACATTCAACAAATCAAGGTAGTGTCGCTAGACCTTAGATCCCTTTCACACCGAGGGTGTTTTGCAGGTGCTAGAGCGTTAGAAATAGCGCCTGCAATCCGCCCTCAAACTGCTGCTCCATTCACTCCAGTGTGAAAGCCTGAGGGCTTTCACACTGGAGCGGTGCGCTGGCAGGACGTCAGGAAAAGTCCTGCCAGCAGCTTTTTTGGAGTGGTGTGTTTACCGCTGCTCCCCATTGCAATCAATGGGGCAGCGCTGCATTACCGTCGGCAAAACGCTGCTATTGCAGGCAGTTCTAACCCCTTCTCAGCCGATAGCGGGTGAAATGCGCCGCAAATACGACTGTAAAACGCCGCTAAAAATAACAGCGTTTTACCGCCGATGCTGGTTGGTGTGAAAGCCGTCTTATGACAGATCGTTATAAACCTAGACTCCTTTATATCAGAAGTGTCTCACAAGGTAAAACCAACATTGGATCTGAGTGTCTTCACAATTCAAACACATGCAAGTTTTTTGTGGCTCCGTATGAGAACTGATGTCATTTTTTTTTTTTTTCTGTTTGCAGAAAATGTAAAAAGGAACAAACATTTCCACAGCAAAAGGAGGAAACCTGAGGAGGATGAGAAGAAATTAATTCTGAAAAGACTGCGCCCAGACAATATTTCTGACTACTCTGAGAGCAGTGACTCAGAAAATTCAAATAAAAGGATAATAGATTCTTCCTCAGAGCAAAATTCTGAGAATGAGTTGAAAAGCAAAAACACTTCAAAGATAAACGGAGACGAAGGAAAATCCCAAAGTAGCGAGGGGGCTGAGGAACAGACACTAATAGATAGGCATTCTCACTGGGACAAGATACAGGAGGATAAAAAGCATCAAGCTGAAGCAGAAAGGCTAAAGTCAGCTGACTTACCGCTCCAGAAAGAAAGCCCTCAGTTTCTCCTATCTGAACAGACAGCACTTTACGAGCAGAATTCCAATAAGCCACAGGCTCCAGATAGCGTGGTCGAGAGGAACAACACTACGGAACTGTTACAGACTGAGCCGCTGATCAGTAAGCCTCCCACGCCAAAAAATTCTATTGTCTTAACTAATGAAAACAGTTTGGACAAAGCACCCCAGGAAAGCATTTCAAGTAAGTTTAACACACAGCTCGCTGCCAAGAAGGAGCTGCAAGTCGGCGACCCGAAACAGTTGTTTGGCACCGTCGGGTTTTCCAGTACGAAAAAGCCGGATTCTGAGCATGTTTGGAACGATGTTTCCAACAATAAGACCGACTTAGCACTTTCCGGGGTGTTAAAAGCACCCCAGTTGGTTAATAAGGAGATGAACGATAGGGATAAGATCCACCATACCTCAGTTATTGGTAGCACATCTTTAACTGACGAACAGAAGAGGCTTCAAAAACAGACAATGGACGCTCTTAAGGCAAAGCCACACATGCTGGAGTCCTCTAGTAAGATAAAATATAATTCTTCTCCGGATATTTTAAAAAGTCGGCCTGTCCATTCTCCGGATCCATTAAAACTTAAAGCCACCTATTACAATAACCAGATCTCTGGGACTGTGAGGACCTCAAGCAAAATGGACTGCGACACTCACAGGTCCAGTTTTCATCCGGTGGCCGCACGAGTGAGCACTATAGAATCTACAAAGAGCCCGCTCATTATTGACAAAAATGAACATTTTACAGTTTACAGGGACCCAGCGCTTGTTGGACCAGAGACTGCAGCCAACCACATTTCTCCTTATTTGCACCAGCACAATTTTGCTCTTCATTCTCCAGCTCATCGAGCATGTTTACCTCCAAACAGCCATCACCCAGCACTAACCGCTAACCCTCATATGTTAACGTCGTCCTCAAACCAAACGCCTATGACTGCTATTAATGCCCATACGTTGGGCAGCACATCCCATCATTCAGTCCACCATCCTCACTTACTACCTACGGTGCTATCTGGTATGCCTCCTGGCTCTTTGCTAGGGGGACATCCCCAACTAGAGACTGCACATGCCAGCAGCCTTAGCCACTTGGCTCTTGCACATCAGCAACAGCAGCAAATGTTACAGCACCAGTCACCTCATCTCCTCAGCCAAGCTCACCCTCAAGCTTCTTATAACCACGTGGGACTTTATCCAATCATCTGGCAGTATCCAAATGGAAGCCATGCTTACTCTGGACTTGGCCTGCCCTCTTCAAAGTGGGTGCATCCCGAGAATCATGTCAATGCAGAAGCCTCCATTAGAAGGGTAAGATTTGTCTTCTATATTTTCATGGGTTTGTTTAGAACTGTCTCAATTCAGATATAGCTATAAAAGAATTTTGATCTGCTGTACTGAGGTTTGTAAGTGACTAAAGTCAAACTCGAAAGCAGGTTCTCGCATTGGTTGCCTATAATAATACAAGCCTGGTTCACATCTGTTCAGCTCTGAGAGACACGTTTTTGTGCCGGCGTGGCAGCCCATTTATTTGATTATACTGTATTGCCTCCAGAAAAGCAGGGAAAAGGTCCCTGCACCATTACATAGTTAGGTTGAAAAAAGACACAATTCCATCCAGTTCAACCTGGAATCATAACCTGCACGTGAACTGCAAGTGCAGTGTGGTTCCCAGTGCGGGTGTGTTTTTCAGTACGTGTGGCGTGCCATTAGAATCAATGGCACCCATATGCCTCCATTTTTCTGTGTGGGTGGTTGGGGCTGCAGGTACAGGTAGGGACCCCCAGCAGGAACCACCCACACAGATGTGAACCGGGCCTTAAAGTTTTTTTAATTTATTTTTTTTGTTTTTTCACAAAAAGTTTTAAAAAGTGCGTTGTATACAACATTATACAATATACCGTATATACTCGAGTATAGGCCGACCCGAATATAAGCCGAGGCCCCCAATTTACCCCCAAAAAAACTGGCAAACTTATTGACTCGTGTATAAGCCGAGGGTGAGACATGCCTGTCCATCCCTGTGTGTGTGTCCGTCCATCCCTGTGTGTCCGTCCATCCCTGTGTGTCCGTCCATCCCTGTGTGTCCGTCCATCCCTGTGTGTCCGTCCATCCCTGTGTGTGTGTCCGTCCATCCCTGTGTCCGTCCATCCCTGTGTGTCCGTCCATCCCTGTGTGTCCGTCCATCCCTGTGTGTGTGTGTGTCCATCCATCCATCCATCCCTGTGTGTGTGTGTGTCCATCCATCCATCCATCCCTGTGTGTGTGTGTCTCCATCCATCCATCCATCCCTGTGTGTGTGTGTCTCCATCCATCCATCCCTGTGTGTGTGTGTCTCCATCCATCCATCCATCCCTGTGTGTGTGTGTATCCATCCATCCCTGTGTGTGTGTGTCCATGTGTGTGTGTGTGTGTGTCTGTGTGTGTGTGTGTGTCCAGCCTACCTGTGTCCCGAGCCTGTGTCCCGTGCCTTGCCTCCTTGCCTCCGTCCCGTGCCTTGCCTCCTTGCCTCTGTCCCGTGCCGTGCCTTGCCTCCGTCCCGTGTCATGCCTTGCCTCCGTCCCGTCCCATGCCGTGCCTTGCCTTGCCTCCGTCCCGTGCCTTGCCAGGATCGCCGCTCTTCGTCGGCGCCTCGGCGGACATTCTACCATTCAAACGCCGCGCCTCCGCCTTCGCCTGTGATAGGCGGAACACTGAATTTCCCAGCAGCCTGTGTTCCGCCTATCACGGACATCGTCTCATCCTCGTCCGTAGTACGAGGATGAGACGATGTCCGTGATAGGCGGAACACAGGCTGCTGGGAAATTCAGTGTTCCGCCTATCACAGGCGAAGGCGGAGGCGCGGCGTTTGAATGGTAGAATGTCCGCTGTCTGTCTGCTCGACACGCTGATCGAGCAGGCAGACAGCGATGACTCGAGTATAAGCCGAGGGGGGCACTTTCAGCCTCAAAAAAGAGGCTGAAAATCTCGGCTTATACTCGAGTATATACGGTAACCACTTAAATTATTAATTTTACTAGGGCTGAAACTACTAATCGATTAATCAATTATGAAATTAATTACTATTTCCATAATCGATTAATTGGCTAGTAACATAATGGGGTTAAAAAAAAAAAAAAATGAGCCCTTTATAGTACAAAAATATCAAATAATCGCTACTGTAAATACCACTTTCACAGTTTTACAGTTAAAAAAATGAACCCCTTCCAGTAGTGATTATCTGCTTTTTGTTGTACTATAAAGCACTACTTTTAGTTTTTTTTTTTTTAACCCCATTATGTTACGTCTTAGATCTGGTTCACATCTGTGTTTTTTGGAGCTTTTTGCAGAAACGCACTACAGTTCATTTACATGGTTTCCTATGGGACACGTTCGCATCTATGCTTTTTTCAGCCGCTGTGTATTTGGAAACGGTCAGGGACTTTTTTTTTTTTCAATGTACTTCAATGGAGAAGCTGCAGAAAAGCATGTAATGGATTTTGCAGCAATTTGTGTTTTTTTTAATCTGTCCAACAACAAATTGGCCAAAAAAAAGGCAAAAACTCAAATCACCGCAAAATCACAACGCACAGCAAAAAGCCCTGCGGAAACAGATCAGAAGCAAACTGCATACCAAGCCTTATGCTCGCCACACAGATCAATTTTCAGACTAAAAATCTTTTACGTTCGCTGAATGAAAGAATGTTGTTTTGAAATTTTCACTTGTTTTTAATTCTGTTTTTAAAATGACTGTCATTTCTGAACGAAAACCACATACACTGTCTGAAAATTCCTTTCACCAAGCAGTTTTCTATTTCCAAATTTTCCCATCACTGTGGTTGAAAATGAACATTGATTTGCCCCCCACTAACGATTAGAAAATCGAGCAAACGTTCTTAAAATTACATTTTTATTTTTGAGGGAAGATCTCCTCTAATAGTATATACAGTATATCTCTTCTGTCTGTTCTCAGAGTGGATTCGAGATTTTGCTCTCTAACCATATAGTTGGTTATTTATATTTACCACTACATAGAGATATTTAAGAATAAATTGCTTTTTTTCTAACGTTGCATATTAAAGCGGGAGTCCGCCGGGACTCCGCGTTTTTTTTTTTTTTTTTTTAAAGCCAGCAGCTACAAATATTGCAGCTGCTGACTTTTAAAATAGTGACACTTACCTGTCCAGCGCGCCCGCGATGTCGGCACCCGAAGCCGATCTCTAGATCGTCACTCGGGTGCTGCCGCCGCCATCTTTGGTATGGGAATCAGGAAAAGGAGCCTTTCGGCTTCATTTCCCGGTTCCCTACTGCGCATGCGCGAGTCGCACTGCGCAATAAGGACGGTCCCCGCTGCCTCTGGGATCTGTGTGTTTCCCAGCAGGCAGCGGGGCACTTGCGGAAGGGGGCGGGCACTTGCGGAAAGGGGCGTAATCTACGCCCCTTTCCGCAGAGAGCTATCCCGGAAGTGGGTGCAGTTACCTGGATTATCCAGGTAACTGCACCCCCCTGAAAGGTGCCAATTGTGGCGCCGGAGGGGGGGAGGATTCCGATGAGCGGAAGGTCCATTTTAGGGTGGACCTCCGCTTTAACAAAATTATACACCACACTTTTTTTTTTTATAAAGGTTATTAACCGATTAATTGAAACAATAATCGGCCAACTAATTGATTATGAAAATAATCGTTCGTTGCAGCCCTAAATTTTACCCTAACCTGTCCCAGTTCACAGCTTGAAATTCAGTACTTTATTTCTTAAAAAATAATGAATTAGGACCTGACTACACCAGGACACGTGGTGTGTGGGAAACCCGTGTTGTGTGTACGCTTCCCACACCACGTTCAGAACACACTGATTTTGTGATCTGCTACGGGTGTCACACATTCCTGGTGTGAAGCGGCTCTTAAAGATATTGCCTTCCAACCAAAAGAAACCTTTACTTTTTCATAGTTCTTATGAAAAGAAATTGATTAAAGCGATATTAAACCCAAAAACAAGCATTTATTTTATTGCAGCTTACCAATTCTTAGATGTGATGGCTGCATTTGTGTTCTTTTTTAAGGATTTTTTTTCCTTTTCATCTGGTAATCTGGCCATTGAGTCTGTTCCTTTTTCAACAGTACAAGCTGTTCTGCAGATGTATAATTTACATGGTTGGAACAAACCAATTACCACTGACGGGTGCTTACGATGATCAGCTTTTATAAATGTAAAACCTTTATCCCAAAACGATAACAAAACTGTTGTAACTGCTTAAGTTGCCCGTGTGCTGCCATTCACAGATTGCATCAGATTTTGCACTCTCCAGCTTTAGTAAATCGACCCCATTATGTCTGTGGGACATTCAGGTCCTCTCAGCAGATCTTGGGTAAGAAAGCAGTAGGACCAGTTAAAAAGCTTACTGTGGCAATCTTCTGAGTGTTTAGAGGTGCCTCCATCTCCCTCCTTCATAGACTAAACAGGAAGGCTTAGTCCATCTCAGTTTTCCTTTTAGTGACTGAATCTGTGCCAGAAGAACTCAGTCTCTGATGTCTATGGCTTGCTTTTCCCACATTGCTTTAACTGACCTGGTCCGGCATTTTGCAACCTTTTTTATAAGCCTCTATAATATCAGACGTTTGCCAAGTAACCCCTCTGTGCACATTGACTGGTCTAACAAACCTTACAAGTGTCTACATTAACTGCTATTATTTTAAATGTCTTCATAAATTCCTGAATATTTGTGAATGGTAAAAAAAAAAAAAAAGCAACCTCACATCTGGCCTTCATGGCCTTCATGTGCACTCTATTGTCAAAAGTATTGGGGCGCTTGGCATTACGCGTACATGAACTTTAACGACATTCCCAATCTTGGTCTGTAGGGTTCAATATTAGCCCTCCCATTGCAGCTATAGCAGCTTCAACTCTTCTGGGAAGACCATCCACAAGGTTTAGGAGTGTGTCTATGGGAATGTTTGACCATTCTTCCAGAAGAACATTTGAGGTCAGCCAATGATGGACAAAAAGGCCTGGCTCGCAGTCTCCGCTCGAATTCATTCCGAAGGTGTTCTATCGGGTTGAGGCCAGTCACGTTTCTCCACCATGTCTTTATGGACCTTTGTGCACTGGTCCAAAAAATGTAGGGGTAGGGGGATTTTAGTATAGGGTGGTTGTTCAGGGGTTGGGCTTGGCCTCTTAGTTCCAGTGAAGGGAACGCTTAAAGGGATTCTAAACCCTCGTGTTTTTTCACCTTACTGCATTAAGGTGAAAAAATTTCTGACACTGACCAGCCTTACACCCCCCCTTTTACTTACCTGAGCCCATTCGTTCCCACAGTGGAGATGCGCCGCTCTACATCTGCCTGTTGTCTCAGCTCTTGATTGGATAGATTGATAGCAGCAAATCTATTGGCTCCTGCTGCTGTCAATCAAATCCAATGAGGCAGGGCCGAGTCCTGCATTCTGTGTGAACAGACACAGGAGCAGGATTCGGAAGCGCGCCCGCACGGGTGTCTGCCTTAAGAGAGCCTTTTCCAATGTGGGCACTCGATGCGGGGAGGAGCTACTATCTCTGCCGGAGTACCGCAGAAGAGGAGGACTGGGGCTACTCTGTGCAAAACGAACTGCACAGTGGAGGTAAGTAGAACATGTTTGTTATTTAAAAAATAGGTTTTACAGCCTCTTTAAAGCGGAGTTCCACCCAAAAATGGAACTTCCGCTTTAAGCACTCCTCGGGGGGACATGCCACATTTGGCATGCCATTTTTTTGGGGGGGGGGGAGTGGGGGCTTTGTTAGGAGGCGGACTTCCTATCCCACTTCCTCCTTCCGCCCAGGGACCGCCAAAGTGACCCCTCCTTTCGCTTTAAGCGTCCCCTCCCTCTAGGCGATCTGGAACATGCGACAGGTCCCAGGAGATCGCTTATCCACTCATGGAGCGCAACGCGACTCGTGCATGCGCCGTGCGTGCCCGGCTGTGAAGCCGAAAGCATGTCACGGCCGGGTGCCCAGAGTGGCAATGGAGGTGCCGGCGGAGAGGAGCGACACCCCGTTCGGCCGCATCGCTGGACCGTGGAACAGGTAAGTGCTTATTAAAAATCAGCAACTACACTTTTTGTAGTTGCCGACTTTTAATAAGCCTGGAACTCCACTTTAAGGCATTGGCATAGCAAGACATATTAAACAATTTCATGCTCCCAGCTTTGTGGGAACAGTTTAGGGATGGACCCCTTCTTGTTCGAACATGACTGCGTACCCGTGCACAAAGCAAGGTCCGTAAAGACATGGATGAGCGAGTTTGGGGTGGAGCAACTTGACTGGCCTGCACAGTCCCCAGATTTCAACCTGATAGAACAGCTTTGGGATGAATTAGAGCGGAGACTGCGAACCAGGTCTTCTCGTCCATCAGTGCCTGTCCTCACAAATGTGCTTCTGGAAGAATGGTCAAACATTCCCATAGACACACTCCTAAACCTTGTGGACGGCCTTCCCAGAAGAGTTGAAGTTGTTATAGCTGCAAAGGGTGGGCCAACTCAATTTGTAACAATATGGGCAAAGCCTGTGATGCCATTAAAGTTCATGTGTGTGTAAAGGCAGGCGTCCTAATACTTCTGCCAATATAGTGTATATGAGTAGCCAGTGAAGAAACATTTGCTTATATCCGTTGAGTATCAAGGTGACGTGTTCTCTTCATCAGATGAAAACATGGTTGGTGAGGTTGCGCAGTCTTCCCGTTACGCTGTGATGTGTATGTAGGGAAAATCATTATTGGTAGAAGTCATCACTGGTCAGGTTTGAAGTTACCCAGATGCTATCTGTGGGACATGCGAAGAGGTCAGAAGTCATCATTGTAGGAAAATCCGTTTTCAATATTGAGCCGCTCGCTCCCGGCTCCCATACCAGGCTGCCTTCTACAAGGCTTGTGGCCCTGAACATGAACGGCTGTGTGAAGGAAAGTGGAAATAAAAAGCCTGGCATGAGGTATAGTTTGGATATAATAGCATCCTTCTGGAAAGACAGGCCAATGTAAACATCTGGCCAGGATAATTTATAACATGCATATTTTCCATATGTAGTCATATATCACTTTCCTTTAACCGTTCTCTGTTATGAATCACATGAAGCACTCTGAAAAGCAGACGGACTCGGGTCTGACTTGAATATATTGATGAGGCCTACGGAGCTTAGAGCCTTTCTAGTCAAAACCAAACATGGATTTGGGATTGAATTACCCACCTTTAATCCGTCTCCTGCACAAGGCTTTCATGCTTATAGCGGCATTTTTGTAAAGAAACAAAGGCAGTGACTGAATTATTCAGAGGTTAGCATGACACACTGCATACATTTTATATAGCAGGGTGACGCAAAGGTAAAGAACTGAGACCGCTCTTCTGGAAGGATCATATAATAAACATGGAAGGAGGTGATAATAGAGATACAGTATGTAAACCTTCACCAAATCTACCCATTTATAGTTGGAGCAAGAAAGCATCGTACTTTTATAAAAAGCCCAATGGGCTGTGACCGCTCAGGCTGGGTAGTTTATTTCTGGCTGTTGTACCCCACAGACAAGCGGATTCCTGTGCATTGCCCACTTCCTACCCCATAGCCACAAGCATATATTTCTGAGCATGTATATTAATACAATTATTTTAGAGTTGTTAGGTGCAGGCTGGCTGCCATCTAGTGCTTGTAAGCACCTAATGTCAGTCTCCTTCACCTATTTATGATAGATCATAACGCTCCCTCGCTACTACTTCCCTTGTTGCAGCAGCTGCAAAGTATCCATTTTTTGGGAAGCATGTGACCCCCATCTCCTGATGCAGCGTTTGGACTTAAAGTGGTTGTAAACTTCAGACATGAATTAACAAAGCATATCACACTATAGTGTGTACTTATCTCAAGAGTACAAAGTACCATTTCTGTTTGCTGCTTCATTCCTCTGCTATCAGAATCACTTCTGACAAGTTTTCCTGACACCTCCCCCCCTTCCTTCCTTCCCTCCCCCCTTCCTTCCTTCCCTCCCCCCTTCCTTCCTTCCCTCCCCCCTTCCTTCCTCCCCTCCCCCCTTCCTTCCTTCCTTCCCTCCCCCCTTCCTTCCTTCCCTCCCCCCTTCCTTCCCTCCCTCCCCCCTTCCTTCCCTCCCTCCCCCCTTCCTTCCCTCCCCCCTTCCTTCCCTCCCTCCCCCCTTCCTTCCTTCCTTCCTTCCCCTCCCCCCTTCCTTCCCCTCCCCCCTTCCTTCCCCTCCCCCCTTCCTTCCCTTCCCTCCCTTCCTTCCCTTCCCTCCCTCCCTTCCCTTTCCTTCCCTTCCCTTCCCTTCCCTCCCTTCCCTTCCCTCCCTTCCTTCCCTTCCCTTCCCTCCCTTCCCTTCCTTCCCTTCCTTCCCTCCCTTCCCTCCCTTCCCTTCCTTCCCTTCCCTCCCCTCCCTTCCTTCCTTCCCTCCCTTCCTTCCTTCCCTCTCTTCCCTCCTTCCCTTCTTTCCCTCTCTTCCCTCCTTCCCTTCCTTCCCTCTCTCCCCTCCTTCCCTTCCTTCCCTCTCTCCCCTCCTTCCCTTCCTTCCCTCTCTCCCCTCCCTTCCCTTTCTCTCTCCCCCCTTCCTTCCTTCCTTCCCCACTTCCTTCTCTCCCTTTCTCTTTCCCCTCCCCCCGCTCTCGCCCTCTCCTCCCCTCCCTACCCACCTGGCTGTTGATTTAACCTATTGGTGAATATAATTTTTAGTTATTTAAATTCATCATAGGAATTTTTATAGACACATTCTGTAAATGCACAAGTATTGTAATGTTCTGCTTGCCTGCATGCTTACATCTTTCTTCTTCTCCTTAGAATACTGCAAGCCCCTGGTTACACCAGCCAACACCTGTTACTTCAGCAGATGGTCTCCTGATGGGTCACCTTCCTGTACGTCCCTCCAGTGCCGACCCTCACCGGCCGCTCAAACTGTCTGCACATGCAAGCCCTCCCTTATCTAAACCATCAGCAGATCACCACAAAGAGTAAGCCGGATATCTTAATTTTGTACATGTGCAAGAAAATCAAACTACAGGCAAAAAGCTAAATACTCAGCTGAATTCGATACTCTAAACTATTTTACCATTGAATAAGAATGGGCAGTTCTGTTCCACTTGTGTGTTTGGCACCCTTGCCAGACAGCACAGCCAGGCTCTGTCTGAACTTCCTGAGGCCTACCCCTGACTTAACTTGTGAAAGGACAAAGAAGAAGCTGCAGCACACATTAACTAGGTCATCTGTTTTCTCGCCATACTGTTGGCATGTTAGTAGACAGACCTCGGCTAAGAATTAGGTCTGACTGGACCCTAATGTTGGGTACACATGGGCCCGAAAATCAGCTGAAAACTTCTGATCAGCGCTGGCAGAGAATGGTTGCAAGATCTGATCAGTGTGTCCTTGGGGGGGGGGGGGAGGGGAGGGGAGACCCTGTCAAAGCACACCAGAGGAGATACTAACATATCTTTTGAGTTAGTACAACTGTCAGTTTTTTTTTTTGTTTTTTTTCGTTCAGCTCTCTGGGTTGAATTTAATAAAAAGAAAAAAAAAAACACTACCTGTGTGTATCAGGCTTAAGGCAGCGCCTCCCACTCCCAGCCTGCCAGCCCATGCAGAAGATTGCAGGATATTATCAAGACCAACTGTTTGTTATGCTAGTTTTGTATATATATATATATATATATAAATATCTCCCAGTGTGGCTGGATCAGGCCTAGATATTTTTCATGGTGGCACACTGACACAGCTATCTGCAAGCCTGTAATATTTTATATATTAGCTGCGTTGAATTATGCTATTGTTTTTCTTGATATGAGCCTGCAGTAGGAATCCCTTGGGTTAAGCGAGTGTGCTTGTGTAAGGTATAGTGCATCCAGAAAGTATTCACAGCACTTTTTTTCTACACATTTAGTTATGTTACAGCCTTATTCCAAAATGGAGTAAATTTTATTATTTTCCCCACAATTCTACAAACAATACTCCATAACGACAACGCGAAAGAAGTTTGTTTGAAATCTTTGCAAATCTATTAAGAATAAAATAAATCACATATAAATAAGTATTCACAGCCTTTGCCATAACACTCAAAATTGAGCTCAGGTGCCTCCTGTTTCCACTGATCATCCTTGAGATATTCTACAACTTGATTTGAGTCCACCTGTAGTAATTTCAGTTGATTGGACATTATCTGGAAGGGCCCCCTCCAGACCTGTCTATATAAGGTCCCACAGTTAATAGTGCATGTCAGAGCACAAACCAACCATGAAGTCCAGGGAATTGTCTGTAGACCTCCGGGACGGGCTTGTATCGAGACACAGATCTGGGAAAGGCTGTGAATCGTAATGTACATGCGATTCTTTTTTCCTTTTTAATAAATTTGCAAAGATTTCAAACAAACGTCTTTCAAGTTGTTCTTATGAGGTATTGTTTGTAGAATTTTGAGGAAAATAATTAATTTAATCCATTTTGGAATAAGGTTGTACCATAAAAATATGGAAAAAGTGAAGCGCTGTGAATACTTTTCCGCATGCATTGTATACCTTAAAGACCTTCAATTTACATAAGCAATAAAATCAGCAGGTAAGTTTACATACCACAACTATCTCAATGCCTCCAGCTAATTGGATTTCTGACTATTACACACACACACGTACGTTGAACTCTGAATTTCTGTCTGGATTTTTTGGTATCCTGGAAGATAGACGAGTCGGCTTCATTGGCTGGCTTTTTTGAGCAATGCATGAAACAGATATATTAATAATTCTATTCTTCAGAATAATAACACTGACCTTTTTTTTTCAACAGAGATTTAGAGAAGAAAACCTACAGTGAACCCTTGCGCTCAGTTACTTCAGCACCAGTGAAGAATGAGCATGAGCACAACCGGACCCATTCGGGTAAAGATGGCCATACCCACAGACTTTATATGGAACCTGTTCTGAGCCACACCAAGGTGCAAAGGTCATCATTGGACACTGCAGAGCGTTCGGAGCGTTCGAGCAAATACAAGGAGGAACACCGAAGGATCCTACAGGAAAACATTGAAGCTGCTTCTTTTTCAGTGAAGATGAAAGCACATGAAAATGAACGGGAAAGCTATACTAGAGTAACCCCCATTGTGTCTTGCAGTCCCAAAAGCCACTTGGTAAAGCAGGAAAACAATGTGGAGCGCCCCATCTCAGATCTGTACAAGATGAAAACATCAGTCTCTCAAAGTCTGCCCCAAAGTAACTATTTTACCACTTTATCTAATAGTGTGGTGAATGAGCCACCAAGGTCGTTTGCACCCAAGGAATCTGTAAATGTATTCAATGAAAAGCAAAATGTCAGCCCTTCTTCGTCTAATTCTTCTGCCGTTAATTCTTATTTGTCTAAACCACCACCTTTAATTAAGCACCAACCTGAGGATGGACCAGGCAGTAAACTAAATGAGCAGATTCCTCAGCAGATGGCAACTCACACAATTACGTCCTACAGAGGAGACAATAGAAGCCCCACCCAATTGTCCATCACGTCTTCAAACACACTCCGGAGCATGCCTGCCTTACACAGAGCACCTGTATTCCATCCTCCGCTCCAACATAGCTTGGACAGGAAAGAAGGAAGTTACAGTAATCTTTCTCCACCAACCTTGACTCCAGTGCAGCCAGTAACTACTGGCGGAAAGATCCAGGAGCTTCAGAAACCACCTACCCTCGTCCCTGAGCCTAAGGAAGGTGCTGCCTCTTACAAGAAAAATGCAGATAAGGTCATCCAGGAAGTATGGAAAAGCAGCGAAAAGCAAAACCACAGTAAAATTGACTGGCTGCCAGAGAAAAATAATGTGAAGGTACCGTCTGCAACCGCTTCTGTCATTGTACGCCCACCATCTAGTGCAAAGTATGATAACATGCCAGTAACTCCGGCTCTCTCCAAGGATAGAGCTGGCGAAAGCGCCTCAGCTGGAATCAATCAACCTGATTGCTCAAAGACCATGGAAGCCAGAGAGACTGTAAGGATAGGCCAGCCAATTATGAACTCAGACAGCACTCATGTGCTCTTTGAGAAGAACTCTCACGCTCCTTCACACAGCATTCACAGTTTGTCTGCACCTGGAACTAATATAATGTGCAGTACAAAAACTGACGTGACCACCTCTGCCCCCACAACCACAAGTGTTTCGAATTGCAGCGCATCAGAAGTAACTTATTCTTTATCCAATGCTGTCTCAGCCTGTACAACGATAGAAAGCACCAGTTCATTGCCAGCAAGCCAAACCATGGCACAAACTCAAGAGAATGTTGTCAACGCCGTAGCTTCAGCCACTCCAGCAAGTAGCAAGCCAGCAGTTCAGCCCAATGCATTGTATCCTGCGTCAAGTGATTTCGTCCATTTAAAAAAGCACAAGGCTGCTCTGGCTGCAGCCCAGTTTAAAAGCACTAATGCGATCGATGCAGAAACTAGTGCTGTGAAAACTCAGACTGTGCCACCTTCAGGCTCTCCAGATAGCAGCACACCCTGCAGCTCCACAAACTCGTCAGGTTCTGTAGGCAATGGGCAGGCATCCCAATGCAGCCAGCCAAATTATCACACCAAACTTAAAAAGGCCTGGCTTACTAGACATTCGGAAGAAGATAAAAACACCAACAATAAGCTGGAAAATGCTGGCAGCTCAATAGTGTCTGAAATCATTAAGCCCTGTACTGTAAATTTGATTGCTTCGACCTCTAGCGAGCTACAGAATACCCTGGACTTTCGAGCCCAGGATGACAAGTCTCCCAAGGAGGATAGGCTTACAAGGAGGAGGTTGAAAAGGACTTATGAATCTGGCTCAGAAAGCGGGGACTCTGATGAAAGCGAGAGCAAGTCTGGACAAAGGCTGAAACGTCAGCCCAAGCCAACATACAAAAAGAAGCAAAACGATATGCAGAGGCGAAAAGGTGACACAGACAAAGAGGACGAAATAAAACCCAATGGTATTCTTAGTCGGAGTGCCAAGGAAAAAAGCAAACTAAAGTTACAGAGCAACAGTACCAGCTGTAAGTATGTTCTCTAACCTTGAAACCAGCCTTTCATGTGTTTTTGTTTATACAAGTGCACAGTTTCCTTTGTTGGTTGTTCCTGGAAGCCATCCATATTACTTAACAATGGCATGGTCTGTTGTGCGTGTGTGTTTTTTTTTTTTGTTTAGAAACTTAGAGCCAGTTTCCAGACAAATCGCTAAATGTGCACCTAGCATACACAGGAAGATCTATCTGCCAAAGGGTTTCGTATTTATGTCCATCTAGTTACTACGATGGACATCTGTCTAGTAGAACTGACTTAAAGCGGAGCTCCACCCTAAAGTTGAACTTCCGCTCAGCGCTCAGATCCCCCGGTGCCACAATTGGCACCTTTCAGGGGGAAGGGGTGCAGATACCTGTATAGTACAGGCATCTGCACCCACTTCCGGGCAAAGCTCCAGATCGCGTTCTCAGCCATTGGCTGAGAACACTGATCGGGAGCCTGTAGGCTAATGGTTTTCCAGCATGCTCAGCCGGCCTCTTTCAGACCGGCTGACATGCACACGGTCTGAATGTCGGCCATTTTTTATTGAACCGGCTGATGTTGCCCAGCATTCAGCTCGTGTGGACGGAGCTTAAACCTTCACAGGTGATGATGCAGCAGCAGAGTCCGGAGCTCTCAGTGCCATGTCCTTCGCTCGTGTGTCCTGGTGGCTCCGTTCAGTTTCTACCTCAGGTATTACCCATCCTGAGCCTTAATACCAGAGGCAGCTGCGGAAGGGAGCCTCCGGGATTCCTGAGGGAAGGACAGGACACTCATTTCACATGGGCTTTTTTTTTTTAACAGAAGTAATTTTTTGATGGATTTAATATTTATTTTGTATATTGCACATTAATTCATCGGATATTTTCTATTTGGTTCATTTGCACTCTATAGATGTTTCATAAGTTTTTATTTAATTATAGGTTTTGTGAAATGTGTTTTGATTTTTCTGGTTTTGCACAAATGGATAACCTTTTCACATCTTGTAGTGTTTGTGTAGAGATTTATAGATATATTGTGCATTGTGGACTTGTGTAACATGGCATACTACAGGCCGAGGTGGCTAAATTTTCTTGAATCCCCAGGCAAGTGTCCCAGTTGTTTTGAATAACACCAAGCTATATATCAATTCTCTGCTTGCTTGTTTAACGCAGATCCTTTACATGGCATTAAAGGTATTAAATCATTCATTCATGCCCGTGGTTGGTTTTCCAGTATGTCTGCATGTTCTCCTGTCATATGGTGTTAGTGAGGGTGGGTAGCACTGTGCGTCTGCACAGCTCTCCGTCTCTAACAGAATCTGACTTGTATAAAATGAATGCTCATAGCTTCTACCCGGTCTTGTTTACATTGAAACTCAGCAGCCCTCATGTTCAAGGGAAGGCCAATAGAGGCTTTGTGACATGCTTCAGCTTCAAAGAACACCCACCATGTCATACATGCAGCATATTCATCCCCCCCCCCCCCCCCCCATAACCACACTTGAACGGAGTGTTAAATTACTAGCATCTTTTCATATTTAGGGATTTGCAATTAAATCTTAAGCAAAGACAGGCTGTTACTGGAGCGGTATTCATCAGCCCCCCCTCCAATCAGTTCATGAGTCGGTGATTGCCGTGTTTTTACAGGCCGCTTTGGCACTGATGCGTGCTCGAGGCTCGGCTCAGACTCCGAAAATTATTCAGTGGACTGTTTGTCTTACTGCAGGCTGTTTTCTGTGTCTGTGAACTTGAGTGCTGCTGGAAATATAGCCGAGCCACAGCTATTTCTGTACCGTGGGCAGTCGCATTACAGAGCTCTGCAATTAAGGTGTTGACGTGAAAAGCGCGTATGAAAAGGATGCATGCAGAAATAAATGGCTTGTCAGGAGCGGAGTGAGCGGCGGCTAATTTATATAGTTAATCTGGCCACTTTCATGTGCCTAATTTTTTCATTAGTCACCCACTGTAAGTTTAATGGATATAAATGTGATGAAGGCAAAAATGTGTAAAGGTTTGTTACTGCGGCTGACATTGTCCTTCGGTGTATGAGGTCTGCCAATGGTTATTCAATAATTATTATTTTTTAAACAAAAGATCCTGTTCTTCAAATAGGCCCGGGTGCTTACTCTTTCCCGGTTTTGCCTACACTCAGACTTCGAAGAGTCCTGTTTTTCAAACAGTCCTATGGCCATATTCTTTCCCTATGTGGCCTACACACTGCCACAATATTGTTTTTTTTTACCAGCGTTCATTTGGGTACACAGAAGACTTCGGGGTATACGCTTTGCCTCTAGGGCAGTCTTTCTCAACTTCATTTTTACCACAGGAACCCTTAAAACCCTTTTTAAAAGTGGGGACAGAGCTGCCCCTACAGAAGTGGTAGCTCATTTAGTCCCAGGCGTCCAAAAGTTCAATATGCACCTTGTATAAGGAGAACCAGTACATGATGCTTTTTTTAATGGTTTCAAACTTCAGTCCTGCTCCACTCTATATACTTCTCTGCTGACAGACGTTGCTGGCGATGCAGAAAGGTAATAGGCACATTGTACCACATCTACTGGTCTTGCCCATTGCCCCCTATTGGTGGACAGTACACTCTTTAGGCCATTCCATCTTTGAATACTGGACTCCCTTTGACCCCCCTAAAGCAGGGCTCTCAAACTGGCGGCCCTCCAGCTGCTGTGAAACTACATGAGGCATTGCAAGGCTGAAAGTTACAAACATAACTCCCTCAGGCAGAGGCATGATGGCACTTGTATTTCTGCAACAGCTGGAAGACCACCAGTTTGAGACCTCTGAATTAAAGCCTTCATTTTGGGGGACCCCCCCCCCATCCCTTTCTAAAAAAAAAAAACCCTTTGCACTTGTGCTTACAGCAGAACCCCCTCGTTGGTTAACCTGCATATTAGGATTCGGGGTGCCAAGAGGATGGCGTGCTGGGCGATTCTTAAGAGACACACAACTGAGTTTTGGAACTGTGGACCCTTTTTGGAAACTCCTATTACCTGACACTCCCTGGGTCGCGGTGGGTTGAGTCAGTGGAGTTGTTTTTTGGGTTTGGCTGAAGTTGTGAAGTCTTCCCCATCCTTTTTATTTTTTTTTGTTTCCTCCCTTTCCCTCTCTTCTTCTGGACACTCCTCTACTTTTCTTTTCCATTTGGTACAATGACTACTGGTTGGTAGTTTCATACCTTCATACGAAAGACAAAAACAGAGCTCAACTCACCAACCAGTCTTCTGACCAACCAAATTAACCTGTCATTAAAGCAGAGGTCCACCCTAAAGTGGACCTCCGCTCATCGGAACCCTCCCCCCCTCCGGCGCCACAATTGGCACCTTTCAGGGGGGAGGGGGGTGCAGATACCTGTACAGTACAGGTATTCTGCACCCACTTCCGGGATAGCTCTCTGCGGAAAGGGGCGTAGATTACGCCCCTTTCCGCAAGTGCCCGCCCCTTTCCGCAAGTGCCCGCCCCTTTCCGCAAGTGCCCGCCCCTTTCCGCAAGTGCCCGCCCCTTTCCGCAAGTGCCCGCCCCTTTCCGCAAGTGCCCGCCCCTTTCCGCAAGTGCCCGCCCCTTTCCGCAAGTGCCCGCCCCTTTCCGCAAGTGCCCGCCCCTTTCCGCAAGTGCCCGCCCCTTTCCGCAAGTGCCCGCCCCTTTCCGCAAGTGCCCGCCCCTTTCCGCAAGTGCCCGCCCCTTTCCGCAAGTGCCCGCCCCTTTCCGCAAGTGCCCGCCCCTTTCCGCAAGTGCCCGCCCCTTTCCGCAAGTGCCCGCCCCTTTCCGCAAGTGCCCGCCCCTTTCCGCAAGTGCCCGCCCCTTTCCGCAAGTGCCCCGCTGCCTGCTGGGAAACATACAGATCCCAGAGGCAGCGGGGACCATCCTTATTGTGCAGCGCGATTCGCGCATGCGCAGTAGGGAACCGGGAAATGAAGCCGAAAGGCTCCATTTCCTGATTCCCATACCCAAGATGGCGGCGGCAGCACCCGACAAGACGATCTAGAGATCGGCTTCGGGTGCCGACATCGCGGGCGCGCTGGACAGGTAAGTGTCACTATTTTAAAAGTCAGCAGCTACAGTATTTGTAGCTGCTGGCTTTAAAAAAAAAAAAAAAAAAACGCGGAGTCCCGGCGGACTCCCGCTTTAAACAGTCTGCATTAAAAACAGGGGTTTAGTTGGCACGCATTTGCAAACACATGCTTAACTTGCAAGGCCTCTTCACGGCACCCCGTATATGCTTTCAGTCCCAACGCTACTGAATTTATGAGCGTCCCCACAGTGGGAGCACATGTGCATTCAATGGATAGATGAGGGGCAGGTGGGCCTGGAGGCAGCTCAATCCCCCTTAAAGGAACAGGAGCACACTGGACGCCCAGCACGTAGCACAGTGTCAGCAAAGGTGCCCAGTTTGTCCTCGGATCATATTTACACCAGTAACAAACAAATGGCCCCCGCCCCCACCTATAACTGGCCTTCCCACCAAGGAGCTGCTCTTTTTAACGCAGACTGTTTGTTTGACAGGTTAATTTGGTTGGTCAGACTGGTTGGTCAGTTGAGCTATGGAATGTTCTGTTTTTGTCTTCCATGTGTTTTCCCTTCCATGTGTTCCTTGGTGTGAAGGCCAGTTATAGGTGGGGGCAGGGGTCGTTTGTTACTGGTGATACGGTCAGATATTGCCTGTGCATACATACCCCCTGCTTTCCTCCTTGGATGCAAGCCTAGTCATGTTCGCCTGTTACTAGACCATTAGGTGATAACACATTGAGCGCCTTGGTTGAAGGTTCATCTGTTTATGTACTGGAATTTTTAATCTGCTACCTGAATGTCCTGTACTTTTTTCCTTTTGTATGTTGCAAACATTTAAAATTTAATAAAACCGCTCCTGCAAAAAACAATTAATTTGGGGTTTGTGGGAAGCATGCCCCTTACGTTGGTAGTCAATGAGAAGAATACCCTCCTTTCACTAGTTGGGGGGACTGCCACCCTTACAGACAAAAAGATCACTGGTGACATGCTGCTGGCTCTGCCAAGTAGCTTTGGCCCCAAAACTATGCAGACGCCATCAGATGGCAGATCGGTCAGCCAAAGATCAAGGAACCCCTTGCAACTTCAGAAGGGTTTTACAGACCCGTTTGGAAATGGATAGATGAGGGGGTTGAACAATGGACAATCCAAAAGGCATGGCTTCTCCTAGTGGCTCTACCGTCGCACATCTCAAGTAATCTCACAGTGGTAGGTGCATACTAGTCCTGGAAAGCATTTGTCTCCTAGGAGGAGGTGAATGCTGGAAGAAAATAATTTGTATTCACTGTGCAATCTTTCCTCTGATCGTTCTTTGAGGGACACGGATCCAACACATTCATTTTGTGTTTCTCTGTTTATTTGCCATGTTTCCTTGGTTTTAGAATGTGTTTTTGCAAGGTTGTTTTATTGTTCTGTTCACCATTGCTTCTCCTCGGATTACTGAGGATGTTTTAGGCTTCATGTACACGGGACGTTTTTACAGCCTCTCCTGAACAATTTAACTTGACAGATAGTAACCCACATTTAAAACCTCTGCCGTGCCACGTTTAACCACTTAAAGCGGGAGTCCGCCGGGACTCCGCGTTTTTTTTTTTTTTTAAAGCCAGCAGCTACAAATACTGCAGCTGCTGACTTTTAAAATAGTGACACTTACCTGTCCAG
The DNA here is from genome assembly GCF_037356315.1 of Lithobates pipiens. Taxonomy (NCBI): domain Eukaryota; kingdom Metazoa; phylum Chordata; class Amphibia; order Anura; family Ranidae; genus Lithobates; species Lithobates pipiens. The sequence continues at coordinate 198,806,419 of NW_027507787.1, forward strand.
CGCGCCCGCGATGTCGGCACCCGAAGCCGATCTCTAGATCGTCTCTCGGGTGCTGCCGCCGCCATCTTGGGTATGGAAATCAGGAATGGAGCCTTTCGGCTTCAGTTCCCAGCTCCCTACTGCGCATGCGCAAGTCGCGCTGCGCAATAAGGACGGCCCCCGCTGCCTCTGGGATCTGTGTGTTTCCCAGCAGGCAGCGGGGCACTTGCGGAAAGGGGCGTAATCTACGCCCCTTTCTGCAGAGAGCTATCCCGGAAGTGGGTGCAGATACCTGTACTGTACAGGTATCTGCACCCCCCCCCCCCCTGAAAGGTGCCAATTGTGGCGCCGGAGGGGGAGAGGGTTCCGATGAGCGGAAGGTCCACTTTAGGGTGGACCTCTGCTTTAAGCCAAAGACCAGAGCACTTTTTGCGATTCGGCACTGAGTCATTTTAACTGACAATTGCGCGGTCGTACAAACGTGTCTTCCAAACAAAATTGACGTCCATTTTTTTCCCACAAATAGAGCTTTCTTTTGGTGGTATTTGATCACCTCTGCGGTTTGTTTTGTCCTATAAACAAAAAAAAAGCGTAAATTTTGAGAAAAAAAAAAAAGCATTATTTTTTACATCTTGCTATAATATTCCCCAAAAATATATATATATAAAAAAAAAAAATTTCCTCAGTTTAGGCCGATACATATTCTTCATATTTCTGGTAAAAACAAAATGCAATAAGCTTTTGATTGGTTTGCGCAAAAGTTATAGCGTTTACAAATGATGGCATTTTTATTAATAATTTTTTTTTCTTTTTTTTTTTTACTAATAATGACGGTGATTAGTGATTTTTATCGTTACTGCGACATTATGGAGGACACATTGGACATTTTTGACACATTTTTGGGACCATTGTCATTTATTTATGCTATACAAATGCACTGATTCCTGTGTAAATGACACTGGCAGTGAAGGGGTTAACCACTAGGTGGCCGTGTAGAGGTTACGTATGTCCTAGGGAGTGATTCTAATTGTGGGGGGGTGACTACATGTGACACATCGCTGGCCTCTGTTCCTGATCACAGGGAGCAGAGATCAGTGATACTATCACTAGGCAGAACGGGGAAACGAAACATCGAGTCCGCGATACCCACAACCCGACTCACGGAGGTCCCTGCCAGCACGCACGCAATGGTATGGCGGCAAATTTAAAGGGACATACAGATACACCCATTTGCCCAGCCGTGTCATTCTGCCGACGTACATCGTCGCGTGTCGGTTGGGAGCCGCTTAAAAACCAAAACAATTTTTCTTTTTTTCAAAATGCCCAAAAATGAAAAACGCCTGTAAATTAAACACGGCTAAACGTGAATTACCGGGCGTAGCCACGTTTAGAAGCACTTGGCGCTTGAAATACCTGTAAACTCAACTTCTGAACATATATTTTTTTGCTTTCCAAAAAATGCCTATAAACGCAACTACCTAGAAACAACTGTGTGTACATGGACAGATAAGATAACATAGAGGAGAATTTAGGGCCAGTTGAAAAAACTCCCAACTGCGCCTAAATATCCGTTTACAAGCAGCAGTGTACATGAGGCCTTGGGGTTATAGCAGTTTTAATATCAGCTGGTTTAGCAGGAACTGGCCAAGATTCGAACAACACATGGGCAGGCTGAATGTACCCAAGTTGTTTGATTAATCAGCTAGGGTACAACCAGCCTGTTGGATTTTATATGCGATTATTGCCAGCGGCTCCTCTAACCACTAGCAATAATTACTGTGTTCTTCCAGTGGTGATTGGGTGCCCCTCGTATTGACTTAGGTTTCAGCATATCTCTAAAGTAAATTGTGTAAAAGATGCAGGTAGCCATTTGAAAGAAAGCTTTTAAGGGAAATTGTTTTGCTTTACGTCAAAGTAGAACCGTAAAGCAAAATGTCGTCTTTTTCATTGTGGATAAAGTAAAGACCAATACAAATGGGCCAAAAACATCCGGATCAGCAGGCCTTGAGGCCAGCGTTTTGTTCTACAGAAGAAACCTGTTTAAAAACTGGCTGCTGTCGAATAGGCATGCTGGGCAACCATCATTCGATCAGCGCTCACAGCCAACAACTGTCAGAATCCAATGTCTCAGAAGAAGAGATTTCTACATCAACACAAGTGATGTTTATTCAGTAATCTGAGCAATCTGTCAGTGTACCTAGCTTAAAAGTATATGTGGACCTTCACTTTGTAAAACAACTTGCTCAGTTTTAAATAGAGATTAAATGTTTTTGTATTTAAGTGTGTGTGTGTGTATGTGTGTATATGTGTATATATATATATATATATATATATATTTATGTATATATATATTTATGTATAATTATTAAAATAGAGCTGGGCGATTTTCTTCCGAAAAAAAACAATCGCAGATTTTTAAAATCCAACAGGCTGGTTGTACTCCAGCTGATTAATCAAACATTTAAAAAAAAAACTTGATTCAGGATTTGACATGAGTTTGTTTTTTGTTTTTATGGACACCGCACCGGGCCTGAGGAGCTGCGGGCAGGAGTTTTTAGGCGAGGTCACGGCTTTGGTCTAGTCCGCGGCTCCCGGCCTCCCCTAAGAACTCCTGTCCGCAGCTCCTCAGGACCTCTCAACTCGATTCAAATCAATTTTTTCCCCAGCCCTAATATATAAACACACACCTCATTTTTTTTACATAACCTCTGTGCTCAGCTGCTTAAGAAGTTCAGTGAGCTGGGGGCGGAGAAGCAGCAGTACACTGACCTTCCTAGATAATGGTTTTGCAGGGGGGGGGGGGGGAAATCTGTCAGCACACATCTGATCATTGGAGGACAAGTAGGCTGTTCTCCCAGAAAACGGACCATACTGGGGTGATTGTGCTTCACTCCTAGTGTGGTCAGTTTGATATAGGAAAGCAGTATGTCACACACAGGAAGTAATGCAAAGAGAAAAGGATATACTTTTTAATACAAGTACGTGGTACAACAGATACATATCAGGAATATGACATGTTTTGGCAACATGTTCTTTAAGGAAAGGTTATAACCCCTGTCAGTTGTTTGCCATCGGTGTCCCATAGCAGTGCTTTCCCTTCACTTCCTGTGCATATCTGAAAGTGAGGGGAAATCCCTGTAAAGTGAGGGAATCATGGTGTCACCAGAGTTTGTGTTCCCATTGGAAGATTTCCAATCTGTTTTTATTCAGGGGTCTACCCGGAATTGTGGAATTTATTTTATTTTCACTATTGATAGCAGCAAGCAAGACAAATAGGATGAATCTCCCTAATAGGGCACAGAAAGCAATAAAAACTGACAGGTTGTAGTCTATCTCCACTCAATCCAAAACGAAAAAAAAAGTTTTGCCTTTAGGTATACTTCAATGTTTAGATTGGGACATGTCTGCTTGTCGGTTTGTAATCTGAGTAAGCCTTGTGATCAGAAATGTCCACAGAAATGGCAATTCTTGTACAAGCAGGTTCCCCTTTAGCAAGTGTGAAGGGTAGAAAGAATGTACTGTATATGATGTGTTAGGTCCCCTTAGGCCCCTTTCACACTTGTGCGACTTGTCCTGTGACTTGGGACTGCAAAGTCACGTGACAGGACGTACCCAACGATTTCCAATGGCTACCATTCATAACTTTGCGACCTTCAAATTTGTCCCCGTACTACTCTGATCAGACTTGAGGTCCATAGACCTCGAGTTTACACAGGCATTCCCCGAAATTGCAGCAAAACCTTGTGACTTTCAAGTCACGGCAGTGTGAAAGGGGCCTTATCCAGGTATTTCTTTTTAAATGAATGCCGCTAATATTTAAGTTTTGGGTGGGTGTTTGATGGTTGACAAACCCATTAATTTTGCGTAGATGTTAGTAGATTGACATACTTGGTAGTTTCTATGGATATGGGATGAGGCTCACCAACAATGTTGATGAAGGGAGTCGTCTTCTCCTGGCTGAATTTATATTTGTTTTATGTTGCATTGACTGCTGCAGGGGAGAGTGAGATTCCACGGTACAGAAAATCTGACCACTGGAGCCCCACAGGAGGTGCCAAACACGAATGGCTCATACAGTTTACTGGACTTGCCGTCAGTCATAATGTAAATATCAGCTTTGGGTGGACTGACTAAAGAATACCTACAGTATACTGAGAGAAATCTGGTTGCTGCCATTTCTGACCTCTGCTGAAAATGGTAGTTATCCGACTGTCATGGCGATCCTCCTGATTTTAAAGGAAAAATGTACTGAGGTATATGTAGGCTGCCATTGCTGACCTCTTGAAAAAGATAGTTGCCTGGCTGTTAGGCTGGTTCAGAGTCACTGGCCTGGAAGAAATATGTAGATCTGGAGTTCAAAAACCAAATATTGGCCTCTGTATTTACCTTGATACCGCCAATAGGGATGAGCTCGGGCGTGTTCGCATACTCCACGTGCAGAGCCCGCCAGGAAGTTGGCGCGGCGCTGCGCTAATCACAGGCAGCAAGACATTGCCCGATCTCTGCAGCCGCACATCGGGGCAATGTCTCACTGACTGTGATTAGCGCAGCACCGACTTCCTGGCGGGCTCTGCACGTGGAGTATGCGAACACGCCCGAGCTCATCCTTAACCGCAAAGTAAGGGAAAACTCCTAATTGCCTCACTTATTTGGTGTTAGTGACTCTGAGATGGATTATGATGACAGTCAAGCAACCAGCATTTTCAGATGGACAGTACAGTAGAAGCCATGTGTAGATTTACAACATTATTTTTGGATATAAATATCCTGCATCTAATACTGAGGATCTGGGTAGTTGTGGGTTACAGAGCATCACCGTGAACTTTAATTATCGCTGACATTGCTGATTTCTTTGGAATAATTAGTTTGCTGGTTCTTATCCATGGAAATGGCAAATGTTGCTTTCCTGCTAACCTCTTCCTCATTAGCAGCACATGTGAATGGCACCCTTGTCTTTATTCCGTGATGATTGTTGTGTTACACTTTCAGCTGGCATACCGCGTTCAGTATTAAAAGACTGGAGGAAAGTGAAGAAACTCAAGCAGACTGGGGAATCCTTCCTGCAGGACGACTCTTGCTGCGAGATTGGGCCAAATATACAGAAATGCAGAGAATGTCGACTGATCCGCACCAAGAAGGGCGAGGAGTCCACCCACTCTCCGGTTTTCTGCAGATTTTATTACTTCCGAAGGTAATACTGGGACCACTGGATTTGTACTCGTTTTTCAATGTTTGATCCATCTTTATCACTGTTGATTCCATGTTTAAAACCGGTTTTAAGGATATTTTTTCTCCAAATAGTATAGTTGGTGATGGCAGTCGGGGGTGTAAAGATGCTCTTGCCTTTTAAATCCCTTTTACGTAGAACTGTTTATTTTTTGTTTTTGTTTTTTTACTACTTCCCACCCAGCCAATGTGTGTGTGTGTATATATATATATATATATATATATATATATATATATATATATATATATATATATATATATATATATATATATATACACGGCCGGGTGGAAGCTCTCTCCTTCTGACTGGACGTTCAGGAATGTCCTTCAGAAGGAGGGGGATCACATGCGTGTGCCTGCGCATCGGCGTGATCCTGATGTGCTCATTTCACCCGGACACGGCACATCTCGGATCGCCAGGAGGGCTCTGTGATTGGCCCTCCTGATCACATGTTGGCCGTGTCCAATCACAGCCATCATGTGATGCAAACAATAAAAAAATAAAAAACTGAGTCGTGAATAAATACCACCAAAATAAAGCTCTATTTGTGCAAACAAAATGATAAAAATTTCATTTGGGTATAGCTTAGCATGACCGCGCAATTGTCATTGAAAGTGTCCTGTATTGTAGTGGTTAAACTGTGTATAGGGACCTTAGATTGTAAGCTGCTTGAGGACGTGGACTGATATGAATGTGCAATATATATGTAAAGCACCGCATAAATTGACGTCACTATAAATGTAATAAATTAAAAATAAACCCCAGGGCCTCATGCACAAGGGCGCATTAGAGGCGTGCAGGGCTTCCATGCCCATAGACATTCAATGGCAGGCTTCTCTGCCATGGAAAAAAAGCAAGCATTTTATGTTGTTTGCCTCTAATGTGCCCCTGTATATGAGCCCTTGCATAGAACTTGTATTTGCTCGCTTTTGTTTAACAATATCATTGAAAGCATTTAGCTTGACAAGCGCCAAAAAAAAAGCCTATTTCAGAAATTCAGGGTGGATACATCCTGTGTTATCTTAGGAAGCATAATTAACCATCCTAGATCTTTTTTTGGATTACAGAATAATTAGTGTCTGTATTGTAGAGAGGGAGGGTTTCAATAACATGGTTGTAAACCTCAGACATAAAATATGAGCAAAGCATAGCTCTCTATAGTGTGAACTCATCTCTATCCAGAGCACCAAGTCATTTCTGTCCGCTGCCTGGTTCCTCTGCTATAAGCATGGGTCACTTCTGAGGAGTTTTCCTGACACAAAGAGGTGACAGCCTCAGCTCTGTTCCTGTGTGCTGTGTGAAGGGAGGGTGTGTCCTTTTCTTCCAATCGGCTCTCAGAGCTCTCACTGATGCAGCTTCAGCTCTCCACCCCCTGCTTTTCAGAGCTTAGAGATACTAGGTCAATTCCTTGCTTTGAATGGATGTAGGGGAAAGATGGCTATATATAAACAAGTACAATTGCTATAGGAGGATTTGTTTAACCACTACAATACAGGGCACTTTCGCCCCCTTCCTTCCCAGCCTAATTTTCAGCTTTCATCGCTCTCGCACTTTCAATGACAATTGCGCGGTCATGCTACCCTGTACCCAAATGAAATTTTTATCATTTTGTTCGCACAAATAGAGCTTTACTTTGGTGGTATTTATTCACGACTCCGTTTTTTTTTTTAAAAAGCGCAAAAAAAACGGAAATTTGGAAGAAAAAACATTTTCTTTTTTTTTATTTTAAAAGAAATCCAATAAAATCAAATTTTGTCATAAATTTAAGCAAAAATGTATTCTGCTATATGTTTTTGGTAAAAAGAATTCCGTTAAGTGTATAATAATTGGTTTGTGTGATCACGGACATATGTACGCAAATGATCATGTACATGTGTGTGCAGGTGATCACGTACATATGTGTGCAGATAATCATTGGAACATGTGATTTTAGTGGGACATATGTGGGGGACATGTGTTTTTTTTTATTTGGGGACATGTCTTTTTATTATTTGGAGACGTGTGTATTGTGATGACATGTGTGTTTACACTGTGTGGTGATTTGTGTTTACACTAGACTGGTGATCAGTTAGTAAAAAACTGTAAAAACAGCTCATACTCACTGATCACCAGCCGTCTGCAGCGATCTGCTCTCCTCTCCTCAGCGATGACTTCTGTGTGAGGAGAGGAGGAGCCGATTGCCTAGCAACCGGCTGTTTGTTTACATCACATGACGGCCGTGATTGGACACGGCCGTCATGTGATCAGGAGGGCCAATCACAGCCCTCCTGCCGATCCGAGATGCTCAGTGTCCGGGTGACACGAGCACATCGGGATCGCTCCGCTGCGCGGGCGCGCGCGATCCCCCTCCTTCTGAAGGACGTTCCTGAACGTCCTATCAGAAGTAGACTGCTCTCAACCGGCCGTATATGTGCATTGGCCGGGTGGGAAGTAGTTAATCTCTGTGTATCATCTGAGGCAAGGGTGTATGTGTGTGCTCCCACAGATCAGATCTGCGCAGATCCCACTGAGTGCTGGACAGGGACAAGGGAGATACAGAACAGGTGCCCAGGGTTCAGTGCAGTCATGGGCAGGAGAGGGTGCGTGGTAGGCCGCACCCTCTGTGGTCTCCATTTTTCCCTGGCGACCAGTTGTTGATGCTCCTGCTGCATAATCTCCCTTGCAAGTGACTATAGTATAGTATGCTGGGAGGTACTACAGCCGGGTAGGTGTTTCAGCTTAATATTGCAACAAAGGTAAGACATGTGGCAGATGGTGGAGTTTTTAAGGAGCGGGGAGAAGATGAGGGCAGTGGAGGGAGGGGGTTGTATGCAGAGGGAAGAGCTACAATTTGATGCCATTTGGCAGGTATGTGTATGTTGTGGGCATGGTTGAGTTCTTGCACCTATTCTGTGAGAAAAAAAAAGCAGTGTGTAAGAGTTTACAACCACTTTTAAGGAGTGCAGAGACAGCTGTGCAGAGATTACACCACTCGCTCCATAAAGATGTGTGTAGTCAGCTCACAGCAGGACTTATGCTCTTTACCAAAACTCAGACTTTCCAACAGAAAAGGTACGATTGGATTATGTTGCTATAAAATCCAATTGTGTGTGGGCTCTATCGGACTTTTTCCGTCGGAAATCCTGACGGAAAATGTTTGAGAGCTGGATCTAAAAATTTCCGACAACAAAATCCGATCTGACTTTTTTCGGGCGGCTGTAGAGAATTCCGACGGACAAAGTGCCACGCATGCTCAGATTAAATTACGAGACCAAAAATATTGGCTATTGGCCTCTACGTGGTCCCGTCGTACACAACTAAAGTCACCTCGTTCCGAACTATCGGCTTTTCCGACAACTTTGTCCTACCGTGTGTATGCAACACAAGTTTCGGACAAAATCCGTCGGAAAAAAAAATCTGATGGATTTTGTGGTCCGAATGTCTGACCGTGTGTACAGGGCATAAGGCATTGAGAGCAAGTAACTTAATATTTTGCCTTGTTTAATATTCTTACATTATATAGCTTTGTAGAACATCATTTCCTTTGATGCACCATTATCTTTGTAGAAGATCTGGAAGTGTCTGTTTACAGTCTTTAGATATTGCGTGAAGCCATGCATGCAGTCTCCTAAAGCTCACTAGGTTCACATAGACCTTGCATTACCTAAACTTTAAACCCATAGATTTCATTTGTTTCTGTTGTTGCTGGTCTGTAAAATGCCCGCAGTCCAGTACTTAAGTGTCATTACGTTAGAACACTTAAAGACACTAGACAGAGGTTGCTGAAATAAAGCCAATTGCAATGTAAAGTGCATCTGACAATAACCCAAGACCTGATGCATAAGCTGTTTTTAATCTCCATAGAGCAAAGAAAGAAAAAAAACACAAGCTGGTTGCCCTTTAGGTTTGTCCCTGCAGATTTGTATGCATAAGTTAAATGGAGATAACATATTGTATTATGCTTGTCTGCTCTATAAATATTTAAATGTATCTGGTAATATTAAGAAGACTCAAAAGGCACATTTTTATCCTCCTGTTTTTTTTTTATAAATCATGTTCAGATGTTATAAGCCATACAGCGATCCAGTAAGTACATCCAAATGCCAAGGATACTGTGTTCTTTACAGATATTACTGGAGAGCAGATCTTGTTCCCTAACTATGGGCAGATTGAATTCACTTCACAGATCAGGCCAGCATGTCTCTTGTTACTGGAGTGAAAATGGGTTTTATCTGCCTAGAAATGGCTTGTTTAGCTTAAAGGAAAATTGGTCTTCATATTTTTTCCAAACTGCAGCAGTTCTAGAAAAGTACCCAGGCTAACAGTAACAAATATAAAGTGGGACAGAGATGGCTTGGCCATGTACAGTACACACAAGTCCTGAAAAATATCCTAAAAGGAACCTATCAGACATATGGGAGCTGTCAAGCTGATGACTAGCTAGAAGATGTCATGCTTATCCTTGCCTAGTAAGTCAGACCCGGATCACATGTGCAGGAGGCAAGGACGAACATGAGGGGGTCTAAACAGTGCAAACTTAATCAGCCCCTCTCATATTTCTGTTCTGGCTGGTTACTTTTAAAGGTCACTGTGACTTATATTGAAGTCTCTCTGCCCCTGAGTGTCAGCCCTCTACCAAAATACTTACCTTCGGACCCACTCATGAGTTCACTGTGCTCTCCTTTCTTGACGCCATGCAGCCTTTGCACAAAAAAATACCAACTGCATCCAACTCCCTACTATGCTTTTATGCCACACGGCCTGTCAGTCCATTGGCTGGTCCTTATGGCAACTTCCAGCTGTCCAAAGTAGTATTGGCTCCAGCCATAAGAATGATTGGACCTAGTGGTCATACTTACCTTGGTGGATACACCATCCATCCGATGCTGCATCTGTCCCCCAATGCCTCCGCACTGAGGACCAATCGATCGAACATCGCCGACGGCTCGGTTCTTTCAGCTCCCCAAGCAGACAGCTGCTGTCTCTCAGTCAGCAGCTCTCCACTCTGGATTTCTCCTTTAAGGGAGCCAACACAAAAGCTCTTTTTTATTCACTTGTGCTCTTTCAGAACTCTTATAGCTATTGTAATGTCAAATGTCTTTATAGTAAGCCTAGTGCTGTTCTCCATTTGGAGCTTTTTTTGCGGAAAAGAAGTGAAAATTAACTTGTACGAATATGGCCTGTAATCTAACCCTTAGAATTAGGCCGTAATGAGTGACCCACTTGCATTTAATCCCAAAAAAGTCATACTTAATTAGACTCTGCAAATGCCAAACACCAAAAACAAGATCTAAAATCTGCCAAGAGGATACAAGACTTTTTTGGAGTGGAGATCTCGGGGACACCATTCTGTAGGCTCTAATACAGTTTATGTTCTTGTGTGTTACAGGTTATCATTCAGTAAGAACGGGATCGTTCGAATAGATGGATTCTCATCTCCTGACCAGTATGACGAAGAAGCACTGAGCTTATGGACACATGAGAACTATGAAGATGATGATTTAGATCTGAATTCCATAAAGTACATCTTGGGTTACATCGGAGATAAGTTCTGTCAGATGGTGACATCTGAAAAAGCTGCTATGTCCTGGGTGAAAAAAGATGGTACGTCATGGTCTGGAATGCTTTCAGACTAAACTTGACCCATAATTATAGGCCAAGCTTTATTTCTCTGTAGATATATGTGAACTGTGTTCACTAAGGCTACTTTCACACTGGGGCGTTGCGGGCGCTGGCGGTAAAGTGGCGCTTTACCGTCTGTTGTTTTAGCTGCGCTATTCGGCCGCTAGAGGGGCAGTTTTGACCCCCGCTAGCGGCCGAAAAAGCCCTGCACCACTGTTTCCTATGGGAAGGGGTGTGTTAGGAGGGGTAAATACACCACTCCTACAGCGCTTCAAAGATGCGGCTTCCAAGACTTTTTTGACCGTCCTGCAAGCGCATCGCCCTCGGGCTTTCACACTGGAGACACAGCAGCCGCTGTTTCGGGGCACTTTGCAGGCGCTATTTTTAGCGCCTGCAAAGTGCCCCAGTGTGAAAGGGGCCTAAGCAAATCCAATAATTAACCCCTTCACACTTAAGGGTGGAACAAATGTTTGATGCCAAGCATATTTTGCAAATTTGACATGTGTTAGTACATGCAACCATACATATCACAACTACTTTGTGCATCCAGTTGGATTATACCTTGTTTTATTGCAGGACACATTGGGTTTCCATTTGGTGGTAAATGGTAATGGTTATCTCCTGATTTGATTTTATTATCAAAGAATAACTGTCCCCAAAAAAAAGTAAAACATATTTTTTTATTTAATATAGCTGTATATTTCTTGTTACTACCATAACCTACCACCAAAGAACAACTCAAAATTAATTCTCCTGCTCCAGGCAATCACAGCGATAGCTGTGTACAGCCCAGAAACAATAGTGCAAATTTTTGCTTTTATTTTTTTTAATTCTACCTAAAACACACTGACATGAATAAAAAAAACAATCCTGCCCAAAATATACTGACATTGACCCAAACACTAACCCTCTCATTGACCTAGGCCAGTGATGGCGAACCTTGGCACCCCAGATGTTTTGGAACTCATTTTCCCATGATGCTCATGAACTCGGCAGTGTAGCTGAGCATCATGGGAAATGTAGTTAGAAAACATCTGGGGTGCCAAGGTTCGCCATCACTGACCTAGGCCAATCTTTGATCTAGGTACTTTGTCTTTATTTTTTGTTTGTTTGTTGCTGCTGCTGTTTTTTTTACACTGTTGTTTTTCTCTCTCTCTGCAAGGAGAAACATACAATTTATTTTTCCTCTCCATTCACAGAGAGAGAAGCACAGGGGCTATCACAGCTTTCAGGTGACCCGGAAACTGTGAGTTCTGGGTCCCGATCGTTCGTACAGGGCCCGGATCTCCTGCTGAGAATCCAGTTCCTATGCTGGGAGCGCGCTGGTACCTATGCCAACATGCGGCCCCAACGAAACAAGCCCAGTCTAGTAAAGCTACCTTTATGCATACTTGGCGTAAAGTGATTAAATGAGCAGAGATCATGAATAGGGCTTTACTTGGGTTAATAATATGGAGTAAAAAGAATGTCTTAATAAATGTAGTTGGTGAATTGAAAGGTACTATACAAAAACACTGAGCCACATGCATCAAAGTGCCTAAATTGGTCTGTATTTCTATATCAACCAATTCCAATCTCACTTCTTGCCTACAAATATGAAGGGCTTGTTCACACAATGTCTGTCCGCACATGGACAGTGTGAACAGGTCACATAGAAAACCATTTTCTTAACGTGTTATTGGATGCCGGTAATTAACACTTTTTTCTACATTACAACATTCCGCAGAGGTTTTCAGACATCCCCTGTACATTAAGCCTTATCTTTAGGTAAACCTCTAAAATACTTAATTTCCATTCCCACAATCCTAAGTGGGCAGTCCTGCCTAGCACCACACAGCCTTTGCACAGAAATATACTAACCCGATCCCCCTCCTTCCGTGCATTTGCCCTAACTGCCCTAATCCCTCCTATGGGATAATGTGTAGTTATTGTTGGCCTCCAGCCGTCCGGCAAAGTAAGGCTCAACCAATAGGGGTCAGTGGGGCATGTAGGAAGAGGACCCGCCACTTTTCTTGAAAAAAAACGTTGTGCCTCTGAGCAGGGCTGCACAGGAAAGGTTGCAGAAGTGAGAGGAATTTTTCAAGGTAGACTGCACTTAGGGGTTTAAGTGTCTCTTCACCTGGTTCACAGGAATGCGGTACAGGAAACCCTGCGATCCATGCATTTTTTCCACCACCGCATTTAAATGCACTGCCCTTGCAATCCCGTTCCAAAATTGGTGCATGCACGACTTTGGTGGGATGCATTTAGTTTTGAGCCCATTCAAAATGAATGGGATTAAATTGTACCACACTGAATCATCTGTGAATTGAACAGGATTGCAGTCTGTTTTCTGGGCGATTTTGCATGCTGCTCATAGTGTAAAACGAGGCTTACTGCTTAAAAACCTTGTTTCTACGTATAAACCTGCTTGCCTCCAGGACTTTTCCTGAGCCTCTCCCGTCCTGTGGAACTCCCTACCCCAGTCTGTCCAACTGTCTCCTACTCTGTTTGCTTTTAGACGATCCCTTCTCTTCAGAGAGGTCTATCCTGCCCCCACCTAACAACTGTACTTTTATATTCTCCATCATCTCATCCTCCACAGTTATTAACTTTTGTATCACTTGACCCTCCCTCCTAGATTGTAAGCTCTAATGAGCAGGGCCCTCTGATCCCTCCTGTATTAGATTGTATTGTAACTGCACTGTTTGCCCTTACTGCACAAACTGTGGGCACTATATAAATCCTGTATAATAATAATTTATGTGCACAGCGGACCATAATTCATTACATATGCAGACTGCAACGATTCTTACAGTGCAAGTGTATTCTTTGACTTGCTACTTCTCACATAGCAAGTCTGAGTCACGTCAAAGATAGAGATGAAGTCATTGCTGATTTAAAGCTTCAGGGGCAACCAACCCCACTATTGCTTCATCATGGCTGACTGATGAAGCATGGGAGGAAAATCTTCTCAGATCTTGACATGGTAAGGAGAAGTGGCCACCTAAATCTCCTTTTTTTTTTTTTCATTTTTGCATGATCCTTGGGGATTATTGGAGACTGTCAGGTCCCATAAGTAACGAAACTGCTAAATATGCAGACACTTTATGGTGCCTGTAGGTACCTGTTAAACTTGCCATTTTCTGCTTCTCTGTACAGCCCCTGAAAGTCTAGGCACGAACTTGAGCTAAAGTCATCACTAAGCCAAGCCTTTACCATTTACCAGATCGGTGCCAGAGCCTCTACTATTAACAATTGTGAAATGACAAGAGTGGGGTTTAGTCCCAGCTTGGCCATACGTAGTGGCCTGGAATGCATGAGGGGACTCGTAGGGATTGGTGTGAAGGCAAAGGTACCCTTCAGTAGTAGTATCTTAGATCCGTTCTTCTTGGCAAAAAAAAAAAAAAAAGAGTGAAAAGATGCATACTGCCAAAGGCCTTTTACCCAAGGTCACCCACCAGAAGAATGTACCCCCCTTCCTTTAATCAAACATTTATGCAGCTCAGATTTTCATATTTATTTAAATTGCTCTTTATTTCAGTGAAAATAGCCTGGAAGAGAGCCGTGCGGGGTGTGCGCGAGATGTGCGATGCCTGTGAAGCCACCTTGTTTAACATCCACTGGGTCTGCCAGAAATGTGGATTTGTGGTCTGTCTGGATTGTTACAAAGCGAAGGAACGGAAAAGTTCTCGAGGTTAGTATGCATGAAGCACTCTATTCTGTGCCGTGTTTACCCTGCCTTCCCCCAGAAATGCTTAGCCAGCAGTCATGTTCTAGCTGGTGAATTGCTATTTCTGTGCTGGAGAAACTCCCCTTCAGTTATTACAGGCAGTATTTCATAACTTCCCTTTCAGTCTATGCACAGCTCGTTCTCAGGTGGAGCTCTCCTGTTTCATGCTAATGCCAAATTAAGATTGAAGTGTGTACATATTTAGCAGGGTTCGCTTCAGGAGGACAGGGGGGAGAGCTCTGCTATACTCCACAGTTATCAATGCCATCATTTAAAACTTCTTCCTCCAAATAGCATGACACTGCTACCCTATAAAGAATACAGTGTATGCGTGGTTTGGGACAGTGCCCAATTGCAGTATAAGAAGGCTCACAGCACATTCATCCTGATCACAAGCTGCAACTCAGACTGAAATGTTAATTGCATAAAGAGGCATCCTGAATAATGCAATATGTATTAATATTTCCATACTGTGACATAACCATATGTACTATGCATAAATGGACTTATTGTTCCTTTAAAATGCTCATTGTACATAACTGTCCATTAGCTGAATAGGAACGGTATGCCACGATACTGAACTATAGGGCAGGGATATGCGATTAGCGGACCTCCAGCTGTTGCAAAACTACAAGTCCCATCATGCCTCTTCCTCTGAGTGTCATGCTTGTGGCTGTCAGTCTTACTATGCCTCATGGGACTTGTAGTTCTGCAACAGCTGGAGGTCCGCTAATTGCATATCCCTGCTATAGAGCTTATTAGTCTTTCACTAAAAACACTACACATTTGCTGCAACTAACCAATAATGTGTAAAGCCGCATCATTACCCTTGCACACAATGTTATAATATTATTTGTAAGCAATATTGGCTGTTATTTTTGTACCCCGTCTGTTCTGCAAACCCTTCTAACCTCAAAAGTGACCTCACAGCCTAATTTAATAAAAGCAGAATAAATAAATGGTATATAGGGATCAGCATATTTTACAAATCAATCACTTTGCTTGTTGATGGGGGTAGGAGAAATTTAATCAGATTAAAACATAAATCCATACTATGGTAAGGAGAATTGATTTTATCTCCATAAATTTAATGACCCATGAATTCTGTCAGAGCGACACTAACAAATGGTTAAAGAGCATCCTCTGCTCAGACCAACAGTTTAAATTACCTGCCAAAACTGGGATGATTTAGTGATAACATCACAGCACAGCATGTCAACTTCATAACCTTGAAAGGGTGTTAATTGACCCGTGGTTGTCTTCAAGAAAAGGATGTGTTTTTTTTTTTTCTTTTTGGCTTCTGATATTTAACCCTTAATAGTAACCAATACTTGTTTTTATTGCTTTTATTAATTGAAATGTGTGGGATTTTTTTTTTTCGTAGATAAGGAACTGTACACTTGGCTGAAATGTGTAAAGGGCCAACCTCATGATTACAAGCACCTAATGCCCACGCAGATTATTCCAAGCTCAGGTAAGACTTTTTGAACATGTAATATACCTTGCGTGGGATGTGAGTGGGACCACCATTTTATTGAAACTCAAGGTTTTTTTTTTTTTTTTTTTTTTTTTTTTTAAAGGATTTTTGATATCTTGCTCGATGCAGTAGAACACAATCTAGATCAGATGCTGTGCAGAAGCTTAGCGATTTCTCTTATGCCTGGCTCGGGTAGCTAGATGTGGACACTTAAACTGACACTCTAAAGCCCCATACACACTATCAGATTTTTTTGCTGATTTTTGTCTTCAGATTTACCAAAACCATATAATATAAGGTCAGACCTTAGGAGTTTCAATGTGTATGCAATCAGGCAGGCCCTTGCACTACATGGTTTTGGTAAATCTGAAGACGAACATCAGCAGAAAATATGATGGTGTGTATGGGGCTTTAGACTTTTAGTAGACGGGCTTCAATACAGCTATAAGCATTTTAAGATGCCCTTCAGTTAGAAAATTGCAGTTGAAGCAGCACCTAATCTGTGCAGTCTGTACAACAGTCACAGTATACCTGTAGTTTACATTTATTTTTAAAAAGCTTGAATTCCAACTGGAACTGGTTGTCCTAATAGCCTGGTGGTATTGGCCATCTTTCAAAGACTGTAAATGAAAATTTTCTAAATATCGTACTTCTTTGTTTTAGTTCTGACTGACCTTCTAGAAGCCATGCACAACCTCCGAGACAAATTTGGGATTAAGTCACACTGTCAGTGCGCCATTAAACAGAATTCACAGGTTGGCAAGCTACCTACACTGAATGGTGTATCACAGGTGAGACTGTAACAGAAAATACCGAACGTGCGTGCCTATGGACAATTTCTGAGATTTTTTTTATCTTGCTTAGTGTAGGAAATGGTTAAAACCTCCCTTTAGTTTTTTCCTGCTCTCTCGGATTTAGTTGGGGAGATTTACCTGTGGACAGTAAGTGAGGGATAACCTCCCAAGAGGAATAAAAGCATCAATTCAAACGTGTGTTTAGAGTAGGGAAAACTAGAGACCTTGGCAGATTTTTTATTGTCCATGCAGAGATTTTCCCTCACCTCCTGCATTGTCATCAGGTAAGGGAAACCTGACCATTGAGGTCCAACCAATTCTCAGAGCGGTTCTGCGTCTTTTCCACTCTATCTAAGAAGAAAAAAAATAGACAGTGCTGGTTGGATTTCTTCTTTAACCGATCGCATAAATTCAGTCTTAATAGCAGTGATATTAAACAAAATGTCTCAAAGCTGTAGGACTCGTTTTTAAAGTTTTTCCTTAAGGCCTCCTGCACACAGGAGTAAAAAAAAGCCACTTTTTTTTTTTTTTTTTTTTTTTAACTGATGTGAAATGGGATGCATTAGTACATATTAGTAATACAGCTATGAGTACAGAGCCGTAAAACAAAACTAGAAAACTTTACATTTGAGTGTAGTAATTTACACACATACGTGTGATTACGCATGTTTATACAAGTATAAATGAGTATATTTACAACACCATCAATGAAGAATTTTTTACTCGTCTATATGCTCTGCACCTTTATATGTCTTTACAAAACATTTATGTTTTAGCTCAGTGCTCATTTGTCACATTTCTGAACTTGATCATTTAAGCTGTTAAGAATATATTGCTTCTGATTTACACATTATTCCTACTTTTTTGCGGATATTTGACTTTTAGGGCACTTTTTACAATGAGGCGTGGGCGTAGTTTTAGAAGCAGTTTTCGGCCACTAGCGGAGGTAAAAAGTACCCTGCTAGAGGCCAAAAAGGGTTAAAAGCACCGCTGCCAATTGATTTCAATAGGCAGGGGTGCTTTAGGAGTGATGTATACACCACTCCTAAAGTGACTCAAAGATGCTGCTTGCAGGAATTTTTTTTTTTTTTAGCTTCCTGCCAATGCACCGCTCCAGTGTGAAAGTCTGAGTGCTTTACAGGCACTTTGAAGGTGCTATTTGTAGAGCTACATCACCTATAAAGCGCCTCAGTGTGAAAGTAGCCTTGAGGCCTCATTTGCATGGGTGCTGAGGCCTGTAGTCTGTAAATAGTGCCTTGTGTTTATGCGGCTTGAGTCAACATGTAGTCCATTCAAGTCTATGGGGAAGCAGCGGCTACACAACCGCACTGTCCCCATCCAGGGCTCACCTGCCCACCTGTCAAATTGGGATCAATGGCTTTGTCCGTGCAGGCACCATGTCTCCATAGCTTGAATGGGCTGTGTCTGCCCACAGCACCCGGCAGCTCTATACTATTCATGGACTATGGGCCTCAGCGTCCATGTGAATGAGAAAAACGTAAAATCGCCAGAAAAGGTAGGAAGAATGTGTAAACCTGAACCAATACAGCTTGACAGCTTAAAATAAGATCCAGAGCTACAGAAATGCTAAATTGTGTTAATTTTATGACAAATTTACCACCTCCACATGATCGGTTTTCTTAGTGTTACTAAAACCAAGACCCTGCATTCACTATATCTGGTCCCACACAGTACACAGAACATGGAAACGCAATCATTTTAGTAAATATAGACTGATAAATACCTTTTTCTCATCAGCCGCATATAGCAGTCTTGTGTCTGGTTAAAGCTTGTAGGAGGAGTTTTCATACTGTACTGCTGTCCTATCAGGATGCAGGACCCCTGACCCTCTGTCTAGACAGCGTTGATTGGCCCTGTGCTGAACACATGCATCCTCCCAAACTGCCTAGCAATATGCACCAAACTGACCATGTGCAGACTCACTCCAGTAATTGTCTTATCGAGACATGTTTTGGAGACCATGCAAAGAAGGGGTGGATCTGTGCATGCGTGATCGAAACAGCCTTTTTACACAATGCAGAGGATTTACCCCTTAGGTTTCACAGTGAGTATAACACACATCCTTTTACTGCACATATACACTTTAAAGCCAAACTACAGCTATGATAAAGCAGTTCTCATGTCTATTGACTCTTCTGATGTTCTGTAATGTTAGCCATGTTTGTAAATCTGTCTGTAAACCACTATGTAATATAATAACGCTGTATAAATATAGGTGTTGGGAGACCAAGAGCCACACCAAAGATTTAGGATTCCAAGAGTATTTATTTTGTCCTGTTCAAAAACAGGCCTACGCATTTTAAGGGCAATACGGTTGCTCCCTTTTATCTTATAGGTGTGTTTGAGCTGGTTGTGTAGGAGACCATCATTCTACTTTACAGTATGGACTTCTCTTTACACAGAGGAACCAAACCAATTTTTATGCCGAGCATCCCATCTGCACTTTTAATGTGTGTATATAAGATGTCAGAACCAGATTTGGCTTTTCAGTCTTGTCAGTCATGTCTATTATACATAACTAGGCAAACGTTGATTTGTATTCCCAGAATGACCTTACTCTGTGTGTGAGTCCTATCTCCGAGCTACAAAAATCGTTCTGCCTTATGTATGAATGGAGATCTGTGGGAAAATATCCTCAGTCATTTTCTTTGATCGGTTTTCCAACCTAGAATGTAAAAATGTCACTTTCTATAATTAATCTTTGGCTATTGCCAAGAGGAATTGGTCTACAAAACGGTTTTCATTAAAAAAAATAAAAAATAAAAATGTTGTTGACCATTCAAGGGGGAGCTGTGTCTGACATGAATTTTGGTCAATCTTTTAGGTACTGCAGAACGTTCTCAATCACAGCAACAAGATATCGCTCAGCTTGCCTGAGTCGCAGCTGCAGAATTCTCCTCAAAAGCCAGAAACCAACGGTAATGTGAGCCCCGGCAGTGACAGCAGCACGGATAGTAAGATGGCATCCCCAGAATCCCATTCCTCACTGCATTGGCTAGCAGACCTGGCTGAACAGAAGGCCAGAGAAGAAAAGAAGGGTAAGTCTCTATCTAAATAGTGATGACTCAGAAATGAAGATTATACTGGCAATTCTCCATTGCCACTGGCACAATCACAGCAGTTGGTGCTGGAAATCCATTCCTCACTGGTCGGTTCTTGCTGGTTCATCCAGTGGGGGGGGAAGGACACCATAGGAGAAGGTGAGCAGGTTTAGCCCCTCTTCATGTTTGAAATAAAAAGAGGACAAATGGTGCTGAGGTAGTTCATAGAGTGGAAGGGGGGGGCACTTTGGCGTTTTTGCCTTGGGGGTGCTAAACAACTTGTCCCAACACTTGTTAAAGGAACACTGTTAAAAGAATATGGGATTTCCATTGCTAGTCATCCCTCCTTATCCAAGTAGTTTGAGTTACTGATTTGCAAAAAGCATGCTGCAAACCATCGCAGAGAAGTCCTAAATCTGTTTATTCACTGATAGAATTAATGACTCAGAACGTAATTAATTTATTAGATCCGAATAACAGTCAGGTAACTAGCATTTTCAGGAGGAGTTGTGCACATTTTCAGAAGTTGGCAGACAATATGTGAAATCAGGCAGGGTAGCAGATGTTCTCTGTCCCCTGACATGTCCGTTTTGGAAAAAGCAAGGCTACATAAGGGGACACCTATAGAAAGGTCAAACCAAGGCTTGCACAGTGACAATATCGTTATTCAGATTCACGAGTAAACCCTATTACTGGTTCTCTTTAATGACCACAGTATAGCTGTTGTCTCTCACTTATGGTACTTTACTACCTCCAACTTGTTTTCTATTGTTTTTGCAGAGAATAAAGAGTGTCCAGTGGGAAAACATATCAAGGAAGAACAAGATGGTAACGATGGTGTAAACTGCAAATCCTTACCGCCCACCACTCAGAACAGCGAGCCAGGATCAACCCTGAGAGACCTCCTGACCACCACTGCTGGAAAACTGCGTCTGGGATCCACTGATGCTGGCATCGCCTTTGCGCCTGTTTATTCAGTAGGAAATCCAGTGAGTGAAAGCCATGCCATTCTTTGTAAAGTATGCACATCTCTATGGTTTGTTTTACATTTAGGCTACTTTCACGCAGGCGCTACATCGTTAAAAATAGTGCCTGCATAGCACCTGTAAAGAGCCTCTCCTGTCTCCAGTGTGAAAGCCTGAGTGCTTTCACACTGGAGCGGTGCGCTTGCAAGACAGTAAAGTCCTGCAAGCAGCAGCATCTTTGCAGTGCTATAGCAGTGTATACACCGCTCCTAAAGCGCCCACTGCCCATTGAAATCAATGGGGCAGCACTGCCAAATTGCCGGCAAAGTGCCGCTGCAGCGGCGCTTTGCGGGCGGGTTTAACCCTTTTTTTGGCCGTTAGCAGGGAATAGCTTGCCTCAGTTTGAAAGTAGCCTTATAAACAAAAAAAAAAAAAGCAAACCAGACTAATCTGACTTGTGTGGGCTGTTTGATGTTGTGGAAATCACTGGAAGGTAAATAATTCAACAAGGAGAAACGAAGCCTCTTGGCAAACAGTTCTCACATATAAGCTTCTGCCAAAGACAACTAAAGACTAGGAACGCAGAAGCAAACAAACTTGTTTTTTCGTGATGATATGCAAGTGTGGTATTTAACATTTAATAGACATAGAGCGGTAAAGTCGGGAGCTCTCCAAAAATTCCCAAACTGAGTTAGTCTATTTAATCTACCCATCCCTCCCAAAGTGTGGCTGATTTATGGGAACTTGACTATTGAAGAAACAAGGCCGTAAAAATTCATTAGTTTTCCACATTTTGGCTGCTGTTTAGAAGCTTGCTTTTTTTTGTTTTGGACTTTGTTGTAAAGGATGCCAGTACTGACAAAGTTTTAAGGTTGTCATTGCAAACATCTTCTGAAAATTCGGGTTCCCTGGAAATGATGCTGACCCAGAGGCTTCAGTACTCTCTAATTTTTCCCTACTTTACCCACAGCTGAAAAACCTTTGACTGTACACCCACTTAAAGCCCATCATTATCCCTTGCAGTGGGGCTGCCGGGGTTAACTGCTCCCTTTGTCTAGGACAGTGTTTCTCCATTCTCTATTCTAAAATGTAAGAAACTAAACTAATAGTTTTACACAATGCAGCAAAATCCAGACACTCAATGTTAGGGGTGAGATATTCTTCCAAAGCAAATACACCTTTGCATATTGGTACTCTCTAGTATGCCACATATTATACAATTTTCTCATTCAATTTCCTTTACAGTTATTTTTTAACAATGTAATGCAAGAGCCTGCATGGTTGCATGCAAATTGAAAGTATTTTTTGTTGACCTCATATGGCTTTGGAAATATAAAGAACAAGAGAGCGCACGCCAGCCCTAGTGTGTTATTGTTTAATTATAAAGTTTGATGTGTAAAATACGAGGGTTGCACTCACTGACATCTGATGTTAAACAGCTTTGACAACTCCATAGTGACCTCCTCTCCTGGTCTGTAAGGATCAGTTGGCTCACTGAGACTTGCAGTGTGGTAAAGGGTAACGGCAAGCACAAGCCGCCTACTACCTAGTATCACACGCCGCTCAGGACGCTTGCACGGACCAGCCGGCGCTTGTGTGACGTCACTCGTGGCTGGGGGAGGGGATGCACAATGATACAGCTGACTCCTCTCGTATGCTTAGTGCAGCTGCTTAGTGTAACATGTTTCGGAGGCGTGGCCTCCTTCAGGTAACCCTGAAAGGTTCTTTAGGTAACCTTGAAAGGTTACCTGAAGAAGGAGGCCACTTCTCCGAAACATGTTGTCCTAAGCAGCTGCACGAAGCATACGAGAGGAGTCAGCCATATCACTGTGCATCCCCTCCACGGCTGGTCCATGCAAGTGTCTTGAGCAGCGTGTGACACTAGGTAGTAGGCGGCTTGTGCTTACTGTTGCCCTTTACCACGCCGCAAGTCTCAGTGCGCCAACTGATCCTTACAGACCAGGAGAGGTCACTATGGAGTTGTCAATGCTGTTTAACATCGGATGTCAGTGAGTGCAACCCTCGCATTTTACACATTGGACTTTATAATGAAACAGTAACACACTAGGGCTGGCATGCCCTCTCTCTTGTTCTATATATTTTTAGATTTATGTCTGCCGCCCAGTGGACTTGTGGGAGAGTTGCAACACCCTGAGCGGATCAAATGCATTTAGACTGTTTACTGTTGAAATATGGTTTCGGAAAAGCTAAAGGAAAATTGTATAATGTATGGCCATCCTTAGTCACCACCTGACGACACGCAGTTTGCTATCTCTTATTTGTAAATTCCTTTTAATGTAGTTGCTTCCTGTGGAATGTATGCGTAATCCTAACAATCGTGGTCTGTCTATTTTCTTCTAAATACAGAGTGGTAAAGGTGGAAGGTCCATGCCAAACATCTTGGATGACATCATTGCCTCAGTGGTTGAAAACAAGATTCCTGCCACAAGGCCACCTAAACTCAGCATAAAAACCGAGCCAAAGGAGGAAATTCCCGAGAGCCGCAAGCTGTCTCATGATGAGAATGCAAGGACTTACAGTGATATCCCACATTCTTGGATTTGTGAACGGCACATTCTATGGTTAAAGGATCATAAACATAACTACAACTGGAAGCTCTTCAGAGAGTGCTGGAAACAGGGCAAGGTTAGTATGGGATGTCTGGGTGATAAATCTGGCCGGACATATGATTTGTATTTTAAGCACCTTGTGTCGGTTATGTACTACGAGAAGGAATGTCTGCCTGTTTACAGCTTAATATAGAGCTCTGTAAATATCCTATTATGAGCTCAGGAAATCGGAATAGTAACTCTAATGAATTGATTGTCTCATCTAGCACTGTAGCTTTCTGCAGCATTCTCATGCCATTCTTTCAGGTTTTGCCAGCCATTGTCCCTATGAACTTTCCATCAGCTTGCAGATATTTGGGGCTTGTGTATGATGCAATTTTGACTATGCAGTCACAGGATGTATTGGCATCTTCACTGGTGCACAGGTTAATATGTGTCCCCCGTGGGGTATACATTTATTTAAGTTATACTTTTATCTGGCTTCTTGGTGGTTCTTGTTCATGTTGTTTGAAACTTAGATGAATCAGATTGATATTTGACCTTTGATCCAAGCTCTGATAGATGGTGGCATTACATGTGATCCAGATTCCAGGCTAGGGTTGTCTTCCTCACCTATCTTTGCTATCTAATGAGTTGGTGACCTAGTACAAAGCATACAGCCAGTAAACTCTGAGTACCAAGCTCCTACCTGTGTAATTGTCCCAGGTCTTCATTTGGTAGTAAGGCCAAGTAGAAATTAGCATTGTAGGATCTGTATTTCTGTCCTTTATGTAATAAAGTATGTTGCATATGCATCTTCTGAGCTGGATAACTTTGTGACAAGGGAACGGTATTTCCACTTCTAACAGGAATAATATCAGCGTGGTAAAAAAAAAAAAAACTGTCATCGCCTTTATATAAAATAATCATGTTTCATCCAGTTGACGCACCTTGTGACGACGGCTCTCATGTTATCTTGTCCTGTTTCGTATTATGCTGCAGAATCATTTATTCGATTTTCCAGACAGAGCTAATTTTCAAACTGTCCAATTGTTACGTTTCCAGTTTTAAGAGTATTGAACTGTGCATTGGTACTTTGTCTGAAGCTGTAGCTGCATATGTAGTTGGATTACAAATAACATATTGCTGCGTTATCAACCACTTTGACTGGCATATACGTGTCGCTGTCTTGTTCTGGCACATGCTCACAGTCAACTACCGACGATCAGCAGCCAGTAGGATGGGCTCCCAATGATGTCATAAATGTGCAGCTGATGCATGCCAAATGATTGGGGGCCCCTTTTACCAGTGGTACAAAGGGTACACTGGTACAAAGGGCCCCCTATCATTTGGCATGCATCAGCTGCACATTTATGACATCATTGGGAGCCCATCCTACTGGCTGCTGATCGGCGGTAGTTGACTGTGAGCATGCGCCAGAACAAGACAGCGACACGTATATGCCAATCATAAAGTGGTTGAAGGGGCGGTCGCACCGCCCCTTTTAAAGTGCCAGTTTCCACCGGCATAAAAGGGTTGAATATTTTGTAGATATGTTTGGCCTATCTAGGGTCAAATTTCTTTTTTGGGCTAAGTGCTTGAGGCAGAAGTGCAGGGAGTGTTCAGTAAATTCAGATGTGGGTGTCCACAGGCCGCTACTGTGATTGGTCATATGATGACTATCTTAGGATGATCATTAAATGAGATTTGCGTGTAGGGGAATATCGTGGTCAGTATCGTATCACTCCACTATTAAAGTGTAACTAAAGGCAACACTTTTTTTTTTTTTTTTTTTTATTGAATAGATTAAGCCCCATCAGTTTATTTTTACCACCTGTGCCCAGTGGGGAGATTTCCCTTTACTTCCTGTCCCATAGCCAAAACAGGAAGTGAGAGGGAATCCCAGTGTGATATGGGGTCACCAGAACTAGTGTCCCCTTTAGAAGATTTCCCCTCTATTTGTGTTCTGATGTCAAACCACAATTTGTGATTTTCTTTTTCGATGATGATGGTTAACGGGACAAATAGAGGGGGAGAATCTTCCTAAAATCAAAGTATTGAAGTTAAAGTGATCCTATCCACACGGGGCCACTTCTACCCATCAGCCCACCTGTAAAGGAAGCCTGAATTTACTTGTTTCTGGCAGCCCATGTATTGAAAATTTGCCACATCTGTTTTCCCCAACTTAAAAAGTATTTGCCCATCAGATGAGTTGAGCATTTGTTCTCCCTGCCAGCGCTTGCATCCTGTTTTGATGTATGAGCCAGCAGGAGGAACCACAGAGGTCAATGGGGAGTTATGTGTTCTACACATCAGGTAGTAAAGATTCCTTGTGGCAGTTGGGGAACTAAGAAAAGCTGCAGATTTTAAGTACACTGCCAGAAAGGTAAGTATATTCATATTTTTTTGTTGTGTTTTTTTTTTTTTATTTATATTCTATACAGGTGCCTTTATTATGTAAATGAGACCCTTTAAGTGGGTTAGCACAACCACTGGGAAACGAAAGCACATAGATTTTTTTTTTTTTTTTTTTTATAAAATGTCGTCATAGTTGGATTCTGATCTTTGCAAAGATTTGACTATTTGTACGCTATAAATTGATTTTGTAGGGAAGTGAAAGTAACTGTTGGTTCCCTCTTAGGCTCTCCTGGCCTCTCCCTCCAGTTGAGTGCCCCCACAACGTCTCCATTCAGACACAAAGCACCAGTTCAGCCTCTCCCCCTCTCCCGATTGGCTAGCCGTCTTGACAGCAGCGGAAGCCAATGGTGCTGCTCCTGTGTCTCAGCCAATCAGGAGGGAGAGTCCAGGATATCAAAGGCACTCGTGGACATTGCTGGGTAGAGATGGGGCTCTGGTAAGAGGAGGGCAGAGGGGGTCTGCTGCACACAGAAGGCTTTTCATTTTAATGCATAGAATGCATTAAGATATAAAACCTTCTGCCTTCACAATTATTTTACTTTTTATGAACTCATTCAACCTATGTTGTTTTCTTAGATACTGGAATTATTGTGCTTGGCAATATTCACAGGAAGCTAATATTTGTATAGCGATTTTATTTTATTTTTTTCTTTCTAGAACCTTGGTAGGTAATATTTCATGCTTCAAACTTAGTGATGTTTCATTTTAAAGAGGAAGTAAACTCTCCCACTCTGATGCTTCTTTTCATTTAGTCCATTATAATAAGTAATTATCAAACTATAGCCACTGTAATCCAGCCCAAATGGCATATTACTGTTTAAAGAAACTTAAAAAAAACTTGTTTCCAGGGGTTAGGCAGCGCCATCTTAAGTATTGTTTTCTGAGTCCACGGTGGAGTATATTTCCGCCCTTACATTGAGCACTTCCTGTACTGTTAACTAAGCCTCTTTCTCAAGCCAATGTTTCTATGGCAACCCTGCTTCCCTGTTCATAGGTGACTTGTTTTATTTCATAGTATTTACTTGTGCCTATTGTCTGTTTGCCTTTGTCAGTCTTATCAGCTTCAACTGATAAGACTGCTGTAATGGCCAGGTTTACACTGCATGTCATGTCACATGGTGTGTAGGAGGAAGCTCTGAATGATTCTGCAGCCTCCTGGGATATCAGTGCTGTGCTGTAGAAGATCCTGATAACAGATAGACAAGTACATAGAGAGTGTGCCGTAAATCAGGGGAGATCTGGGCATGCTCAGTGACATCATTCTACAGAACAAAAAGGATTACAACAATACTGAGCAAGTAAGGAGATATCTACAAGCAGTGTTCATTAGGGTTTTTTATGCTGATTTACAGGGGACAAAGTTGTGGGGGAGAGTTTACAACCACTTTAAAGTGGTAGTAAAGTAATGTTTTTAGACTGCTGAAAGGTAGGTTTTTTTTTTGACAGCAAAGACTCTTAAGTCATAATTACTTCTCTTTGCCTGTCAATGTTTGTGTACATAACGTGCAGTTCAAGGTACAGTCTCAGCACAGTTTTGTGCAGAGGCAATGTATCTGTGGTTTGCAGAAGCATCCACGATGGAGGAGAGCACTGACGTTGTAGCGCTTGCAGGGAACACTTGCAAGGTAAGTGTGCCACAATGACCTGATATGCTGTGTCTACTACCACATTATTGAAAACAGCTCCTGGAGGTCCAAAATTGTTCTGTAGTAGTAGCAGTTTATCTACTTTAACCCTAATGAGTTAGTTAAAAGGATATAAGCAGTGGGTAACAGATATCTTTTGTGTTCTATTCAATGCCATGATATCAGATCCTTTTTTTTTTTCTTTTTTTTTTTTTTAAATCGACCTAAAGTTCACTGTGAGCATGCACACGTTTTATTGTGGAAGAGGCATTCAATGTCTACTTCAATAGAAAAAACATATCTACGTGCTCACCGCAATACCCAAGCTGTAAACTGAGCTGTGCAAGTGCTTAAATAGGTCAGGCGATCCGCTGTGTGCTGGGATGGCTGGCTCGTCATCCCGCACCGACCAATGAAGATGGCCCAAACCTGGCACTTATGAGAAGATGCCAGTGCCATTAAGAGGGAGCATTTTAGTTCTGCTTTAACTTTTGTCTCGTCAACCTTAAGAGTGTTTAATTTGCCAGTTTTGTGACAGCGGTGTCCCTTTAATGGGTATAGTCAAATTAATATTCCCTAATCAGAATTGGCGCGGTCTTAGAACAGTAAGGGCCAGTTCACACCTAAATTTCACAGGAACACTGCCCTCGTTCCTGTACAAATGGGCTGAAGTTGCACTGGCTTGCCAAAAATGTAATGCGCTACTTTTCAAAAACGCACTGTACCAAATCGCATGGTACTTGCATATTGTAAGCTCATAAATGGGGATGGTTGTCAGTTCCAGTAATGTCTTTAAAGTGGTTGTAAACCCCATATTTAGGGTGGGACATATGACATGTTCCAGTTCCTGACACCTCTTTCCCTGATCCCAATTCCCTGTGACAGTGGGTGGGGATTCTTCTCCCCGCACCTGCTGTCACTGTTTTAAATGAGTTTCCTGTGAATGAATGAACTACAGGTACCATCATCCACTACGGTAGACGACTTGTAGTTCAGAATGAACTGTCAAGGCACCAAAGGGCTTTGATAAAGGCTACCTTGCCAAAACATGTTGGTATAAAGCCTGTACCCTTGCATCCATGTAAGAAATAAATTACTTTTACTCAAGAGCATCTGAGTTGCCAGCCTTCCTGATTCAAGAATTATACCTGTGGGGCCTGAACGCCCTGGCTAGAGCACCGGATCACAGTTTGTGGACCCTTATATTGGCAGAGGAGCTGGGGTAACACTTGTTTGTCAGGGCACCGATGTGTGCCTTTGTAGTTTATTTACAAGCCCTGCAGCTTTAAAACTAACAGCCTGTATGGGAGATATGGGCTGAAAGCTGCAGGGCTTGTCTGCAGAAGCCTGATATTGCACCCATGATCTACTGATCGCGACTGAAATGCTTTTCAGGCTCCTGCAAGAAAAAATTATGTGCTTTTTTTTTTTTTTCTGCATTTATCATTTTTTTCTATAAAGATGAATGTATCCTTTAACCACTTGCCGACCGCCGCACGACGATATATGTCGACAGAATGGCACGGGCAGGCATATGGGCGTATATATACGTCCCTGCCTTCCCGCGGGTGGGGGGCCCGATCGGGCCCCCCCACGGTGCCTGCGGCGGTCGGTATTCGTTCGGGAGCGATCCGGGATGAGGGGGCGGCCATTCATTCATGGCCACCCCCTCGCGATCGCTCCCGACGAATAGAAATGCTCCGTGACATCACTTCCTCTCCTGTAATGTAAACACAGGAGAGGAAGTGATGTAATCTCTCCTCCGTGTCGGTATTTTTCGTTCCGACACCGAGGAGAGAGGATCGGTGAGTTGCACCAACACGACACTACACAGTAGAACATGCCAGGCACACTCACACCCCCCCGATCATCCCCCCAATTACCCCTGCCCCCCAGTCACAGTGACACCAATGTCATTTATTTATTTATTTATTTTTTTTGCATTGGTGTCATTTGTGACTGTAATAACTGTTAGGGCAGTTAGGGTTAGCCCCCTTTAGTTCTAATGTACCCCCCTAACCCCCCCAATAAAGGTTTAACCCCGTGATCACCCCCCGTCGCCAGTGTCACTAAGGCTGGGTTCACATTGCAGCGGTTTATGAGAACGAATGTGATTCGCACTGCAGTGCAAATCACATCCGATCTCTGTGCGATTCGAGTTCAGCCATACAGATAGTATGGCTGAATTTGCGTCGCACCCGCCGCAAATTCGCACGGGACCCTTTTTTTGGTCCGCAGCAGAATCGGATCGCATGGATGTTCACACCATGCGATCCGAGTTTGCAGATCGCACTGCGATATGCGAACTGATCTGGGGGTGTCATTAACATTTCACTGACACTCCCAGCAGTTCGCATAGGGCAGTGTGAACTGCCGCCGGGAGGCATGCGATGCGGGAACCCGCCGCAGATTCGTGGCGTTCCTGCATCGCTCCAGTGTGAACCCAGCCTAATAAGCGATCATTTTTCTGATCGCTGTATTAGTGTCACAGGTGACGCTAGTTAGGCAGGTAGGTATTTAGGTTCGCCGCAGCTTTTTATAGCGCCAGGGACCCCCATATACTACCGCATAAAGCCCCCTGATTGCCCCCTAGTTAACCCTTTCACCAGTGATCACCATATAACTGTTACAGGTGACGCTGGTTGGTTAGTTATTTTTTTATAGTTTCAGGGCACCCGCCATTTATTACCTAGTCTCACTAGTGTACCCCTAAATTTAGGGGTGTCTACTTTCCAAAATGGGGTCATTTGGGGGGCGTTTGTGCCATCTTGGCATTTTATGACCTTCAAAACTGTAACGCCCTTAGAAAGCCTGAAGGCGGGGCTTGGTTTTCGGGGCCCCGTACGCGGCTAGGCTCCCAAAAAGTCCCACATATGTGGTATCCCCGTACTCAGGAGAGGCAGCAGAATTTATTTTGGGGTGTCATTTCACATATGCCCATGGCATGCGTGAGCAATATATCATTTAGTGACAACTTTGTGAAAAAAAAAAAAAAAAAAGTTTGTAATTTTCCCGCAACTTGTGGCAAAATATAAAATATTCCATGGACTCAACATGCCTCTCAGCAAATAGCTTGGGGTGTCTACTTTCTAAAATGGGGTCATTTGTGGGGGTTTTGTGCCATCTTGGCATTTTATGGCCTTCAAACTGTAATAGGTAGTGAGAAGTGAAATAAAAAATTTACGCCCTTAGAAAGCCTGATGGCGGTGCTTGGTTTTCGGGGCCCCGTACGCGGCTAGGCTCCCAAAAAGTCCCACATATGTGGTATCCCCGTACTCAGGAGAAGCAGCAGAATTTATTTTGGGGTGTCATTTCACATATGCCCATAGCATGTGTGAGCAATATATCATTTAGTGACAACTTTGTGTAAAAAAAAAAAAAATATTTTTTTGTCATTATTCAATCGCTTGAGGCAAAAAAATTTAATATTCAATGGGCTCAACATGCCACTTATCAATTTCCTTAGGGGGTCTACTTTCCAAAATGGGGTCATTTGGGGGGGTTTTGTACTGCCCTGCCATTTTAGCACCTCAAGAAATGAGATAGGCAGTCGTAAACTAAAAGCTGTGTAAATTCCAGAAAACGTACCTTAGTTTGTAGATGTGACAACTTTTGCGCAAACCAATAAATATACAGTTATTGACTTTTTTTTTACCAAAGACATGTGGCTGAATACATTTTGGCCTAAATGTATGACTAAAATTGAGTCTATTGGATTTTTTTAATAACAAAAAGTAGAAAATATAATTTTTTTTCAAAATTTGCGGTCTTTTTACGTTTATATCGCAAAAAATAAAAATCGCAGAGGCAATCAAATACCATCAAAAGAAAGCTCTATTTGTGGGAAGAAAAGGACGCAAATTTTGTTTGGGTACAACATTGCATGACCGCGCAATTACCAGTTAAAGCAGCGCAGTGCCAAATTGTAAAAAGACCTCTGGTCATTGACCAGCAAAATGGTCCGGTCTGAAAGTGGTTAAAGTGGTTGTAAACCCACAAATAAAAAAAAAAACAACCCTGCAAGGCAAAGGCATAGTGAGCTAGTATGCATAGAATACTAGCTCATTATGAAATACTCCTCTTAGATCGAAGCCCCGCAACGGTCCCGACGACATGTCTCCCGGAGTTATTTCTGGGTATCGCAGGCTCTGACGCTGTGATTGGCCGTAGCTGCGATGATGTCACTCCTGCGCATGTAACTTTATAGTTATCCTGATTAGATGAAGTTCATCTTAAACTGACTCCTGCATAACTAGGAAGCTTGTTGATATCATTTTGGCCAAGCAATCAAATTGTGAAATCAGGAACACTACTATCCCTGCATCTATAAAAAAAAAAAAAGTTTCATACAAGGGCTTAGAAATTTACAGCAGAAAACCAGTTAGTTCCAGGGGTTCACATACTTTTTATTGCCACTGTATCAGCCTGAATCAGCATTGACATCTAGACAGGTATAGGTGTACATTTAGATGAGTCATCTACAGGAATCTGTCATGAAACAGCTGATTCAGTTTAAAGTAAACAGGGGTGATAATTATTCATCCTCATAAACGTGTCTGCGGATTAAAGAGGGTTTTGACGAGCCCAAAATGGTTATGCTACATCTCAGCAAATAATACATTTTCCACAGAAGTGCTAACCTGTTTTATAGTGTAAGCGTTACTTCCTCAAAAATGTCAATTAAACCCAAAGTGCTAAAAATACAAATTCTTCAGATCTTCAGTCTGGGCATGTAGCTTCCGTAGACAGTCGCTGTCTGTGTGAGAGAAGCGATCCGACGTGCCTCCTGCGGAGACCGAGCTAGAACTAGGCCCGGCCATTACCTTGGCAAAAGGTGCGCCACATTATTTATCAGCTATAAAAATAGAGTGCAACTTGCCAAATTTGTTTTCTAAATTACAGAATTTGTTTTCCATTTGACACCCTGAGATTTGACTCGTATTTGAGGACAAATATCGGTTTCTAGAAAACATTAACTGTTGAGGCCAGGTTCATGTAAAGGTAAATTTCCAGTGATCTTGAGCACTTAAAGTGGTTGTTAACCCTTACAACCCACTTTGACCTACAGGTAAGTCTATATTAAGGCTTACCTGTAGGTCCAAGAAATATCTCCTAAACCTACACGGTTTAGGAGATATTTACTAAAAGACAGTCACAGCTGTCTACGGCGTGCAGGCGCACTATCGCCGTTAGAAGCATGCCGCTGCTAACGGCGATACGCCGTTAGTGGTGGCTCCCGTGCGCATGCGCGGGAGGGATGTCATCGCTGCTCCGGTGCTGTGAGTGGCTGGAGCAGCGATACCCAGAAGAAGGACGCTCTGGACTACAGGGGACAGCGGTGACATCGCTGACTCCTGTGTCAGGTAAGTGAAACATATTGGGCTACTATACAATGCATAGTAGCCCATTATGCTTTACCTTTGCAGGGAGACAGAGGAAGTAAACCCATTAGGGTTTACTTCCTCTTTAAAAACTTAAAGCATTAGGAAATCTGTGTGCAGTGATCATTTCTATTGCTCCGTAGAAAATAGAACAGTCCTCGCCATACATCTCCCATATTGAGGTGTGAGGGGGTCACAGGGTTACAAAGCTCTCCCTATGTTCTTGGTAGCAGTTTTTTTTCTTGCAAGATAACATTGTTTGAACTTACTATTGCGATTGGAAGCATTTTCAACTATCTTCACCAGTTTTGCAGACAACCTTACATATGCTCAGGGTAAAGTTGAAGGAAAAGCAAAACACCAACACATCTTTACATGTTGCCTCCAGTACATATATTTCTTCTTTCTTTTCTAAATTTCAAAGTAAATACCTTCACCTTTTCTTTTTTTCTTTTTCCTATGTGGCCATGTGCCCAAAAAGCTCCAGTGAGTGTTTCTCTTTATAGGGCTGACAACTTTGCCGAATCCCATACAGCATGACATCATTCCACCATTGTCTATGGCTCCAAGGTGGTGTTGGCCAGGGTACAGTTCTTGCCCACCAGCCACGCAGACAGACAAACTTGCTGGAGCTTTACAGTCGCTTGACCATATGGGGGAAAAAAAGGCTATGTGATTTTGTAGAGAATGTATGCATTGAACACGGAGCAATAGGGAAGCAACATTTGAAAGATACGTTTGTGTTTTGCCTTTCTTTCTACTTTAAAGGGGTTGTAAAGGTTCGTTTTTTATTTTCTAAATAGGTTCCTATAAGCTAGTGCATTGTTGGTTCACTTACCTTTTCCTTCGATTTCCCTTATAAATGTTTTTTTTCTTTGTTTTCTTTGAATTTCTCACTTCCTGTTCCTCCTCAGTAAGCTGTTCTGGCTGACTAAACACCGCTCAGATGATGGTGTGAAGCTTACTGAGGAGAAACAGGAAGTGAGATATTCAGACAAAGAAAAAAAACATTTAGAAGGGAAATCGAAGGAAAAGGTAAGTGAACCAACAATGCACTAGCTTAGAGGAACCTATGTAGAAAATAAAAAACGAACCTTTACAACCCCTTTAAGGAATTTGGTATCTCAGCACAGCAGTGCATCTTATGAACTGTTGGTGGGACTGGACATGCACAGGGAACACTGCCTTAGAAGGATTATATGAACATGATAGGGGTAGACTTTCTAGTATTATAAGTTTTACAACCCTTTAAATGAAAGCCTTTCTTCCCAATCACGGAATTCAAGACTTGCCTTTTCTGTCACCCAGGGGACACTGAACGGTGCTAATGAAGAAGATCTGGCAAAGAAATGCATTCATCACCAAAAAACTAATTCTTATGGCTTAAAAAAAAAAAGCAACATCTCTTCGAAATCATCTTCTAAATAAGCTTGACATTTGTAGAAAAGTGCTGCTGAGCGACTTTTTTTTTGTTCTGAAATTTGCTGAACTCAGCTTTTCAAAGTAAAATGACTTTACATTTCACCTACTGTTATCAATTTATGTTATCAATTTAGTGGCGTGCTTGCAAGCAGGGTGCAGAGCTTCTAAATCATGCAAGTCCTTTGTGTTATGGAAAACTGCTGTTATTTTTTTAATATGTTGGAAAGATAATGGCCAGAGTTCATGGTGCACTGACAAAAGTTACAAAATAGAAAGCAGACCTTTGTAATGTGCTTGTATGTAATTTATATCACCCTGGATCTGGAACCCATTGCATGCTTCTGAGACAGGTTTTCTGCTCCATGTATTTTTATGATATGCCTTTTATTAGTGGACTTGTGAAGGGGAGTAAGCTTCTACTGTTTCCACTTACTGACAGTGTAAAGCCTTTTTCTCTGCGGTGGGGAGGAAGTACAATGGTGCCATATAAGACGGACATTGTCAATGTAGCCATCCAACTGGGAGCTATCATTAAGAAGGTGTAGGCACTGGGATCTGTCATTCTCATCTTTTTCTAGGGAACTTGTCATGAGAGAATAATGGAGGATGCCATTCCTTGCTGAACTAAGGCCCTCATCTACGGACACATATTGTTCCCTGATGTGGCAAATTGTGCGATAATTGCTCCAGTCATGTCGTGTAGGTCTGGGCACAAGGTCTGCGTTAAGGCTGGTACACGTAGGGCGAATATCGCCCGATTTAACAGAAACCAGCCAACATTTGGCCAGTGTGTATAGCAGCGTGTTTGACAAAAGCTGATTTAAAGTGGATGTAAATCCAATGTCATCCTTTCTAAACTACTGCCATAGGGGTTATCGGTAAGGATATAGATGCCTCCTGCATGTATCTCTACCTGTCAAATGTCTCCCATCTGTCTGTTATGAGACCCGAAAAACTGCAGATTCTGTGGGTGGGTCTGTTGTCTGGAGCTCAGTGGGTGGAGTTGTGATGTCAGTAGACTCCCCGCCCACCTCTACACTCCCCTTGTCAATATGCATATTGTCCTGTGTATTTCTTACACTGAACTTCTGCTATGATCACTAACATCCAGTGAAAAGACAGGAAAGTCCCCACATGACTTCAGCATGCCAAATCATGCTGAGGTGTGGATCAGCCAATCCTTGCAGAGCAGCAGAAGAAAGGAGGGGGAGGGAATTAATAATGCATGTCTCTTAGGCTAGTGCAGGAGATATGTAAATCACCTGTCACTCACAGCAAGGGGGAGGATTTCACAAAGTTTTTCTCTGTTTGTCAAGATTCATCTGACTAAACAGTAAGAGGATTGCTCAGAGCTGGATTAACTCTTTGTGGCAAGACTGGGCTCAAATGATAGGAAATCTTATACTCTACATTATGACATCAAAAAAAATAAAAAATTTGGGTTTACATTCACTTTAACATCTGGCTTCTGTCGAATGGGCATGCTGGAAAACCATCAGCTGACTGGTCGATCAACACTGGCATCTAATTGCTGCGAGCGCTGACCGGTGTGTGCTGGCGAGGGGGGGTGTTCGGGGGAGTAGGGGCAGTCCCCCCGTCAGAAAACAAAATCTCAGTGGAGAGATTACTGTACTAACATCACAATACATCAGGTTTCTCTGTTCTTTGTTTTACATATTTATTTTATTCTGTCTGCTGGGTTAAATGAAAAAAAAAAAACTACCTGTGTGCGCCAGGCTTTAGCCTGTTTATCAGTAATGAATGTTAACCAGTAATGGCGGCATTGCACATTGCTGAATGTTGGATGTTTTCTGTTGGCGAATTCTTGGGAATTGTCAATAATTGGTTCCAGATGATCCGATCCCAATTTATATGGCCAGCTTTGGCTCCTATGAATAGGGCATTGGCAGGTGGCACCATGGCACGCATGTCTGTGGAATTATTAGAGTTATACAAGGTACTTGGGATGGGGGTGACCAGTACCTTCATCAGTTCCTGAAAGTTTCCGGGCTTTTTTCTTTATAATGCTATGATCTGAAGAGAGACTGGGGAACACAATGTGTATCTATGGCTTGTTTTAGCCACCTGATGTACAGGCCCATCCACCTTCACTGCCTGGACTGCCCAGAGCTGTGCCAGTGTTGTCATATCATCATGCAACACTATTAACACAACCATTATTCTCAGAATGTTCTGGGGTGCCGTGCGTTTCATTTTCATTGATAAGGTGCTCTGTGTTGTAGGTTGGAAATGAATGAAGAGCCACATTTTTTTTCCCTTTCCTTATAAAGGTTGATGTTGGCGGACATGATCCGGCTCGCGGTGACTGGGCGGGTTATTTGCATATTTCTATCTCAGTGCACTTGGTTCATCATCACATAATCAGATTGCTACAGGGAGCAAGGAGACGCTTCAAGCCATCTGTTTACATCCTCACACCTCGGTGGTTGCCAAGCAACATCACAGATGTGTTTGAATAGATATTAATACTATGATGAAGGAAATTGCATGCACAATAAAAAGAGCAAGCTAATGATCACAATGTACTAAGGATGTAATGTAGGTCATTACTGATGGTACAAATACATTTTCTAGCATTACTTATGGCCTTACAGAAAAGGAACTCATAAATGTGTGCTCCACCATCGGCCAATGGCAACAAGCATTGACTTACCTGTCTAAGGCCTGGTCATACATAGGTCATTTATTTTATTCAACCGGTGGATACTGGATTGAACAAAAAAACTCCCCAGCTACACATTCAAGGTGTGATATGGATTGCTCTCTCCTTCCGCACCCCTGTGATATGGATTGCTCTCTCCCCCCGCACCCCTATGATATGGATTGCTCTCTCCCCCCGCACCCCTGTGATATGGATTGCTCCTCCCCCCGCACCCCTATGATATGGATTGCTCTCTCCCCCCGCACCCCTGTGATATGGATTGCTCTCTCCCCCCGCACCCCTGTGATATGGATTGCTGTCTCCCCCGCACCCCTGTGATATGAATTGCTGTCTCCCCCGCACCCCTGTGATATGGATTGCTCTCTCCCCCCGCACCCCTGTGATATGGATTGCTGTCTCCCCCGCACCCCTGTGATATGGATTGCTGTCTCCCCCGCACCCCTGTGATATGGATTGCTGTCTCCCCCGCACCCCTGTGATATGGATTGCTCTCTCCCCCCGCACCCCTGTGATATGGATTGCTGTCTCCCCCGCACCCCTGTGATATGGATTGCTGTCTCCCCCGCACCCCTGTGATATGGATTGCTGTCTCCCCCGCACCCCTGTGATATGGATTGCTCTCTCCCCCGCACCCCTGTGATATGGATTGCTCTCTCCCCCGCACCCCTGTGATATGGATTGCTCTCTCCCCCGCACCCCTGTGATATGGATTGCTCTCTCCCCCGCACCCCTCTGATATGGATTGCTCTCTCCCCCGCACCCCTCTGATATGGATTGCTCTCTCCCCCGCACCCCTGTGATATTGATTGCTCCCCACCCGCACCCCTGTGAAGGCGATTGCTATTACTCTCCCCTGAACCACTGTGAAGACGAGATTGCTTTCCCCTGAACCCATTATGACAGCTGCCCTCCTGCAACCTGCTAGTGTTGGGGATTGTGGCCTTCTGATGTGCCATAGCTAGGGATGGGCACAAGAAAGTGTTGTTAATCAAGAACCACTGCGTTTGAAGAAGCAGTGAAGAAAATCTGTATTTAACTATACACCAGCATAATAAGAAACAAATTATTAGCTTGTGCTTAATGCCGAACAAACTGTGCTTTTAAGTGTTTTTTTTTTTGTAAATGAGCTATGCATGGAAAGATTCTGTTTAATAAAACTGTATGATGGCTGTGCCTTACCCCTCTGTTCTCACTAAAAGTCTCTGGGTTGTTCATATCATAGAAAGTGTGAGTGTCACTTAGAACCCCTCCAGTTCAGGCTGCAGATTACACACTCCAGGCTATCTTGTCCATACTATATCCTCTACCAGCATTTCTGTAGTAAAGCCTGGTACACATTGGCATCGCTGTGGCAATCTGTGCTATTGTGTTCTGACAGGGGGGGGCTCCCTACCACCCTACCTTCCCACATCAAATGCACTAATCACTGCCTGCAGCCATTGGCTGCAAGCGCTGGTCGGATGCTGGCTTTCGAGCATGTCCCTTTGACGAAAGCCAGTTTTAGACCGGCTTCTGTTGCACAGACTACTGTACATACTGACCGAAAATTGGCCAGTTTAGCAGAACTGGACGGTGTGTACTAGAGCTGCCACGACACGTCGACGTAATCGACTACATCGACTAAGAAAATACGTCGATGTGCGTTCTGGGCGTCTATGCGTCACAGTGGTGGCAGTGCTTAGTATCTAGCGCTGCCCTCCATGCCGCCGTCCCCCTCTCTTCTCCCACTCCGTGCCGCCGTCCCTAGGGGTGCAACGGATCGTCACCGATCCATGATCTGAGCACACATGCCGCGATCCGCGGAGCGCTCCACAGTCTCGGCCTTAGGAGAGACCGCGGCTTCGGACTAGCTCCGAAGCCGCAGCCATCTTTCTACACCCAGGCGTTTACAATGTGATCGCTCCGACGGAGCGATCACTTGTAAACAAACCGGCGTCATGACATGATGCCGGTTTCTCTCTCCCCCTCTCTGTACTGATCTGTGCAGTGGAGGGGAGAGGTCGGATGGAAGCAGCCATCCCTCCATACCCAGCCAATACTCTGCCAGCCCGATACTCTGCCAGCCTCTGCAATACAATACTCTGCTGCAAAACAATACAATACTCTGCCCGCCAATACAGTACAATACTCTGCCCGCCAATACAGTACAATACTCTGCCCGCCAATACAGTACAATACTCTGCCCGCCAATACAGTACAATACTCTGCCCGCCAATACAGTACAATACTCTGCCCGCCAATACAGTACAATACTCTGCCCGCCAATACAGTACAATACTCTGCCAGCCAATACAATACAATACTCTGCCAGCCAATACAGTACAATACTCTGCCTGCCAATACTCTGCCTGCCAATACTCTGCCAGCCAATACAATACTCTGCCTGCCAATACAGTACTCTGCCCGCCAATACAATACTCTGCCCGCCAATACAATACTCTGCCCGCCAATACAATACTCTGCCCGCCAATACAATACAATACTCTGCCCGCCAATACAATACAATACTCTGCCCGCCAATACTCTGCCAGCCAATACAATACAATACTCTGCCTGCCAATACAATACTCTGCAATGCAATACTCTCAAGGTTATCCAAAGGATTAATTAGCTAATCAAAAAAAACCACTAGATTCATTAAAAAATAAAAATAATCGGATAGTCGTTGACTAATCGAAAAAATAATCGATAGATTAGTCGACAGAAAAATTCATCATTAGTTGCAGCTCTAGTGTGTACCCGGTAAGTATGGGGATTGCACTGTCTGTTTTACTATGTAGTAAAATCATCAAAAAAAAAAAAGTTTTCCTTTTTAAACCGTTAACCATGAAACCTCTGCTTGTATTGTGGTTTTTATGTTTTTTCATGTTTATTTTTAGACTGTTCTGGTTTCTGGGAACCAGAAGAGAATGAATGCAAACTTCTGGAAGTCGGAAGCAATATGCCATGACTTTGGGGACCATCAAGGGGATCTTCTAAACTGCAAGGAAGGCATTGTGTCTAGCGGAAATGTCAAGGAGTTCTGGGATGGATTTGAGGATGTATCCAGTAAGTGACAACATGTAACAAAAATCTTTTGCTGTCACAACTGTAGTTTTTATTTCTTTAACTGTTACTTTGTGTATTCCCAAAAACAGGACGTCAAAAACTGAAAAATGGAGAAACCATCCTTCTGAAGATGAAAGACCAGCCTTCAGGAGATGACTTTAAGAACATGATGCTGTTGAGGTAACAGATGCAGATGCTTCTTGTATTAGGACTTTTTTTTTGTATTCTGTTCCTATACTTTACAAAATTAGTTTTTCAAAATTTTTGCCATTTAGATAGATCCTCCCACCCTGTAGGTAGCTGTGCTGCCTCTATTAGTGGGAAATGGTAAAATCTAATATTACCCATGCACAGCTTCACAGAAATCATCTGATTCACCAGGAACCGGCCTAACCAGATGAAATAAACAATATTATTATCATGCTATACATATATTCCTACAGCAAAAGTACACTCTGGTTTGTGTATTAACTAACATGGTATAACAACTGCATATCGCCTATTTGAAAGATCCCTTTTTAAAGACCAGGCCTCTTTTTTTAGACTTGTATTTTACAAGTTAAAAACAAGTTTTTTTGATAGAAAATTAGAATCCCCAAACATTATCTATTTTTTTTCCAACACCCTAGAGAATAAAATGGCGGTCATTGCAATAATTTTTGTCACACCGTATTTGTGCAGTGGTCTTGCAAGCGCACCTTTTTTGAATAAAAAAATCTGACAAAAGTAAAGTTAGCCCCCCAAAAAAATGTTTTTGTCATTTGAAAAAATAACAAAATAAAGTCCCTTTAAGACGTATGGGCGGAGTGATGTTATGACATCGCTTTCTGCACTGATATGGCATGGAGATGGGTGGGCCATCTTCCCCTCACTCATCTCCATACCCAGCCATGGACAGGTCCCGATTGCATCCACCGCTGATAACGGTGATCTCGCGGCGAATCCACTGCAGAGACCTCCATTATCGTAAACAGGACCTTCGGCTCAAAAGATGGATACCTCTGTTGTGGCAGCAGCTGCTGCCGTTACCGAGATATCCATCTTTAAACTGCCAACGTATATTATGTACAGGAGCCAGACGGCAAGTGGATAACGTAGTTAGTCTGGTTGAAAAAAAGACACAAGTCCATCTAGTTCAACCATTAAAAATGAATGCAGATGAACAGTACATAGCATTATTTTATTAAACACATACATAGTATCATGATTTATATCACGTTTGTGCCGCACTTTACTTAATAGAGACAGTACAGATACAAAATTCAAGACAAAAGGGTGACCCTGCTAATAAGAGCTTACACTCTAAAACTGTGATAACAGAACATAAACTATATTAAAGCCCTTTCTAACGATCAATTTACACAATTTAAGAGAACATTGATGTACTCCTATACAGCTCAGACCTTTCCATTTCGTCATAATGACAAATCCCAGAAACCTGCATTTTACTGATATGTTGACTGCAAAATAGTTTTTATTTGAACTGTTTTATCACATTGTGAGTGTTTTGACTTAGGCAAATTGCTTTCATCAATCATACATCAGATCAGTTTTAACACTGCAAAACCACTGCAAAGTGTAATACTACTAAAAACAAGTTGAAATTGCCTTATGAAGAATGAGATTTAGCTGTAATAAGTGAAATAATAATCAGTGTTTTTGGATATCTGCACACTGCAATTTCAATATCGCTCTGGAAATGTATTATTTTGTTGTATGAGTATCTGGACCCATGGTACTGACGGCTATTATGTACTCCGATGTTTGCGGTTTCCATTGCCTCCCTAGCGGAAGGAGTTTCCTCTTCCAACTTGAGTTCTGCTCTCTTTTGTTGCTTTTTGCTGCTCTTTTGTGGCATCTCATCCAATTGACAGACATTAGTTCTTGATGCTTGTTATGATTATTGTATCTCGCTTATTTTGTATAACTACTTTTACTTCTCAATAAAAACATTGTGAAATAAATTAAATATAGTGTTTTTGGTCCCAAAGTTGTAACTGTGTACCATTAACCAGATGTGACAGCGCCACCTGCAGGATGATGTGTTTCTTGCACACGTCTGTTGCAGTTCCTAGGCAGATTTCTCTGAACAATTATTGATGATGCGGAATCTGCCCATATGCTTCTAGGTAATCTCTCTCTAGGTTGTATTGCTTATAGTCAGTTTCTTAAGTCATGCAGCCCTCAGTTTAAAAATCAGTGAGGATTTATCCAGCTCTGGTTTTGTCAGAGAATGTTCCCAGTTAAGTCTTGATAGGGACGTGGTGTCTTTCTGACATACTGACAAAATATTCTCTAATATTAACTATAATGCTGAGTGTCTTGTAAGGCTGCATGATTACCCCCCCCCCCCCCCCGATCCTAATCAGCCATTTCCACAATTTTATGTAAATGGTGATGAGCCGAGCAAAACAAACCTGCAAATGTTTCTCAACCTTCCTCCGCAGATATAGAAGAGATGCAAAGTATCTTTCAGAGATCAAAGGGAAGCACTGCGGTCTTAACCACTTAAAGACTAAATCTTTTTTTTAAATTGTTGCTTACAAGTTAAAATCAGTATTTTTGCTAGAAAATTACTTAGAACCCCCAAACATATATACATTTTATCAGAGACCCTAGAGAATAAAACGGCGGTCGTTGCAGTATTTTATGTCACACTGTATTTGCGCAGCAGTCTTTCAAACACCATTTTTTGGGAAAAAATACACTTTAATTAATTAAAACAAAAATAAACAAAGTTAGCACAATTTTTTTTGTATAGTTTGAAAGATGTTACGCCACAAGAATTGTGAGAGAATAGTGAAATTTATTCTTGGCAAAAAAATTGTGATTCTCGTTTTATCCAAAATTGTGCTCTAGTGTCTTGTAAGCTGTTTTGTATTTTCTCTGTGCCTCTAATCTTAATCAGTGTAATTTCATTTTAACGACTGGACCATCTAACATGCCTTTGTGTTGCCCTCAGACATGAAGACTTCTTTAGAATGCTGCCAGTCCCAGAATACCTCAACCCAGAAGGGAGGTTCAACTTGGCATCTCACATGCCAGCATTCTTTGTGCGCCCAGACTTAGGCCCCAGGATGTGCAGCGCATATGGTGAGTTCATGCTTATTAACCAGAGCACTGAAGTAAATGCATCGTTTGTGTGGCCAAAGGTTTTCCTATTGCTTGAGGCAGTAAAATGGCAAATCTATAACTCTTTGAATATTTAAAAGGAATGCATAATTTTGTCCTCCTCAGAACAGATCAGTTTTGAGTAAGGGGCTGCTCCCATTCACAGATAAAATGCTGAGATTCCCAAGGATCACATTTAATGTACGTTTCTTTACTCTCTACACTGGTGACTTTCTCCCAAGGCTTAGGGCTCTTTCAAATGGACGGATCCGTTCAGGTCCTCCTGTCAGTTTTTTAGGTGGACCTGAACGGATGCTCCATAGAGGTCTATGGAACGTCGGATGTCAGTGGTTGTCACTCCAATCCGAAAAAGTGTGACGGAGGAAAAACCTACTTTTCCATCCGTCATCGGATCGGGTGGCGACGGACTCTGCAGTCCATTGTCACCCGATCTCCCATAGGGGAGAGCGCCGCTCTGACCAGTCTGTCCCTGCACGGTGTGCAGAGACAGACCTGTTATCTTCCTGCTCAGCGGGGATCGACAGAGTGATCCTCGCTGAGCAAGCGGATATCCACGGGGCAGATGATCACTGATCCGCCCTGTGTGAAAGAACCCTTAAGCAGTCTTGCACTGATATTCTCTGCCCTACACTGCATCATCTTTTTAATGAATATCAGCGATCATTGATTGCTAGCTGGGAAGGAGAACTGTGCAGAGGAACTGATTATCACTCAACAAGCTGTGCAATGAGAAAACCATCTTGGCTGTTAAAGTAGAACTAAACCCCGGAGAGTGTCTGTACTGGGACATGACCAATTATTTAAATAAGAGCTTTACTTTGAATTGTGTCAAGCGTGTTTTTTTTTTCCCCCCTCCTATGTATTGGATCTTTTAGGCGTCATTGCTACAAAGGATCAAGACATCGGCACAACAAATCTTCACATTGAAGTGTCTGATAT
Organism: Lithobates pipiens; assembly: GCF_037356315.1. Classification (NCBI taxonomy): domain Eukaryota; kingdom Metazoa; phylum Chordata; class Amphibia; order Anura; family Ranidae; genus Lithobates; species Lithobates pipiens. The sequence continues at coordinate 198,850,433 of NW_027507787.1, forward strand.
GGTGAACATTCTGGTGTATGTCGGTGCAGTGAGAGGCAATGCATCAGCAACTAAGTCAGGTAGGTTGTTGGTTTTAGAAATTATTATTCTACTGGACTTGTATAGCGCCGACAGTTTACGCAGCACTTTACATTAGGGTAGACATTGCAATTCAATACAATTCAAGACGGGGGGAATCAGAGGGCTCTGCTCGTTAGAGCTTACAATCTAATGCTTTGTGACGTTATACATAATTAGTGTTCAGGTTACTAGGGCCCATACTGCTGCTTCATTATGAATTTAACCCATTTTCTTTTTGTTTTACAGCTGTGTTAAAGAAGTTTGAGGAAGAGGAGTTAGATGAAAACATAAAGAAGAGATTGAAGGATGCCAGTGAGCTTCCCGGATCCCTTTGGCATGTTTATGAGACAAAAGACGCAGACAAAATCAGGGACTTTCTACACAAGGTAAAACTCATGAGGCCTTCAAGTATAAGGAATCTTAGTATTTATAAAATCAAAAATGTACTTTCAAGGCTTTTTTACTTATGTGGCACTAGAAAACCTCGCATCTCCTCAACAATTGTCTGCATTTTTTCATCATGCACTGCAGCTCAACTCCTATGCACACTGTGGCACATCCATAAAGTAAAAAAAAAAAGTTAAACTGTGCAAGGCTCTGCTGGCCAGAATGAAAACGTCCCGTTTGTGGCAATTCATGGTGCACAAACCCTAAGGTTTCACACAAGAATGCAGTGCGGGAAACTTGCGTTCCGCATGTTAGTGTGTTCCTGACAACACCCCAGACCCAGATAGCAAACACAGTGAGTTTGCCTGCACTGGATCGCATTGTACCGTGGTACCATGGGATTTGGCGTAGTACGTTTTTAAAAGTAGTGCATGCACTACTTTTAGGGTGATTTCAGCCTGTTCAAATAAATGGGCTGAAAATCGCACCACACTAAATCGCACAAGAAGGCAGACCATGTTCCTTTTTGTTTCAGGTATGAACTGGCCCTAAGAGATCTTTACTGTTATGTGCAGAAACATTTTAGTTTACCAAGAATTTGTGCTCATAGTTTAAAACAAGCTTGTGTTAGATTTGTTTCTTAGCATGCACTCATATTACAATTGGAATTTAAAATTGTGTGATGTTGGAATGAACTTCCACTTGTAGGTCAGTGTTTGTGCACAGTACTTCTGCTTTCCTTGGAAGTGTTGCCTAACCCTGAATAATTTCCACACAGTGAGCAGATCTTACACCATTAGGTGACTTGCATCTCCTTTGTAGTGCTTAGGGAGGCAGCGAAAATCCTCAGTCATCAGCCACATGTAAAACATACCTGGCTGTCTTTATTACACCACAGCAGTCTATCCCAATCAGATTTACTTGTGCGCAATAGAAGTTGGCTGATAGTTGTGTGGCAATGCAGACAGTTGAATAATTTAGATCATATGTAAAATAAATGTTGCCAGTTATGTTTTGTCTAAGATATTGCCGTTCTTTCACAGGCTGCAAAAGAGCAGTGTCTTGAAATTCTTCCTGATCACGACCCAATACGAGATCAGAACTGGTACCTAAATAAGAAACTCCGCCAAAGTCTCCTAGAGGATTATGGGGTGAAGAGCCACACACTTGTTCAATTCCTCGGTGATGCAGTCATCTTACCTGCAGGAGCCATTTATCAGGTGAAAAGATGATCGATTTTTACGATTACAGATTACACTTATTACTTGGGTTCATTGTCTTCAGCTTCCAGATTGACAGTGGTGGTGGGCAGTGTGGCAGTTTCAGGACCTTAAACCCTTTAAGGGGTTTAGAATGCTGGGAGGCGGGGTGGTGGTTATGGTCATGTGACTGTCACAGTTTGCAAGCGGTGGTCATGAGCTTTCAGTTAGCCGTCGTTAACGGTGCCTGGAGCACGCACGTGCGCTCTCGACACAGCTCTATTTGCACTAATGCATGTAAATATGCGGCCGCTCAGCACCAAGGCCCACCCAACCACATATTTGCATGCACCAAGAGGTTAAATACACGCCAGCTCTTTGTAAAGGCGGACAATGAATACAATTTTGCTGTTTAATAAAAAAAAAGGGGGTGGAGTGTGTTTTTCTTCTGCACTGTTCAGTAAGATTAGAACAATAACTATACAGGCATACCCCACTTTTAAGTACACAATGGGGTTTATTTACTAAAGCTACAAAATCAGGCTCACTTCTGCATAGAAACCAATGAGCTTCTAACCCCAGCTTGTTCAATTAAGCTTTGGTAATAAAACCTGGAAGCTCATTGGTTTCTATGCAAAATTGAGCCTGATTTTGCACTTTGTAGCTTTAGTAAATAAACCCCATTGTGTACTTAAAAGTGGGGTATGCCTGTATACAACATATCTTTATAATAACTATAAAGTCATATGAACCCTTCAGCTTGGAAGCTCTTCACTAGATGCCTGCAACACACCTAGCTCCGTCAAGTTCTATTCTAGTAAGAATATACATCACGCAGACGTGTCTCAGTTTTCATTTTGAGCTCTGCTCTCACAGAAATTGATAAAGGGACCTTTTTGCTAAAATGTTTTCTTACTCAGATTTACTCTGATGACTATAAGCAGTCACTGATTACAAAAAAAATAAAATCTTTGCACAAAATTTTCCCAATATGGTTATGATGTAGATTCTAGAATTTGGTTTTATGAAGGACGGTGCTGTTCCTGAAGTCGGCGTTCTTGCTGAACAGGATAGGAGAATTCAATTAATGTGATGATATCGAGCATGCTGCTTTGCAGCCCTATACAGTAAATTTAAAGTATGGCTTCTTTCATATATATACTGTACCTACAGCGGGGAATTTACTAAGACTGGAGCATTGTGTAGGAACCAATCGGCTTATAACTTCAGCTTTTTCAGTTATGCCTTGAAAATGAAAGCTAAAAGCTGATTTGTTGCTATGCACATCTCCGACCATAGTAAATTCCCTTTTGGGGAAACGAGGCTTTTAAAACATGAATGAATTTTGAGAGAAGTATACGTTTTAAGATTATCAAACCAACTTTAGTCAAGGGAAAAAAAAAAAAAAAAGCTTTTCTTTCCTAAGCTTGTAAAAGTAATCGCATCTTCCTACTCCAGCTATTTCACTTCTCCTTCCCCTACAACTAGCTGGCTATAAAAAAAAAAGCACTGCTACCAATATGCCAGTTCTGATATTGTCAAGTCAGCAGCTAAGCCCTCATCTCCATCGCTAACCACTCCCCTGGCAAGCGACACATGACTGTCACAGGATCGGTAGAGGTGTCTGTTATGTGGGCTGTGATTTAACAGCTTGGCGTCACCCTCTCTGTGCTTTGCACTATAGCTGCACCCAATGGGGAAATAACAGTATTTATGCACTTGTGAATTTTCAGAAGCTAAGATTGTCATAGTTGGCATCAGTTACTGTAAACTTTGGAAAAGGAAGCTTTAACTCGTTTGCTGCTAGAGACATTTTTTGTTTTTGTACAGGTTTAAAAAAAATTATTTTAAATCTGCATATTTTTTTCCATCACATAGGGGCCAAAAATTCCCTCTTGATGTCTTGTCCTCCAGTGAATGTAATGCAGTGCAGCTTGAACTGCATTAGATTCTTCCCCGGCCCTTATGAAAATGACTTGGGCACCTGGAAGTGACATTTACATGTCACTTCCAGGTCAGTAAAAGGTAGAGGAGGAGAGTGAACCGATATTTGCTCGCCTCTCTCTACCCAGTGGCACCTGCCATGCTGGTCTTGGGTCCGCCAATAGGTAGGCAAAGCCCAGATGTGGAAGTTATCACATCTGACGGGGAAATAGGCTTGTCAACATCCTCCTCACTGCCAAAGATGTAGGTCATGGCAGCAAAAGGATTAAAGCCAAATACTGTTTCTTGCAGGAATGCAGCACATTCTCTGCCATATTCCTTTCACAGCTAACACATTGGCAATGTCCATGTGTTTGTACACAGCATTGTAGGTGGTGAATTGGCGTACGCATTCATCAGACTTGGATGGTGGCACCCTCTTACATATATTGTATTTTCCTCTCTACAGGTGCAAAACTTTCACAGCTGCGTCCAAGTCACTCAAGACTTTGTGTCCCCAGAACATCTTGTTCACTCATTTCATTTAACGCAAGAGCTTCGGATTTCGAAAGAAGAAATCAATTTTGATGATAAATTACAGGTAAGAAGCGAACGCTGTGTTCTGCCCGTTGGTGCCAAAGTTTGAAAAGGAACACTGTCATTTCCTAATGATCATTCACAGCCAAATGTAAATACAGAGCAGAACCAAGGTCAGATGTGCTGCATGAAAAGAAGTCAGGTTAGTTGGCAAATAAGGAAAAAAAAAAAAGGAACCTAGCCATGTCTGACCCCTGCAGCCCCAGAAGGTTTTACCCTCTTCATGACCAGGCCATTTTTAGCGATACAGCACTGTGTTACTTTAACTGACATTTGTGCTTTGATGCAACGATGTACCCAAAACAAATTGATTTTTTTTTCCCCCAAAAATAGAGCTTTCTTTTTGTGGTATTTGATCATTTCTGCAGTTTTTATCTTTTGTGCTATAAACCCCAAAAAAAAGACAATTTTGAAAAAATGTTTTTTTACTTTATGGTATAAAACGTATCCAATAAAAAAAATCAAAATCAAATTTCTTCAGCAATTTAGGCCAATCTGTATTCTGCTACATATATTTGGTAAAAAAAAAAAAATCCAATAAGAAGCGTATATTGATTGGTTTGGACAAGTGTTTTTGCATCTACAAGCTATGGGACCATTATTTTATTTTTATTTTTTTAACTAGTAATGGCAGTGATCAGTGACTTATAGCAGGACTGCAATATTGCGGCAGACAAATCGGTCACCTAACACTTTTGACAGCTTTTGGGGACCAGTGCTATAAAAAAAGTACTGTTACTGTACTAATGGCACAGACATGGAAAGAGTTAACGGCTAGGGTGATAAAAGGGATTAAATGTAATCCCTGGGAGTGCTTTCTAACTGTAGGGGAGGTGCTTTGACTGGGGGAAGACAGATCCGTGTTCCTGCTTAGCAGAAACACAAGATCTCCATCTTCTCTAACAGAATGATGATCTGCGTGGTTTACATAAGCAGACCGCCGTTTTGCCCCTCTCAGGAACAATTGCAGGGGGTCGGTGGAAATCTGGTCCGCTGGGCCCACTGATTTGGCTCTCGCTGTGTCAAATCACAGCGGGAGTGGGTTGACGGCAGTGTGCGTGACCCAGACCTGGATCTAGAAATCGTGCACATGTATGTGATTTTCTCCCAGGAGGGCCGCCCTGCCGCAATCCAGTTGTTAAAAAGGATGATGCTGCATCTCAGCACCAAAAGTGCTATTTAGTTCTTTTTTTTTTTTTTTTTAAATACTCAAAAGCAAACATCTATTCTTTATTTTGCTGATAAATCACTTGCTATGGGACATACTGATTCAAAATACTGATACTGTTGATTGAGGATGAGTTCCCTACAATAAGAGCAGTGCTTTGCATATTCAAATCTCCAAAGTTGTTTAAAGGGTTAGTATTTTATTTTTTTTATCCAAAACTCCCTATGCATTACAGGATCCCCATCACATACCAATGCACAGCCAGTAAAAGGGTGCTTCTTTTCTCCGTATGTGCAAAAACTCCTTGATGTTTGCACTGCATATTGGAAGTGTGCCCCTAGTGGCTGCTTTGGCTTGTTCAGATTGCACATTGTGTGGTCTCCTCTCTAGAAGCAGTAGCAGAGCTTACCCATGTTTTTCAATATGATGTGGAAGGTTTCTTCCTCTTGCAGACCCCATGGAACCTTGAGCATTCCCATACAGAAATAATGTTTCTCACAGCATACCATAACGTCTGCTCGGATTAGATTTTGCTTAGCAATGAGAGCTTCAAATAACAGCCACATAGCAAAAAATAGGGTAATATATACACAAGGCTACAGTCTTTTACTTCCCCATGTCACATTTCAAGGAACTCTCATTTAAAGATACCCTGTCATGCTATGTTCATTTTGATGTCAAATTTCCATTTAATATTAGTCATAGTCTTTTTATTAAAATGCCATTTTAGTTTTAGTCATCTGAATTGTTTGTTTTGTCATATTTTAGTTGAATAAAAGGAAATGTGTTACAGAGCTGAATAGCTATGTGCAGCCCTTTAATTAAAGTTGCCAAGTTCTTGTGGAATGCTTTGTGCAGATGAGACATACAGGGGAATTCAGAAGTGCTAGCACACCTTTTACAGCAAAAAAAAAAAAAGTAAAGATAAACACACACTGTACACCCTCCTCACTGTACCTCTAGGGTTGCCAAGCTGTCACCACCCCCACAGTAGATCCAGCAGTACAGGGACTTGAAATCCATGCTTCTCAGATAGACCTGATGGATTCTGATTGGTCAGTGCTGTCCCTGTGACTAACCCTTTAACACCAGATTTCTAGCAGTATTTCCGATAAGATCTACCTGTGCTTAATTTAGACATGTATTTGCGCCAGTGTCGATCAATGACAAGTGGCAAATTTAGGGGCATCATATTCTTAAAAAATTACCGCCAGTTCTCAGATTAGGAACTGGCGTTGGTTATTACCAACTCTGAGCTGGCTTACAGATGTGTGCCAGTACTCTGAGCAGGCGTGGCTGTGCTGGGAAGCGGTCGTGTATGTTGAGCTGTATGCCTGGTACCATTTAGCTTAGAGATTCCAGGACTGGGGGATATAGCTGATCTCATTACCTGAATATGGATAATGCCCATATCTGGGAAATGATTGTCGCTGGGTGGGTGCCACCCACCCCTTGTAAAAAAAAGAAGAAAAAAAAAAAGCTCCTTGGCCATGCACTTGGCAGTGTGATGGGTGCAGACCTAATTGGGCACCAGTACATGAATTGGGCGCAAGCACCAACAGAATTCTAAAGCGTGTCTATGAAATGCTTCATGAATTCCCCCAAATAGTATTCAGCCGAGGCGTCCTAAAGCTTCTCAAACAGGTATTCATCTTTGTGACTTCATCCGCCATAAAAAGCTTAGATTGCCAAATTATAACAAGGGTCGCCAACAAGTTTGCAGTGCTTTAAAGAGCTCTTATATTTACCATGTTATTCTGTTGTCAGGTTAAGAACATCTTGTACCACTCAGTGAAAGAGATGGTACGGGCATTGAAGATTCGTGACGAAGAAATGGAAGATATGGAGGAGTCCTGAGTTCATTAAGTGGGATCCTTCGTGATTCCTGCTTGGAGAGACAAAACGGAAGGACAGTGAGGGACTCACTACATACCAGTGCCAAGACACATACTGCGCCGAGTATTGATTTGTTACTGACGCCACACCAGTATCCTTCGATCACAGCCGATGAGCCCCTCCCGGGGCTGGCCTGGCCCCTCCTGCAGTGCATTACAAGCCGCTCCAGCTCAGCAGGCATTAACTCGAGCGGTAGAGCATCAAAAAGCGATGCACTGTATCATAGTGTACATTGAAAGTTTGTCAGAAGATTAAAAAAAAAATGTTGAAATATCTAAATGTATTTATTTTTTTGGAAAAAAAAAGAAAACAAAAAAACATTCTATGCTATATTGTTGATCAAATGTAAATGTGACTTGTATAGTTTGCTAAAATAATTTGGATATTTTTCACTACATTGAGACAGTAACTGTGAGGGTATAACACAGATCACCAGCTATTGCCTGCATTGGAAGCATTCATAACATAATCTGAAAGATTACTGCCAAATAACTGTAAACTTTGTATATTATAAAAAAATATAACACGGTATTAAAAACAGAAAAAAAAAAGACACTTCAATGTTTTATTGAAGCCTACTCAATGTATAATTAGACATTAAAGAGAAGGAAAGATGTAATTTATTTAAAACAATTTGTCTCATTTTGGTAAAAATTTATGTGACCCTTTTGAAGCTAACTATTAAACTTAATATGTGCTATGTAAATATATACATATATACATTCAATGATGTATTTTTTTAAAACATTGGCTTGCTTTAATTTGTTAAAAGTGCAAGTGTTCCACATGCTTTGTACATTGAAGTTGAAAGGGGTTTTACATTTTCCATTAAAAAGACTTTCTCAGATGCTGACTTGCTGTAGATGTGTGTTAGTCTTACCAACATCACCTACCTGTATACAATGGCTGTAGCTCATTGGTCTGCTGGTTGGTTAGGAATACTGACAACTATCTCTGCTTTAAGAATGGCTGTGGCTCATCGGTTTGCTGGCTGGTTGGTTAATCTATTAGATAGTGGAAGTCTGCAGAAAAGACTGTATAGAAAAAAAGACCTTAAGCACGGTCATAAACTCTCAGCTGGTTCAGCAGGAACTGGCTGAGATTCAAACCATGTATATAGGCAGGCAGAATGTACCCAAGTTGATTGGGTACAACCATCCTGCTCGATTTTACATGCGATTATTGCAAGTGGCTGTTATAATCGGGAGCCAGGAGAACACAATGGCGCTGCAAGAGGGATTTCCCTGTCAGGACTTTCTGTTGATGGAGGAACCTGTGGTTGCAGCAAAGAAATTTGCTCCATCTATGGCTGGCCTTAGCCAAAAATTCCAGCTATACATCCTGTCTCTTTCAGCAGACAAGTTATTTTTTTGTATTTTATCGTTGTAAAGCTGAAATACACAAACCCACACAAACCTTCATGTATATTCCTCAATAGCTGCAGAGGACCGAAAGCCTTTTTGCAAACTAAGCTATTACCTTGTATAAAAAAATATATATATATAGCAGTGGCGCTATCACTCTGCGCTATGTAGAGAGCAGAGCTGGGGGGAGGGACCCAGCAGATCCACCCACAATCGGCTGCCTGGATTAATAAATAGAGGGGTGTATGCAAGACCAGTCACCCCGCAGAAAGTGCAGCAGTAACCAGTCTTTTACAGAAAGCTCCTGCACAGAAGCAAAGTTTCACACTCAATTACTGCACAGACCTGGAAGAAATATACAAAGCAAGAATCAAGTAATGTACTTGTTTAGGCAATGTTTGCTTTTCCGGTTGTTAAACTTTTAAAAATTTAAAACAGAAAGAAAGCCATTTTTATTATTTTTTTTTTTCAAGGGCAGGTTATTCCATCTGTGACTCATTGGGGGCATCTAACATGAAGTCAGAGCAAATGCCAGGTTGTCACTAGAACTAGTGTCTGCCTTGGAGAAGGTTTCCCTTATTTTCTGGGTACAACTCAAAATTCAGGATTTACTTTCACTCTTGGTGATTAGAGGACCCATGATGAATGGAGAGTGGTGAACCTCCCTACCAAAAAAAGTTTGCATTAAGACCCTAGTCACACCTGAGAATTTTGTAGCTTCAAAACTCTCGGAAGCTATACAATTTTCTTTAGATTTTTCCTTTACATTTACCCTTAAAGCGGAGGGCCACCCTAAGATAAAAAATTGCATTAATATTCTTCAAAAAAAAGTGAAATTTTTTATTTAATTTTTTTAACTTACCAGAAACCCTTGTTGCTAGGCAGTCTTCCTAATCTGCCTCTTCCTATTCTGCGGAGATGCCACGTTGTGTTCTGGGTGTGTGTCCCAGAAAACAACAGGGCCATTCACAAAGCGCCACGCAAGTCGCGCATTGCGAATTTGGAAACGGGCAGTGAAGCTGCAAGGCTCCACTGTCTGTTTGCCTTCGTTAAGATGGCGGCGCCGGCAGCCGATCTGATAGATGGATCGGCCTCGGGGGGGGGGGGGGGTCGACATCGTGGACTCACTGGACAGGTAAGTGTCCTTATTACAAGTCAGCCGCTACAGTGTTTGTAGCGGCTGAATAAAAAAAAAAAAAAAAAATTGCGGCCAGAACACTATACTACACGACAGTAGTACGACTTTCATCATACTTTGGTCTGCAACATCACTCCTACATCCATCTGACTTTCATGAACAGGATACTACTACTTTGATCCGACTTTTCAGATAGTACACTTGTCCTTTGACTAATCACAATTAACACACAATGGGAAGGGCTACAGCAGGGGGCAGGAAATAACACAATGTTGGATGCCAAAGTCGGATGTTTAGGACAAGGATCCTACTTATATGATAGTCAATGGAGCGTTTTTTAAGTTGGACCAACTTGCGCAAGACCAGTTAAGACGGCTCCCATAGGGAAACATTGCTTTTCACACATCATGCGACATGAGCTCCCAATGTCGGAGTGTTTGTCGTACCAGTGTGAACCCGGCCTCAACCATGTAGTGGAAGGGGCCTGCCTGATTGCATACAAATTGAAAGTGTTAAAATTTGACCTCATGTTATATGGTTTTTGGTAAATCTATACAACAAAAGTTGTATAATGTATATCAAGCTTAAATCCTATGTATTTTAATGGTGGTTATGAGCACTCGGACATCTGTCTGCTCCAAAAGCTACTTTTAAGACAGGTTTTGGCCACCATAGACTTCAATAGGAAAGTCTGCAATGGTTAAATTGAGTGGTGCTTTTGTTTTAGCCTATAAGAACTGGACTTTTTGTCCCCTAGTGTTTTCTATTGGCAGAAACAAAAATGCCTGACTACACACACATTATATATATATATATATATATATATATATATATATATATATATATATATTATAATACACATATATACACACACACTAATATGCTCAAATGAAAATACCTGAAACTTCTCTGTTCAGTTGTGAATGCATCCTTAGTTTTACTTCTATTATAATCAAATTATTGTATGTAATGCTTCCTGTAACTGAAAGCTGGCCGTTTTTTTTCCAATTAGAGATTATATTGCTATATTACATTACATTGCTATAAAGTCTGGCAGTGGTCCCCAAACTACAGCCCACATGCTTTATCTGACCTTTGGGGCAGTTCTTCCTTTCAGTGATACAACCAGTGGAGCATACATTTTCTCCCACTGGTAAAAACAGGGAATATATTCTCCAACTAACACCAATAATGGGGGTATTTTTTCTCCTATTTTGCACAGGTGCTAACTTGGGGGGGGGGGGGGGGGCTTTAAGGCAGGGAGAAAGCACCAATACCAGTTTTGTGGATTGCATTCTCTCCTCTGCAATTCCACCTGGAGGAAGCTTCAGGACAATTGCCACTTCTACTCAATGGCTGATAGAGAAAATAAAATGGTTGTACTTGTAGAATCTCCTAATTTGAGTCCATTAACAGACACAACTCTCACATCCTGTGTTTTTTGGCCATATGTGTATTGCTTTGACAAAACTAAGGCATGCTGAGTAGAGGGGTTATACAGTGGCTTATCCTGAAGATTTAAGAAGAGAAAAGATTTTTGTACTCGCTGGAAAAATAATTGTCTAGGAGTCCACTGAAGGACACAGGTCCTGCCCTCTCCATACATATATTGAGGTCTTGGTACTGCTTCACTCCAAAACTGAGGCATGCTCGGAGTAGAAGGTAACTTGTGTCCTGCGGTGTTTCTTTTGGTTTTCCAGTGAACAATTCCTCTGTAGCTGGTATCTGATGACCCAACTTGGCACCTGCATGCTTACAAATGCTAGCAGTAAATACTGGAGAATGTTCAGAGGGGTCACAAACTAGGGATTTGCAGTATTCCCTTAATAAAGGGTATAGCTATGTAATTCTCAATGGGTTCATAAGAAATGGATATATCTAGCTATCATTCTGTTACTTAGTTTATCTATAATCATGTTAAAGTGGTGTTGCCACCAAAAAATTAAAAGTGCTTAAAATTCGTAAAAAAAATAAAAAATAAATAATTGGCAAAAAAAAAAATTTTTTACTCACCTCTAAATACCGGTTGCTAGGGGGTCCCTCGTAATCTGCCTTCCTCATTGCCCAGGCTGGTGACATCACTTCCCCTCGCGCCGCACATTCACCTGGGACCTGTCATGTGTCCCAGGTGACTGTACGGCGTATCACGGCGCCCTGCGCCGCTCGGGGAGCGAGGGGGGGCTTCGTTCCCCCACATCGCTGGACCCTGGGGCAGGTAAGTGTCCGATTATTAAAAGCCAGCAGCTGCAGTATTTGTAGCTGCTGACTTTTAATTTTTTTTTTTAGGGGGTACCCTACTTTAAGAACGACAAGTCTCGGAGTGTGTATAGTATAGTTAATGAATGGGTAATATAAACACCTTGGGGTTAACCAATGATCTGCTAAATGCTGAGAAAAACTACCTCCACCATTGCTTTCTACAGCTCAGTGCCTATCTATTTCTATGACATCAAGTAGTTCAGCTGCACTGTGACTGATCATCCAGCATCATATCTGTCTGTATGATTCTATAAAAGAGATTGCACGCAATACGAAGTGTGCAAAACTATGACAATCTCCCTGGCTTGCAGCTCCGGTAAATGACTGTGGTTAGCTGAAAGTATTGAGCCAATTGTGGGGGCTGCATCCACTTTTGTGTGACTTTGATCCAGCTCGGCTCACGCTGATTCTTTCATCCCACTTCAAAGGCGTACTTTGTGGCTGACCTTTCAACACTGTTTCAAGGAGACTTTCTACGGCGCTGCAGCACTTTCATTTTTCAGTGTGCTCTACAATCGTCTTTCCTATGTGCTGTATAACACTACCCCGAGTAAAAGGTTTTAACTTGTATACCATTCTAGAATACATATTCTAGCACACACTTTGGAGTAACTGTCAGCATTCCAGACTCCGTCCTCCCCGGATAGCTGGAGTACCCCGCCCTAGAGTTCATCTCACAAATATATATGACGATTAGGAGAATTCTAGGACAACAAAGGAAACCGGTAGAGTCTCCTATGAATGCATAGATGGCTACCCTACCAGTGGAAGTCCTGGAGTACACAGAAGATTTAACACATGTATATATGATTACTAGGGCTGAAACAACTAATCGATTATGAAAATAGTTGTCTACTATTTTCATAATCGATCAGCCAATTAGTTGGCCTGCATATCAGGAAATACAGTGACGCACACTTAACATACATGTCATTAAGTGCCTGAGAACTTGTAACTGTTAATTTGTGAGGAGCAATGCCACATGGGACATGTAGTCCTGGGCAGGAAGTGAGTGGTTCTAATAGGCAGAAGTTTTTTTTTTACCTTGCTAAAGAGGAACCCTATATACCAGGGATATGCAATTAGCGGACCTCCAGCTGTTGTAGAACTACAAGTCCCATGAGGCATAGCAAGACTCTTGACAGCCACAAGCATGACACCCAGAGGCATGATGGGACTTGTAGTTTTGCAACAGCTGGAGGTCCACTAATTGCCTATCCCTGCCCTACACTATACTTTGCAGCTTGCTATTGGGGCATTCTGAAGGCAGGAGCCAGAAGCGTGGGTGAGTGACCCCAGAAGAGGAGAATCGGGGCTGCTCTGTGCAAAACCATTGCATATTTAGAAACGGTCAGGGAATTTGTTTTCGAATGCAAAATTGTGCTTTTTTGCTTCAATAGAGAAGCTGTGGAAAAAGCATGTAGTGAATTTTTGTCATGATTTACATTTTTTTTTTTTTATCTGCCCAACAACAATTTGGCAAAAAAAAACGCAAATCGCAGCATAGGTGTGAACCGAGCCTAACGCTGGCCCTACACATTGATTTTCGGATGAGAATATTCATACATTCTCACTGAATGACGTTTAAAAATGACACTTGTTTTTAACATCAGTTTTAAAATGAATGTCATTTATGAACGAAATCCACATACACTGTCTAAAAATGTCTTTGACCAAAAAGTTTTGTTCTTTCAAATTTTCCTGTCACTGTGGTCGAAAATGAGCTTTGATTTGAGCCCACTATCAATTAGAAAATCAAATGAACGTTCTTAAAATTATTATTATTTTTGTTTTTGAAGGAAGACATTGGGGTTGATTTACCACTTTGCACTACAAGTGCACTTGTAAGTGCAGTCGCTGTAGATCTAAGGGGGGGAAGCTCTGCTGATTTTATCATCCAATCATGTGCAAGCAAAAATTCAGTTTTTTTTTTTTTTATTCTCCTTGCATGTCCCCCTCAGATCTATAACGATTGCACTTACAAGTGCACTTGTAGTGCAGAGCGGATTTACCTTTGGTAAATAACCCCCATTGTTTTTGTATGGCTGGCATAAGTGACAGCAGGCACAGGGAGCTTTTATCAAGCCAGCTGCCTATGACAAGGGAGTCTGTCATACATAATATATTACAGTTCTATCTGAAAATTTGCACAAGTCTTTAATTATTTTTGTTTTCTTTAAATCAAAAAAAATTGATCTGAATCTGATGATAGTTACCAGATTCAACTTTAACAGTATATCTTTTTTTATTTATCTTTTTTTTAATCTGTTATTCTCAGAGGGGAGATTTTGCTCCCTAACTATATTGTTTTTTTTTTATATATATTTACAGCACCATTGCATATAGATATTTAAGAATAAATTGCCTTATTTTAACTAAATTATACCCCACACTTTTTTTAGGGTTATTATCCAATTAACCGAAACAATAATTGGCCAACTAATTAATTATAAAAAATAATCGTTCGCTGCAGTCCTAATGATTATATACACATACAAATGCACTGTGGCTTAAATATTTGTGTTTCAGAAAGTCATGCAGCTGCCATACCACATAGCTAGAACGGTGACACCACTGTTCACTACTGCAGTTTTATATCTTCTGTGTCACCTCCCCTTCCTTTGTGCTGAGGCTCCTGTAGCCTGAACACGCAATCCCACCTCCCATTTTGCATAAGATCGATGTCCCAATCCTGTAAGAGGCATTGCAGAGCAGAATGGACCAAGTGTTGCCTTAGGCAGCCTATTTAAAATAAAGAGCCTACGTGGCTTTTTTTTTTTTTTTTTTTTAAATAAGCACAAGCCAATGCAAAGAGCGTTTGTTTTTGTGCACTGGAAGAACTATTACACAGGTACATGACAGTGCTGTAAGTTACAATTAACTTTGCCTCACACCGTAATGCATTGTTGATGTGGTTGACCTGCGTTGCAATGCAATTACATGTTATAATGGGTTATGGTGTGCACAAGCCCAGAACAGATTTTCAGCCATTGTGGTAACATCTTGCTGTATTTGGGATTATGGAGAGTTGACATGGCTTCTATACAGCCGCAGGGAAATCAATTTTAATGGAGCTGTGGGGATTTAAAAAAATGAGAGTTGACAGTTTTAAAGGTGCGATCCCTGGGACTGACATCTCATATTTAATAGAAACAAAAAAGGAAAAAGCTGTGCCAATACATAAAAATGTGATTGTGTGTGTATCCCACAGTTGAGCAGCAGCCTTGTGATTTTGATAATTTTTTTTTTTTTTTAGTTTTTCAGCACGGTTTTACGTTTTTTTTTTTTTTTGCATCTCATATTTGCATCCCTTCTATTTAGACCAATTTTCAGCTGTCGCACTTTGAATGACAAATTGTGTGATCATACAACACTGTACCCAAATTAAACTTTTTTTTTCCCCCAAATAGAGCTTTCTTTTGGTGGTATTTGATGACCTGTGTGATTTTTTTTTTTTGTTTTTTTGTTTTAAAATTTTAGAAGGGGTAATTTTTGTCTGATGTATGCTGAGGCGGCACTGATGGGCACCAATAGGTGGCAGTGATGGGTTACACTAATAGGCAGCACTTCTAGGTGGCACTGATTGGCCACACTGTTAGACTCTAGAAATGGGGCATAATTGGTGTCCCTTTAAGATAAGCCAGTGAACTGCTTTTTGTGTGAGTAGAAAAAAAACGATCACCGAGCTTTTGTTTTGATCAGCTGTCATTGGCTGACAGCTGATCACATGGTTAGGGGCTGAGACCAGCCCCTTTACTCGGATCGGTGATCACCTGAGTCTTATTGACTCAGTGATCACAGCACGCTCGGCGTACACAGGGGAGGCCTTATGACGGCCTCCCGGGAATTCACATTTGTGCTGTGGCCGTCTTTCGGCCACAGCGCGGATGTCGGGTGGATAAAGCAGAAAACAAATCCAGCCTCACACACAGGATTTCAGTTAAGGACTCACACCTCAAAGCCCTTGGCGTAGACACTGTATGACTTAATAGCTCATTTCCATGAGTATATTTCACCTTCCCCTTGAGAACTTGTAGGACTTCATAAATACTGTATAACTTTTTTTTTTTTTAAATAAAACAGATACACTGGAGACATTGCATTTAGGAAGACAGGTAAGTGCTGGCGGGGGGAGGGGAGAAAAAAAAAAAACACTTCTTTCAGCAGGAGGGGAGTGGTGGGCCCTGACACATCTGACCCGCAGGTAGGGAAGGAGGGAGAGAACACAGGAGAGCTGCCACTGATGGAGGCACATAAACTGACCATGGTGTCAGGGCTCAGCAGCCATGATAAACTGTGGTCAGTTTACAGGGGGAGGGCAGGATCAGCCAGGTATTTCAGGTGATACAAGGGGCCAAATTACACAGCATAAGCCCTGTGCTACATAACATGCTTTAAAGGAACAGGGTCAATCTTTTTTTCTTTCTTGGTAACAAACGGTTTAAGACCAATTACTACTCCCAGAATGATTTTGGTGGCAGTGCAGGTAATGTTTGGAATTACAGATCTGGTTTCTGGATATGCCCATAAGCTGTACTTAAAACCAATCAATCATTCACAAGAGTAAATGCACCCTCAGTTGCCCCACAATGTACTTGTTTTTGAAGGGGGGAAAAAAAAAACTCAGAGTACTCAATTTGACAGGCTTTAGAAGGAAAGGATTACCTTAATTGAAACCATACACTGCCTTCCCGTCATAAAAGCATGGAGAACGTTATGGTTTATGGGCTATAATGGCTGAATTACAAACTGATCAGACTGCACATGGTGCTATAATAATAGCCTTCCTTCCATCACCTGTCTGCGCTGCATCTAATGAAAATGATCTACTGCCACAAGCTGCTGTGGTATTGCATCAAATGTAATGTTATCACAAGTCTTACCCAAATATCCATGGTTAAACAAGTTCACAGAGAAAGGCTTCTTGCTTTGTACCACAATACCATGATCAAAGAGGCTGTGATGATCTGTGATTGACTCATGGAAGGAATGAGGGGAGACAAGTAAAACCTTTGGCGGAGAGGAAAAATAATAAAGTAAAAAAAAAAAAAATCTGAAGGGTTGAATCATTTTCTTAGTGTCTTTAGGGAGTATAACATTTCAAGATACACACTTGTCAAATTATTAAAAACAGTTACTCTTAGAAGTGTGTGTAAACCCAAGAACAACAAAAGATATTGCAGCTTACTATTCTTTAGATGTGGCGGTATTAGTTTGATTTTTCAGGCTTTGTCCCCTTGACTTTTATCACCTGGTGACCCTGCTAGTAACTCATTTTCAGTTCTAGGGTGACAACGGGTGATAAGTACTATATCTATAGAGAAGAAGTATTGTTACCCTAGGACAGGACTACGGTAGTCTTGCCCACTTCTCATCTCCCAAAAGGGATGGTAGCAGTTTTCCAGTCCTCAGAGAAAGCTGTGAAAAATGTAACTGATAATTAATGTAACTGTGCTCCCTGGAGTTGCTGACTGTAATCAGTTGACAAGATTCAGGAATGATCACCAGGTTTAACAAAATGCTTTCAATGGTAAGGTAACAAATAGGAGAAGTTAATTGTTAGGGTTTACATACACTTTAAAGTGAACCTGTAGTCCACTAAAGCTATATAGGCGATTTTTTGTATCTCAGTATTGCCACCAAAATAGTCAGCGATAAGTAGACGTAGTGACCCTTCGGATGTAACCTATATGACCAGCATAAAGTATCAGTAGATTGTGATTGAGTATTGAGTAGATTACACTTAGAAATTAATCATTTGCAATTTTAGTAGTTCAAGTTGCTAATATGTTTGCCATATAGATCTAGCCTTGCCCTGATAAACTAAACCCCCTGCTGTTCAATAGGGACATTTACATTCCTGCATTTAATAAATCTCCTTTAACCTAAATGGCCATCCAAATACAATGACAAATATTTGGTCTTCCCATAAAACAAGGAAACCTTTACACCAGACATGAGTCTCAATCAGGACTGTGATATATAGCTAGTCCTGGTCCCATCCAGATCGCCGTGGTCCAGACACTTGGGAGCCGATTCTTCCTTCCTTCCTGCCACTAATCACTGCGGAGAATGGAAGGAAGAACAGTTCCACACACACAGTGAGAGTTGCACGACTTAACTTTCCAGATTAACCAGCAGGTGATTGGTTGCTAGGATGCTGGGTGATCTTAGCAACCAATCACCAGGTTGTTAATATTAAAAATTAACTCTGGCAGCTCCTGCCTTCCATCTAATGCTGCGGTGTCTCCCACTCTGTGTGCTGGCATGGGAAATAGCAGCAGGGGGGCTGGGATGATAAGGGTGGGCAGAGTTACAGAGGGCTGGGATAAGATTGGGGGCAGAGGACACTGCTGTGAAGGGGAAACTGTGATATAAAAGGGGCACAATAAAGTAAGAATGGAATTGTGAAATAAAGGAGGGGATGTGAAGTTAAGGACCTGAGTCATCGCACAAACATGCAATTCAGACCTCTGCAGGAAGAAGAAAACTTTGCTGATCAGATCTCCGTGAATTATGATTCAATACCCCTGATTTACACAATAGTTCACTGCAACATTTTGTAACACTACAACATGTGGTAAAGTCCATAGTTATTACACTGCATTTATATAGCGCACAGTGCTTTACTACATAAGGGAGACAGCAAGATTACAATACAGAAGCAATAGATGGGCCGTGCAATACATGCTACGTACTTATAAAACCAAATTTATCAATACCATTTATATTTTCTGCTTATTCAGCAAAGCATGCTTATGTAATAAATGGGGGGGTCAGTGCAATGAATGTTAAAGCTGTCCATACAAAGGCATATTATTGGCAGATTGAGATGTAAGGGGGTGCTCAAAGGGTTCAATATAAATGTGCAATAATATTTACATATTCCTATAAAGCAATACTTCTATATTCATATTAAAGTGCGATTAAAAAAAATAATAGGATTTTTATAAAATCTTTTTCTTTTGAAGTACATCACGGGACACAGAACCATAGTAATTACTATGTGGGTTATAGTCCACTTTCAGGTGCTGGACACTGGCACACCCTAAACAGGAAGTTGCCTCCCTATATAACCCCTCCCATACCGGGAGCTTCTCAATTTTGTAGCAAAGCAATACTAGAAAGAGGGGGGGGGGGGGGCAGGACCTCTGTGTACCGTGATGTACTTCAAAAGAAAAGGATTTTACAGGTAAGCTGTTATAAAAAAACTATTTTCTTTAACCGTACATCACTGGTCACAGAGCCATAGTAATTACTATGTGGGATGTCCCAGAGCAATGCCAACTGAGGGGAGGGAGACACAACAAAAGTAGGGCACCATGAGATCAGAGGACTTATACTGCTGCCTGCAGTACACTGCGCCCAAAGGCCACATCCTCATGTATTTTTACATCTACCTGATAGAATCTGGTTAATATATGGATTGAAGACAAAGTTGCAGCCTTGCAGATTTGAGCCATGGAGGCTTGGTGATACACTGCCCACGAAGCACTAACAGCCCTAGGGGAGTGCGTTTTGACTTGAGAGGGTAAAACTACCTCTTTAAACCATAAGCTGGAATGATTGCTTGTCAAATCTATTTAGAATAGCAGATTTCCATGCTGCCTGTCCTCTTTTAGGACCTTTAGGCACTACGAATAAATCATCCCTTTTCCAAATCTGAGCAGTCGTCTTTAAGTAGACTGCTCTCACCACATCAAGAGAATGTAGTGGTTCTTCTTACGCAGAACAGGGTTCTGGAAAAAATTAAGATAGAATAATATCCTGGTTTAGATAAAAAATCTGATACTACCTTTGGTAAAAAGTTAGGATGAGGACACCATACTACCTTATCCTTGTGAACAACAGGACTCTTTACAAGAAAAAGAAGACAATTCTGGTACCCTTCTTGCAGCAGATATGGTTACCAGAAAAAAATAGTTTGCTTGTCAAAAAAGGACCAAGGGAATATGTTGTATCGGTCCAAAAAAGGTTGTTTTGTAATGCTGCCAAAAACTAAAGTCCCAAGGGTTCAGGGGTGACCTAACCAGGGATTAAGGCATGTTACCCCTGAATACAGTTACGAACCAAAGAAACCAAAGCAAGTGGTCATTGAAATAATACCGATAAGGCCGAGACCTGTCCTTAGAAAGCACTCAAGGCCAGCTTTATTTCTCACCCCATCTGCAGAAAATCTTCTACCTTTGACCTATTTCCTGGGGTGCAACATATATATATATAATTATGGAGACTGACTCCCTTGCATTAATCAAGATAGAAACCACTGAACCTGACAGCACATGTTTCTTCAGAGTGTGGGTCTCAATAGCCAAATCGTTAAATTTAGCATTT
Organism: Lithobates pipiens; assembly: GCF_037356315.1. NCBI lineage: Eukaryota > Metazoa > Chordata > Amphibia > Anura > Ranidae > Lithobates > Lithobates pipiens. Next base: position 198,870,758 of record NW_027507787.1, read on the forward strand.
GTAAAGTAAGATGGAATCCCGGACCTTGCAAAAGAAAGCCTGGCTGTGGCAGTAGGGTCTATGGGTCCCCTACCATCATCTTTATGAGCCCCACTGGAGGCCACAAGAATCACAGACTTCCTATCCTGCGAAGAAGTCGTGGACACAGGCAGAGTAGGAGGGAATGCATAAATCAGTGAGAACCGATTCCACGGGAATAGCAAGGCATCTGTTCTGCATGCTAGCGGATCCTTTGTTTTTGACACAAAGTTTTCGATTTCTTTGTTGAACACAGATGTAAACAGATCTATGTCTGGGATCCCCCATCTTTGACATATTGACAGGAACATATCGGGGGGGGGGGAAGGAACCATTTTCCCAGGAACAACTGCTGGCAACTCAAGTAGTCCGCCTGCCAATTTTCTATTCCTAGAATAAAGACCACCGATAGGATATGATTCACCTTTCTCTGGGCCGCACAACTTCTTGTGGCTCCTTGATTATTAATATAGGCCATTGCCGTTTCATAGTCATAGATTGAATCCTGGCAGGACAATACCGTAAACTGAACGTTCAGGCCCTCAGAACCAAGTGCTCTGCCTGAATTTCTAGAATGATAATGGTCCGATTTCTGATCTGGGCCACTTCTGTGGTAACTGAAGGAAGTATTTTCCCCTCGGCAGATTTTTGGATATTAACCATAAACTGAGGCTCCAGCGTACCCAGCCTACAGTACTTGGTATTTCCAGGTGGTCCATCCGGGTGCTAACTAGGCCTGACCCTGCTTAGCCTCCAAGATCAGACGAGATCGGGCGCTTTCAAGGTGATGTGCCAGAGAAAAAAAAATATTTTTTTTAAATAGGAACTCCAACTTTTTATCCGTTGGATCCCTAAGCATTTGAGCATTGTCTGCCGGACAAGTCAAACTCTTATTCGCAGAGGATAGAACAGCGTTGGTTGCTGGTATACCCTACTTAGTGAATTTCTTCCACCATAGGAAAAAGTGTGAAAACTTTTTAGGAGGGAAAATAATGCTCATCCGAGTGATCCTCTCAGATACAAAAAACAAAACAAAAAAACAGCTTTTCCAACAATGAATGGACAGAAAAAGGCATGCACAGCTTGAGGAGGCTTTAGCGAACCCAAACACTCAGTTAAGGGTACATAAATGTGGAGCGGACCCATTCAGTAAGTAATTAATTGCACCATGAATCTTAAGATTGAAACAGCTGATTCTCCCGCATTTGACACCTCAGAAGAGGAGTCATCAGCCTCACCACGGTCCCCTGAGGGAACTAGTCTTCTCCCGCCCCTAGTTCCTCAGTTTGAGGGTCCTGGGCAATGGAAGAGAACCTGTCGCATTCTGACCCATAATGGGTTGCAATTAAAATCACTAAATTTTTTTCTGAAACCTATCATGGCTGAGGAAAAAAGATATTTTTAGTACAATAAATAGGGGCTACAGTGTTGAAAACAGTTGCAAACATTTCATGGCCCCGATGCCCACTCTGACCAGCCACCCTCTCTCAGGGGAGGATGCCATTTATAGAAATGAGTAGGCTTTCCAGAGCTTGAGGGAGACACACTTAGCTCTTTTTTTGGGGGGTGTTTCAACCCCCCCTTCTGACCTTAGCCCCAAATAGTAAATATGTCAAATAGGAAATGCCCGTGTCACCAAAACCTCTTTCATGCTCCTCTTTGCTCTTATGTCTCTCTGACAATTTTGCAGCCAGCATGAATGGAGTTTTTTTTTTTTAAACACACTCCCGCATTGGAGGACGCTAAGCCCCGACCCCACCTCGCATCACGCCTCCCCTCCTTTCTCTTTTAAAAAAAAGTTTTCCTACACAAGCACAGGCCTCCAATCCGACAGGTTCGGCTTGTGAGTGAGGGAGGGATGTTGTGGAGGAGACCTGGAAGCCACCGCTGAGTAGGGGCGGCGAAAGAAAAAAAGCATTGCGATCACTTTCAGTTCTCCCTTTCAGCCCAAGTGGGGGTGTCTGGAGGAAGCAACCCCCCCCCCAACTTACCGGAGGTCTGCCTGCTAGCCAGAGGAAAAACATCTGCTGCTTCTGTGGTGCAGCGTGATCTCTGAGCAAAGCATGAGAAGGTACATGCTCCATAGAGCCCCCAGTGGTGCCACTTAGGCAGGACAACATTTACCATAAAAATTCCTTAGAAGACTCCACTTACCTTTCCCGCCGCAAGGTTTTCTGTGGTAAAACCAACAGACCCAATCTTCACCCTTCACAGTTGGTTCCATCAACTTCAGGAACTGGGGACCCTCAGAGAACCCACAATCCTGGACCTGTAATAGCACCCCGCCAGTAAAACTTTATGGTCTTAATACCAAAAGTACTGGATCCCGGGGTCCAGCTTTCTAAAAAGAGAAGCGTATACAATAAAAGACCTCGTTTCGACTGCATAGCTAGCCCCAGCAAGGATTGCTCCAGTGGAGCTCGGCACAGCACATCTTCACTCGTGACTAAGGATAAGCTCTGGTGTGTTCGTACACTCTACATGCAGAGCCCGCCAGGAAGTCGGCACAGAGCTGTGCTAATCAAAGGCAGTGAGGCATTGTCCTGATGCGCGGCTGCAGAGATCGGAAATCTCTGCACGTGGAGTGTGCGAACACACCGGAAGCTCATCCCTACTCGTAACCAACACCTATGGAAGGGGTTATATGGGAAGGCAACTTCCCGTTTAGGGTGTGCCAGTGTCCAGCACCTGAAGGTGGACTATAACCCACATAGTAATTACTATGGTTCTGTGTCCCATGATGTACGATTAAAGAAAATACATCCATATACATAATAATTGTGAACAAAATAATGAAAAATGAATAAGTTGATAGCAAAAAAGTCCTAGCAAATATGACTCTTCTGTGCTGATTATCTTCTAAGCAGCATCATTAGTGAACAGTTCATCACCAACTGGAAATAAAATACACCCAATGTGCTCCATATGTGGGTTCTACTTATCGGATAGACATGAAGGAGACCGTTGAGGCAAAAATCCCTCCTCTGCAAGACCATGAATGGGGTGTGTGAAAAAAGATAAAAAAGGAAACCAATAGTGTAATCCTATTTATTCAAACATAAAAGACAAGGCCAAGTGGCTGCTTACATACATTGTGCCTTAGCCCGGTACTGAGGCTGTTCATGTGTGTCTGGATCTAATGGTGCCTCCCGGCTCGCACTCATTTCTGGCGTGTGTTCCACCATCTAGCACATTCAACCAAAGGGACCAGAAGTAGCGTGACCAAGAAGCTCCTCGATTTTGTATTGCTACGTCATCAGGAAGCGATGGGGCCCTTAATCCCATTTTAATCTAGCCCTTTAATTACTGGAGTTCTCTTTTAACAAAAGCCATGGGAAAGAAAATATGGGGGGCGGGGGGTCCACAAGGAGCAAAACTGAATACATCTTTTGTAAAACATCAAATATTATCAAAGTAATGGGTTAAAGAATATATGTTTTCCATTGGGACTTGGCTTGAAAACATAACGTATAACTCCAGAGAACAGAAATAACCTCTGATGTATGAAGGACGTCTATAAATGAAATGCAGTGAGAAACATAAAAGCGGGGTAATTACATGCTATTGATAAACATATACTACTTTGTGTTCTGATAAGAGACCTGATTATGTTTTTCCGTATATATGACATAAAAGGCTGTCAGAGGCTTTGATTAAATAAAAAGGAATCTTTTTAAGACATCAAAAGAACCTGACAAGCAGAGAAAAGTGATAGGAGTTTTACCATTACAATTCTTAGTGCAATTTTTTTTTTTTTCCCCCATGTTCCAGTATTCTGCTTGGTTACCACCAGAGGGCACTACAACTAAGAATATATTTGATGTACCAAGCACAGAATCATGTGTCAGCTTACAACTCCTGCTCGGTAAACTATATTACTAAATACATTGTACTATACGCTATACTGTGCTAAGTACTTACAGTTTTTTCTGCAGATGACACCAGTAGTGTTATTTTTCTGTGCTGTAAATGTAGACTTTGTTGGAGCTGCCACTAAAGGAAACCATTCAATAAAGTGGTTAAGAAAGCTGAAAAAAAAAAAAACAAGAAAAAAAACACAATATGAAATCTATACACTTGGTGGCCAATTCATTAGGATTACCTTTTCAGCCAGGTAGGAGAAACATTTCCAGTGAGGATGAATCCGAGAGACTGCTTCGGTCCTGATGATATACAGAACTGTGGGTTTCATAGTAAAAACACAGAAGATGGCACTCCTAGGCTGCATGATGCCTCAGAGACCCCAAAGGTGCAAACAATGTATTGAAGACCATTTAGGCTCTCCAGCAAGACCACAAAAAAAAAAAGCTGGCTTCACGCCCGACAAAAGCACAGCACATACCACCACCTGGCACAAACCCTACTGATGTTTTACCAAAGATTACATCTCAGTTCACACTGGTGCGATGCAGGCAGCAGCGCGATTCTTGTGCGTGTTCCGGCATCACATCGACATCTGCAAACCGCTTCTGGGATCAATAGAAAAGTTAATGACACCCCCTAAATCGGTCCGGAGAACGCAGTGCGAACTGTGGAATAGGATCGCACGGCTCAGAACACCATGCGATCCGATTCTAGTGTGGACCAGAAAAAAAGGGTCCTGCACCATTTTGGTCCGAATGCAATGCAATTTCAGCCATACAAACTATCGCTGAATTTGCATAGCACAGACATCGCATGTGATCTGCGCAGCAATGCAAATCACATGCAATATTTGCCATCATATGGGTGTGAACCCAGCTCTAAAGCAGTAATAAATCTAAAACCAAAAATGCAATATATTGAAGCTGATCAATTCTTAAATATGGAGGCTGCATTCACTTTTCTTCTTTATTTTCACCTGGTGATCCACACAGTAAGGCTACTTTAACACCGAGGCAGTTTTCAGGCATTTTATCACAAAAAATAGCACCTGTAAAGTGCCTGAAAACTGCCTCTCGAGGACTTTCACACTGGGGTGGTGCAGTTGCAGGACATGAAAAAAAAAAAAAGTCCTGCAAGCACCATCTTTGGGGCAGTGTAGGAGCGCTGTATACAGTGCTCCTGCACAACCCCTGCCCACTGTAATGAATGGGCAGTGCTTCTGAAGCACCTGAAAAGTGAATCGGAAGCACCATGGGTGCTTTTAACCCCTTCTTGTGGGTGAAAAGCGCCCCGCTAGTGGCCGTTTATTCAGTTATGTAAAACCTTTTCTACCAAAATAAAAAGGAGAGAAAAAAAAAAAAAAAAAAACTTTGCTGGAACTACTTAAAAGGTGTTATCTGAAGTTCAGCTTTGTTAGTCAAGTCCATAAATCCGCTAGTCTAACCCTACCCTCTCCCCAGATTGACAGCACTGCTGTCCTAGGGTGTCTCCATTGCTCTTCCATCCAGGGTGGGGACACCCCTAGACATGAAGTGCGTTACTGGCCTGATCACCAGGTAAAAATAAAGGTCAAAAGCCAAAAAAAAAAAAAAAAAAAAGCGAATGCAGCAGTCATTTAAAAACTGGTAAGCCGCAATGTATTATATTTTTATTTTTGGGTTAAATGTCAATTTGATTGCAGATCTGTACTGATCCTCGGGTAGAACACATTTAAAGCGGGAGTCCGCCGTTTTTTTTTATTTTTTTTTTTTTAAAAGCCAGCAGCTACAAATACTGCAGCTGCTGACTTTTAAAATAAGGACACTTACCCGCCCAGCGCGCCCGTGATGTCGGCACCATCTTGGGTATGGGAATCAGGAAGTGGAGCCTTTCGGCTTCATTTCCTGGTTCCCTACTGCGCATGCGCGAGTCGCGCTGCGCAATAAGGATGGTCCCGCTGTCTCTGGGATCCGTGTGTTTCCCAGCAGGCAGCGGGGGACTTTCGGAAAGGGGCGTAGATTCTGCAGAATCTACGCCCCTTTCCGCAGATAGCTATGCCGGAAGTGGGTGCAGATACCTGTACTGTACAGGTACCTGCACCCCTCTCCCCCCTGAAAGGTGCCAATTGTGGCGCCGGAGGGGGGGGGGGGATTCCAATGAGCGGAAGGTCCACTTTAGGGTGGACCTCCGCTTTAAGAAGGGAAGTCCCAGCTTTCGTCTGGAACAATGCTTTATGCCAAGCAGGTCTTCTCAGTAGGGATGAGCTCCGATGTGTGTGTACAGCCCGTCAGGAAGTCGGCGCTGCGCTAATCACAGCCAGTGAGACATTGTCCCGATGCGCGGCTGCAGAGATCGGGAAACGTCTCACTGCCTGTGATTAGCGCAGGGCAGTGCCGACGTCCTGGCAAGTTCTGCATGTGGGCTTGGGCTGTGCGAACACGCCAGAGCTCATCCCTACTTCTCAGAATGCATCTGGCTCTTTTTCTCAAGGTCATGTGGGTTTCATAGCAATTAGGTTACTCCTGAGCTAGAATTGCTCTTTACCCATAAAAAGAGACGGTAACTTTACACTTAAAATGTAGTGTAAAGGAAGCACCACAGGTGCTGATGAGGCAGTTTGGTGTAAAGGATTACCTTTTATTTTAAGCAGGCAGTCAACATGCTTCAGGGATAACAGAACCCTCCTTCCTCGGGGCTTGAATGTGTAGGAGATTCACTGTGCAGCATATACTACAACTACTGTTAAAAGTTCCTGTGTGTATGTCTCTTTAGGTTGTTAGAGAAACTCAAGACTTAGCCCTTGTACACACAGTCAGAGATTCAAACGGAATGTGTCCTATCGGACCGTTTTGTCGGATAATCCGACTGTGTGTGGTCTCCATCGGACTATTTCCATCGGAATATCCGACGGACCAAATTTTCCAACTTGTCCGTAAAATTTTCCGACAAAATGCTCCGATCGGACATACTCCGATCATGTGTAGCATACTCCGATGGACAAAGTGCCACGCATGCTCAGATCAAATTCCTAGACCAAAGCTATTGGCTACTAGCCTGAACGTAGTCCCGTCGTAACGAAATAACGCCATCACATTATGTACAATTGGATTTTCCGACAACTTTGTCCGACCGTGTGTATGCAACAGTTTGACAAAATCCATCGGAAAAAATCCAACGGATTTGGTTGTCAGAATGTCCGACCGTGTGTACAAGGGCTTAGACTTCTGAGCCTTAAATATAGTGCAAATAACAGCTGGGGCTAGGGCCTTGTTCTTCAGCACCTGGTTCTAAACAGCCAAGACATTAAAGCCAGCGACTGTAAAAGCAGGGTGGGAGATCGAACCCTGAGAGAGGGAAGATCCAAAGGAAGCATGAGACACCAAGGCGCTGTGGCCAGCTGAACAAGATGTGAGAACCAAGCCCTGTGTGGCCATCCAGAGCCATCAGAAGGACCACAACACCCTCCTGCTCTATCCGTAGAAGCAACTGAGGAAGGAGGTTCAGGGGTGGAAAAGCATAAAAAGCTAAAACTTGTGCTATGGAGCAACTAAAGCATTGGTCACATTTTCCCCAAGGGTCCTTGGTCCAGGCTACAACCTGGGTACCTTCCAACTGAACCTGGAAGCAAAAAGGCCAACACCCCTATGCCCCAGTGCAGACAAATCTGAGGGAACACTTTGAAATGCAAAGGCCATTCCCCTGATCCAGACACTTGTAACTAAAATAGCCAGCTAGTCAGTTGTCCACTTCAGAAAATGTACCCTGCCGATAGGGCCAGGACATGAAGCTCTGCCCAATGAAGGATCAGACACTTCCAGGGCTGCCACAGAGCTATTTGGAGGGAGAGGGAAAGGGACTCTGACCACCCAGAGTTCCAGGGTGTTCATGTGGAGTCTGAAGTCTTCCGGATGGGAAAATCCAGTGATTTTGGTACTCTGTTACCCTTGCCAAGGATCTCTCACTGTAGGAGGTCAGGCATGATGATGTGCATATGCAGCTGCTTCGAAGAAAGCCACCACGAGGCCCAGAATCCTTGTTCAAAAACAGATGGATGCCATCCATAAGGAATGGAGCTGAAGAGTGTGAAAATACAACTACTGAAGTTGACTGAAAGACCTTGGCCACAGATGTGTCCAGGAGGAGCACTAAAGTATTCCAGATGCACAGAGGGAGTCAGGAACGACTTTCAGAGATTGGGAACCAAGCTGAGATACTCCAAGGTGTTTATCACAATGAACCGGTTGTGTTTCAAGTCCAAAGCTGATCCAGCTTGCAGGAGCAAGTAGTCCAGGCACACCCCACAGCCCCCCCCCCCCCCAATCAATATTCGCTGCAAGTATAACAGAGCAAAAACTGGGCCAGGACCTTGGTGAGGTTTTGTTAAAGCCATGCCAGGCCTAAGAGAGGAGCTACAAACTCGAAATGTAGTTCCCCCCCATGGCAAACCAAACAAGCCTTTGTTAGCAACAAATGGGGATGTCCTTAATGTCGATCAAGGCTAGAATGGTCCCCCAGATGTAAGAAAGCTACAATCAACTCCAATGCAAAATTTGCGTACCTTCAGGGAGGTGTTCAATGACTTTATATCCAGAATTGGATGAACCCTGTCGTCCTTCAAAACAAATGAAAATATTGCAAAAGAACCCCTTGAACCACCCCCCCCAGAATGCAAGCTGGCTAGAAGTTGTGGAGAAGGAACAATTCAGGACCTAGGACTAGAATTCTACCTTGTAGCTAGAAGAAATTACCTCCAGAACCTATCTATCCAAATGGGAGGAAGTCAGCGATCCGTAAAACAACCGCACCAAAAACTGCGGTAACAAATGCAACAGTGCATTAGCTTAAAAGGTACTGCGTTTTTACCAAAAAAAATAAAAAATAAATAAAAAAACAGGAAAAAAGGAAAAAAATGCACATGCAATTGCAACTATACAGCCGCCTGCAAAACTTTGCAGTCAAAACAGGCATCTACCTTGTAAACGTGTGGACAGACGACCAGTTTGCCGCTTTACACGCTTGAGCGACAGACGCTTGATGTCTGAAAGCCCAAGACATTCCGATTGCCCTTGTGGAGAGGGCCATGGCCGGAAAGGGGGGCACCTGCCCCTTCAAGGCATAGGCTTGTACTACAAATCTGTCTGATCCACCTGGAAATGGTGGCCAACGAGACTGCCATGCTTTACTTTGGACCAGCCACCGAAACAAACAATGAGTCTGACTTCCGGAAGGGAGCCGTGGCAGACAAATACACCTTCAGAGCCTGATCCAAAAGCATGAAGCGCTACCTCCTTAGGATGTGTCGGCTTAGGACACAGAGATGGTAAAACAATGTCCTCATTGATGTGAAACGACGAGACTATCTTCGGCAGAAAAGACTGTTGCAGACGCAACACCACCTTATCCTTGTGGATAACCAGATATGGCGACTTGCAGGACAAGCCCCCAGTTCCGAAACCTTCCTGGCCAATGTGATGGCCACTAGAAAGACCACTTTCTGGCAAAGAGTCGACAGGGGAAACTCTCTGATATTTTCAAATGGCGGTTTTTGAAGCACCGATAATACCAGGTTCAGATCCCATGGGGCAATGGTGGACGCACCGGAGGGACTACATGTAGCACCCCTTGAGCAAAAGTACTCACTAGAGAGTGAGACGCCAGAGGTCGCTGAAAAAGGACAGCCAAAGCTGATATTTGCCGCTTAATGGTGCTTAACGTCAAATTCTGGTCCACCCCTTGCTGAAGAAACAGCAGGATCCTGGATATAGGAGGAGTGCGGATGGCATCCTTTCTCCCCACACATGGAGATGTAAGCCTTCCAGGTACGATGATATATCTTCTGAGAAGAAGATTTCCGTGCCCCCAACATAGTTGGGATCACCGAGTCCAATGGACCCCGATTCCCCAACACCTGGCTCTCAATAGCCATGCCGTTAAAGCCAGCGATGGTAAAGCAGGATGGAGAATCAGACTTTGAGACAGAAGATCCTCTCACAACGGCAGTCACCAGGGAGCGTCTGCCACCAGGCGCACTAGGTCTGTGTACCAAGGATGCTGAGGCCAATCTGGGGCAACCAGTATTACTGGGATCCCCTCGGCTTCCACTCTGAAGCAGACGCGGTAATAGTTTCAGCGGAGGAAAGGCGTAGATCAGATGGTACTGATCCCACGGAGCCACCAGCGCTTCTGACGCGTCTGCCCACGGATCTCGTCCTGGACTCGAATCTCGGCACCTTCCGATTGAGATGGGAGGCCAGAATCAACGTCTGGTGTGCCCCACCGCAGGCACAGTAGCCTGAACACCTCTGGATGCAACGCCCATTCTCCTGGTTCCAGCATCTGATGACTTAGATAGTCCGCCTGCCAGTTCTCCACACCCGGGATGTAAATGGCCCACAGGGCCGGTACATATCACGCTGCCCACCGAATTATGTGAGCGACCGACCTCCCGTGCAGCGGCCGAGCTTCTTGTTTCTCCTTGGCGATTGACGTATGCCATAGCAGTGGCGCTGTCTGACTGGATCCTGAACGGACGCCTTTGCAGTCTCATTGACCATGTGGAGAGGAATAGCCTGATCGCTCTCAGCTCGAGCAGACTGATCAGCAAAATGGATTCCTCCGTCGACCAGAGGCCCCGAGTCGACTGAACTCCCATCACTCCACCCCAGCCCAGCAGAATAGGGTGGCGACCGTTGTGGTCACCGTCCATTTCAGAAGTAGGAACGACTTCCTGGACTGAAGCACCGGGGACCTCAGCCACCAGATCAGGGAACCCCTAACTGGCTCACCTGGATCTGTCGATCCAGAGACAACAGAGATTTTTCCTACTTTGTCAAGATCTCCTTCTTTAGGGCTCTTGTGTGGAACTGGGCATATGGTACTGCCTCAAAGGAGGCCACCATGAGTCCCAGGACTCACATGCAGAAGCACAGCGACGACCACTTGCGGTTCATCAGCAGTTTTACCGCGGCTCTGAGAGTCTGCAGCTTGTCTGAAGGGAGAAACACTCTCGCTTCCCTGGAATGCAGCAGCAAGCCTAGATACTCCAAACACTGAGTCGGTACTATCACTGACTATTTTAGGTTCAACAGCCACCCAAATTCTTGCAGGGTCTGCATGGCGATCGCCACATCCTCGTCTAACTCTGAGGTGGAAGAAGCTCTCAGGAGGAGATCGTCTAGGTAACCCACGATCGCGATGTCGCAGCAACGCCAACACAGGAGCCAATACCTTGGTAAAGACTCGGGGGGCTAATACCAAACCAAAAGGGAGAGCCACAAACTGGTAGTGGGCTTCCGACTGCAATCGCAGAAACTTTTGATGCCGGAGGCATATGGGTATGTGCAGGTACGCATCCTAGATGTCTAAGGACGCCAGGGAGTCCCCCTTGATGGAGTGCAGCGACTACTGAGCGAACCGATTCCATTCTGAACCTCTGCACTTTTACAAAGTGATTGAGGGCTTTTAGATCCAAGATTGTAGTTCCCAAGAAGGAAGGGGTACGTTCAAACAGATTTGAGTAGAACCCCTGGAAACATGCCGATTCCGGAACAAGTACAATCACCCCGCGATTCAGCAGGTCCCTTACTGACCCCAAGAGGGCCTCTCAGCGAGCAGGGAGAACGGGTATGCTGGAGGGGAAGAATCTGTTTTGCGGCCAAGAGAGGAACTCTATCTTGCAGCCGTGGGAAATCAGATCGCAGAACCATTGGTCGGACAGTTGAGAGGACCACCGGACTGCAAACTCCCGAAGGCGACCCCTCACCCGATTCATGGGTGGGGGCAAACCTTCATGCGGTAGCACTTTTTTTCCCGCAGGTTTGTTAGGCTTGCAGTTCCAGGGATGTTTCTGTCCTGCCGTGTTCGTCCTGTCGGGCTGGGGACGTTTAGCCGAAGCTCCGGGGCAGGACGAAAAAGCAGTTTGTGAGCGGAAAAAGAGGGCCCTTGCCTATGGCGTGGCTCCTTAGCCTTCCTGGCCTGTGGGAGTAGAGTACTCTTACAACCTGTGGCCTTCTTAATAATGTCATCCAAAGAGGCTCCAAAGAGCCAGTCGCCAAGGAAGGGAAGATCCGTCTGGGCTTTTTTTGGATGCCTTGTCAGCAGACCAGCATTTCAACCAAATTAGGCGTCTCCGCACCACTGCTGACACTGAAGCCCTGGATAACAGGGGGAGGGTAAACGTCAAACGTACTTAAGGCCATGCACTAGTTGGTCTGCTAATTTCATGCAGACAGGAGAAGCCTGTTCTCCCAATTCGTGGTGCAACAGTTTTGCCCACTCAGTGTTTGCGACACAAGTGCGGATGCCAATACTGGTCGCATGGTTGACCCCACAACCGTGAACAAGGAACGAGCCACTGCCTCGGCCTTCCTGTCTGTGGTATCCTTAAATGTAGGAGTCCCCTCTACCGGGATCGTGGTTACTTTGTTTAACCTGGATACTGGGGCGTCCACGACCGGAGGAGCCAAACACTTTTTGAGAAGGCTCTCCTCAAAAGGGGCAACGCACTGCCATGTAGTCGGGGACCGAAAAGGTCTGTTGTGGTCGACCCCATTCCTTGTAAATGAACTTGTCAAAATAAGTCAGATACGGGAACACCTTAGGTGAATGGCTGGCTTACGGGACCCAAAAGGGACCACTACATCAGCAGAGGGATCTTCTGGCTCCTGAATCTTCAGCGTATCATGCACAGCTTTGATAAGTGCTCCAACAAGCACTTTGTTGCGCACGGACCCGGACGGGGACTCATCCTCACTGTCCGAACGGTCCTGGTCAGCGTCATCTGAAATGAGCAGGGATCACACCAGCCTCAGCAGGGCCCGTGTGCGCATCAGAGCTCTCCCCAGAGGACGGGGGGGGGGCAGGGGCCGCTTTTTAGCACCTTGTGCCCACGCACCGCTACCATCTTGGCAACGAACAAACTGAGGACCGCTGACAAGGCGTCCAAGGGCACTGCGCATTCCACAGGGGAACCTGTTCAATTGCCTGGATTTCGGGGAAGAAAAACTAGTTTCTGAAGCCATGCTGACCCTACCCTGTCTGCCACCAGAAGACAGCGACAGTCCCACCCTCCCTCCTTACTGCTGCTGGCTGAAGGGCTCTTTCCCGTAGGACTCACCACCCTGAAAGGTTCTGCGCTATCCAGCAGGTAGTGCCTGTGGTTTCTGTTGGCTCCCAGGTGCAGAGGAATCAGCTGTGTCAGTGCAAGCTGCTGCCAATGGCGCTGAAACAGCTCTGCAATGTGCTCAGGCTCAAAGGAAATGGCCGCCCAGCATCCAGTATAAGGACATAAAACACAGGGAAAATGGCCGCCGGAGCACAGGGACACATGCTGCCGCTAGAGAAAGCTGAAAAACGTGTTCAGGCTTCTAGAAAATGGCTGCCGGCGTCCAATATAAGGACATATCACAGGAAAAATGGCCACCGGAGCACAGGGACACATGCTGCTGCTAGAGAAAGCTGAAAAACGTGTTCAGGCTTCTAGAAAATGGCTGCCGGCGTCTAGTATAAGGACATATCACAGGGAAAATGGCCTCCGAAGCCCAGGAGGGCATGCTTTCCCTTGCCCACACCTTAGGTGGCCACAGAAGCTGAAACGATGAGGGACAGAGCTGAAACAAAAGGCGGTGATCAGCGCTGCAAGGGACACAGGCACAGCCTCACAGGCACCTCCAGGGACATGAGAAACAGGACTCAGGACACAACCAGCCAGCGCACCTGTACAGACACACACCCCACTCAGCAGCCACATGCAGCATCCCCCACGGGGGGGGGGGGGGGATAGGGAGAGGGAGGTGAGGGACCCTCGAATCGACCTCCCAGGGAATGCCCAGCTGCTCAGCCCCACCAAGGCAGGGAGAGCTTCACTTACCAGTCCTGAAGAGCTGGGAGACATTATTATAGACCCACTCTCTGATCAGTACAGTGTGGCTGCTGGCCTCGGAACACTGACGCAGACATCAGTAGCCCGGTCATACGTGCGCCCCAGGAGCATAAAAGCTCACCGGCCACCTCTGGAGCTGAGGCTTCATCGTGCCCAGCCTAGCGTGTAGCTGCGACCTGCACATGCTTGATGGCCAGGCTGGGGAGACTACAAGGGTAAGGGTATCTAGCCTGTCACCCAGCCGGCTGTTGATAGCAGATCACAGGATCAATCATCTTGCGCAAAAAGCCTCTTGTGTAGCTTCTGCAGAAAAAAAAAAAAAAGACGGGCCGATGGGCCCGTCAGGGTTCCTAGGGCCTTCTCCTTCACTAGGCAAAATAAAATGGAGGCTGCATGCCAGTTGTAAGGGACCACCCCTTGGGCGGAACGTTAACGTGTAATGCCTAGTCTTCCCCTGAAGATGGCATAACAAAACCAATGCTCTAATGAGAGAAGCTGTGTCAGTCCGTGAATATAAGAGAAAAGATGCTGGTGAGCAAAGGAGGGTCTCACCTTGCGACAGGAATCCTCAGGCTTCCCAGTAAGGGGGAAGGAAGAGCTTTTGCCCCCAGTGATATCCCGATGACGTTGTCCAAAAGACACCCCCAATAAGTGGCACCTTACTGTATGTAACCTGATGCACTTAGGTCCGACCACAGCAGATATACTCACGGTACTAAGGCCAACCTGGAGCTTGTATTACACCATGCAGGGGGTGGGGCGAACATCTCTGATCCCATCATTGTCTGGGTGACATTGGCCTATAAAGCAGCGCTATGATGGAAGGACCAGATCCAACCATCATACGTGTCTGCTGAGGGGTGGAGACCCTACAGGCCATTCTGATGTTGTAGCCAATCCCCCCTATAGCGATGATGCCATGTGCTCAATATGGCAGTGCTGGAGGGACTACTCAGATCTATGACACCCAGCACCACAGTTGATTGATGATAAAAACAGAACTCAACTGAAAACACAAAAAACAAAAAAACACACCATGCTCAAAACCCATGGTAATTTTTTTTTTTTTTTTTCACCCCTTTCCATTGGTGGCCAGGAAGAATGTCTTGCAATGGAGGTCATTAGGAGAAGTGCCACCCTTAAGTTGGTCATAGACAAAGCAAATTTTGGTTGATTTCTCTGTCTACCACCTCCCGTCTGACATCTCTCAAATGAAAAATTGCAGAAGCCAAAATTATCAGGGTGAACAGTGTTTGCATACAATCAAATGCAGCCGCTGTTCAGGTATTTGGATATCTGGCAGGGCCACAAGAGATTTGTCCATCTGTGCGGTATCCTGCCTTTAAACAAAAAAATTAATAAATCTGTGCACAATTAGCATTGGAGACAGCTAAAAGGGTTTGATGTTTGAGTTGTTACTTAGCTGAGAGAAAAAGAGGAGTTGCTGATCTTAAGCCACGGATTTCCCAATGATGTTGGGCCAGTAACTATACAGACAGGTGGGAGGTCACGCCATCAGCAGGCTTGAAATCCTGCATTCATACCCGCATGTCAGTCCAACTTCAGGCGCTATTTCAGAGACATCTGTGCGGGTTCCTGCACAGATGTCTATACAAATCACAACTTGAAGTCGCCAAAAGTGGTACAGAAACTACTTTTGGGAATCAGTGCGGCGCTGCACCGATTCAGACAGTGCCATTGCTGGCAATAGCTGCCAATTTGGCAATGCGATTTGAGTGCCACACTTTGTTTGGCACGTTCATACATATTGTGTGGTCTTCTCCTCTGCTACAGGTCTTCTTGGATTCTCTTGATTTGATAGTCTTTTAGCATTTATGGAACATCCTACCTCTCAGCTAATTCCCTTTTCTTCTTCCCCCTCCTCCCCACATTGCTCCCTTCCCCTTTCACAATCTTTTTCTGTCCCTTGGTTCCCCCACTCACAGCACTACACCTTGTATTTATCTCTCCTTTTGAGCATACCATTGCAGAACATTAGGGATGTTTACGAATTGATGTAATAGTTTGTTGTGTGTACCAAGTTCTAGTTCCTATCACAACACTAGACTAGAGCGACCTGTCGCGCCATTTCATCTGCATTTGTGTACAACCATAATGTTAATGTCAACCTACATGGATTGTGTCCTGGATCTCATTGTCCTATTTGTTCATCCTCCGTGTGCCAGCACAGTTATGTTGTTCGTGGTTACGGTTTTGCATGGATATGCAAAATATGGAATACCCTTTATGGTTAAAAGAACAAATCCAGGTAGCAAATGAAAAAGTCGGTGAACTGCTAATACATTTCAGTACACTAGAACTGTGCTAAACTTGGAAGCTCACTCATTTTTGCCTTACTCTGGGTGCTCTGTAGTTTCTGCGTTCATGGAGCACAGGACCATTAGGAATGTACTTCTGAAGCCTGTGCTTTGTAACCTCCTCCTCTTACTACAATTATATGGGATTTATATGGCACCAACAGTTTACGGAGCACTTTACAAAGGAAAGGAAGTCAGTACAGTCACAATATAATTTGAGACAAGACATCAAGGCAAGGAAAGACCTGCTCCCTTCCTCTACTTGCATCACCAATTTTAAGGCTCCAGAAGGGACTACATTTGATTAGTGACTGTAACATCTAGTACTATCACATTTTTGGACTTCTGCCTTTTTACATGGAGAAGCAGCAATGGGGTTGTTTCAGGATCACCAGATTACAGACAAAGGGGGGGGGGGGGGGGGGGTAATCAGGTGCAATACAGCAATGTATTGATAAAACAACAAGTCCAAGCACCAAAGTACTTTCAAAGAATTTAAAACCAAAGCCATATTGTTGTGCCATAATAAAAATCTGTGTAGGAGAAAATTTGGCGAAAAGCATTGACCTTCCCATACCAGTAAATCAGATCTTATTTTACTTTGAGATGAAGGCCCCTCTCACATGGGCGTTCCATTTGTCTGTTTTTCATCTGTCTATTGACAGATGAAAAATGGACAGCATTTCTATGGACAACCAAATGTAAACAGATGATCTGTTTACAGCTGCGTCTGTTCAGTGCCTTTTTTTTTTTTTATAAATGGAACAGCCAATGGTCAGATCCATTGAAACAGAACGGATGTAAACTGATGGAATCCGTTTATGTTCATTTTTAGGCAAGAAAAATTTTTTTTTTGTTTATACAAATTGTCATCTGATTGTTTATTGCAACAACTAAACAAATGGATGTAGACTGATGTAAGCTTACCTAAACTGATCTAAATTGATGTAAACTGAAATGACGTGAAAGTTGATGCAAACTGAATATGGATGTACAAACTGATGTAATCAAATCTTTTTTTTTTTATTTATTTATTTTTTTAGCAGTTTTCTCCTAGCTAAAAATGTGACTGAATGGATGACGGCCGTACGAAATGGCCACAAATGTAGCAGTATGGATATACCCCTGCCAGACAGCTGTTTTAGAAATGAACAAAAAATAAATAAAAAAAATCTAACATTTATGAATCCCAGCAATGTGCTTTACAAATGTGCATTGTATTTTGCTGGTGTTGCGAGTCTGAAGCCTACGGAACATAATAAAAAGGAGAGGGGGTGTAAAAAAAATAAAATAAAAAAAAAAACACCACACACAACTTGTAGGGAGGCCTCTCAAAGTAACACGATTGGCTCTGCTATATTATGTTCGCTCTGCTCAACTCTGATGCACTGCAGGATTTACTGTGCCCCCCCATTTTATGGATATGCCACATAGAACAGGCCGCAGTATATCCCCTCTGCATTATAAATGAACCCCTAAGATAATGAAAACAAGAATCTGATTGTCTGCTATAAGGCCCAGCTTCAAGCTTCTCGCTTCCCTCCCTTTGGAATTCTCGCATTAGATCAAAAAGGTTTGTGTATGAAGATTTGTCTTTAGATATTTTCAGAATCTTTGTGGAAAACAAAAGAACATTTTCTTTTCAGTGAGCATTAGAAAGGCATTTGGAGACATTTCAGATATAAACACACTTTATTATTGTCAATCAAATACTGTCATCCAGCGTTTCTTGCACTCATGCACTGTTATAACAAGATACTGATCATTCAGTAAGTATTTTTTTAAAACAATGCTTAACACATATTTTATTGATATACAGCAAAGTTATTTACGATGCACCCTGATTTTTTTTTTTTCAATTTTTGTAAACTGATTATTTAGAAACATGTAATTTGGTTCCAGAAAGTAAAGAAAAATGTACGTCTTCTTGTTGGTTTGAGGTTAAGATCCAGGAGTGCAATGTGGCACAAGTTGATACATGATTTGTGGTGTGTATATTGGTACACACACTGTTTCTGTGGTAAAGGCCAAGTCCACCCTAAATGGCTAGATTTGTTATAGGTGGATGCCGATGGGTTAGCTCACCTCAAGGCTTTGTGCATCTCTCAGGGACCACAGAAATCTTTGTACTTCCCTGTTCTGCCCTCTCTGCAGCCCGGGTCTTGCCGTTCCTCGTCTTTAAGACCAGGAGCAATGGCATGGATACTGCATTGATCATAATGCAAAATTAAGAACACAAACAGAAGATCCTCATGAAACAGCTGTGGAGCAGACCTATGGTCTCAGATACAGAGCTCTCACCAATGCAGTCCCCGCAGACCTAGAGACTTTAAAATATATAGATCTCCTCAACACCGTCCAAGAAATAGAAGGTAGTACAATTGGACAGCATTGGATACTGGTTTTGGGTAGACTGAAGATCTTTGAGAGACAGGTCCTTCCAAAATGGTTTACAAATAAGGGCCAAGATTGGTGAACTGAATCAGCCACCAACTTAGCTCCCCCTGGGACAGAAGAAATTCCAACAGATCTTTAGAATGGCCATAGAAGGGCAGACAGACCTGCAAGCAGAGATCTCTGCTTAAATCCCTCAGAAATATAGCACAACAGGCTTTAACCATATTGGTCATCCACCCAAAACTGAAATATCCAACTGTGAATAGAGTGACTCTTTAAAAAAAAAAAAAAAAAAAAAACCCCAAAACATTCCGAATACATGAGAGAAACAGGTTAAAATACAGAGAATTACTACCTTTGCAACATAGCTTCGGCATTGTAATTATCATGGAATTATTTATACCAATTAAAAACTTTAGGCAAGGTTTTGGAAAAAAAAGTTATTCTAGGCAGTCATTTGGTTTTGAAGAGAAAAAAATAGTAGCATATCAAGATCTCTCCTGTCACTCTCTTGTAGCATTTTAAGTCTAATCAACAAACTCAAGTTGAATATTTCACAGTGACTTGTCTAGCAATGCTCAACCTCCTACAGTAAACTCTTGCAAAGGCCTGAGGGCCTTTGTGATATTGCTGCCAAGGTGGTTTTCCCTTTCCTGCGATTGTCCAAATAATCAGTCACTTGATCTTCTAGCTGTCCAAATAGTCTTTAAGTCCTGTAATTTGTGATTGTATATCTTCTGGTAGCTCGAGGGGAGGAAGTTCTGGTAAGGGAATGTCTAAATGAGAAAGGTTGGGTATAGGAATGTCCGTACCCTTGCTTGTATTTGCTACAAACTTCTGCCAGGTAGAGGCTGGGCTGGAAGAAGTTGCTGTTGGCTGCTGCAGACTCCACAGTTCAGACTTCTCCACGAAATCTGTGTCCTTGTCCAGGTATTTCTCAGGGTTTCTCTGGAGCCGCACCAACTCAGCCCGTAGTTTCCGATTCTCTCGTTTTAGTTTCTCATTTTCAGCCAGAAGGGTGTCCACCAGCAAGTTCAGATCTTTGATCTTGGTTGCTTGCTCTTCCAGTTTTGTTTTGTCATCTTTTGGAACACGGTTGGCCTTGTAAGGCTCCAGTGGCTCCTTCCTCTTCTGCAGCAGATACAGTAAAGAGTCTGGTTCTCGGTCAAGGACACTGTGGATTTCCTGCAAACACTTCCCTGGGTTAGAACTGGATTTCTGCCCTGCAGAAACTAGTGCATTTTGGCAATCGATATCATCAGTAGATGATTTGTATGATGTTTGCAGATGGGCAGTGAGCTCCTTCTCTGCAGCTATTGCTTTTTGTTGAGTTCTTAGTTTCTCTTCTCTCTTGGCCCTTTTCAATCTTTCCTGAATTAGGATCTGTTGCTTCAAGTGGCTCTCCCGCTGCAGCTCTAGAGACAGCTGAGCCTAGATAGAAGGGGAGTAATAAGGGTTACTTGTTATAATAAAGGATTTCCAATGCCTGTCTTAAAAGAGGTGAAAAGATTAGAGCCTCAAGCCGTTGGGTTCACTTCAGTTATCAATTCATTTATAACAATAAAAGGATCAGAAGACCCCATTAGAAAAAATCCCTACAGGCGGATTTCCACAGGGTCCCCCACTGGGGCTCCAGCAGGTAGTAGAGAGCTGCAACATTTCAGAAATCATTTGGCTTATTTGAAACCTCCACCAACTCTGGAGTTCACCTCCCTTCTAGCCAAACTCCATAATTATTTGTGAGGTGACTTAGGAAGTTGCCTTAAAATCCCTAAGTAGAGAGCATACTTTTTTTTATTTTTTAGGAATTGCCCAATAGGCGATTGAAAAAGGTAGCTGTTAATTAAGCCAGTTATCACACTGCTGCAAACAGAGGAGGCACCCAAGATCACAGAAATAATGTCAGCAATTAGGCGTTTCAGCTGCCATCATTTACTGCCACTGGGTCTGGCATAACATTGTCTCATATTATATTATATATTGGCAGCCTTTTCACAGAACCAAAAGGATGGAATGTACATGATGTAGGCCAAGGGTAGGCAACCTCAGCCCTCCAGCTGTGCTGAAACTACAAATCCCTTCATGCGTGTGCCTCTAGGAGTCATGCCTGTGATCATCATGGTATTGCAATGTCCCATGGGACTTGTAGTTTCAAAAACAGCTGGAGGGCCTAAATCCCATAAATGCCTTACAGTGCAATGAAAAAGTATTCATACACCTTCAAAAGTGCCACAGACTCATGTTACAACCAAAAATGCAAATGTATTTTAAGTGATAGACCAACACAAAGTGGCACGTAATTGTGAAGTGGAAGGAAAATCATAAATGGTTTTCAAAATGGTTTACAAATAAATATCTGAAAAGTGTGGCGTGCATTTGTATTCACCTCCCTTTACTCTGAAACTCCTAAAAAAAAAAAAAAAAAAAAAAAAAAAAAAAAAAAAAAAAAAAAAAAAAATCGGACCAATTGCCTTCAGAAGTCACTTAATTAGTCATTAGAGTGCACCTGTGTGTAAATGTAATCTTAGTATAAATACAGCCGTTCTGTGAATCCCTCACAGGTTTGTTAGAGAACCTTTGTGAATAAACAGCATCATGAAGGCCAAGGAAAACACCAGACAGGTCAGGGATACAGTTGTGAAGACGTTTAAAGCAGAGTTAGGTTATTAAAAAAATATCCCAAGCTTTGAACATCTCACGGAGGACTGTTCAATCCATCATCCAAAAATGGAAAGAGTATGGCACAACTGCAAACCTACAAAAACATGGCCGTCCACCTAAACTGACAGGCCGGGCAAGGAGAGCATCAAACAGAGAAGCAGCTAAGAGGCCCATGGTAACTCTGGGGGAGCTGCAGAGATCCACAGCTCAGGTGGGAGAATCTGTCCACAGGACAACTATTCGTTGTGCTCTCCACAAATCTGGCCTTTATGGAAGACTGGCAAGAAGAAAGCCATAGTTGAAAGAAAGCCATAAGAAGTCTAGTTTGCAAGAAGCCATGTGGGGACACAGCACTTGTTACCACATCTACGGGCCTTCCTTTATCTAGAGATGGCAACTCACCTCCATATAGAAGGTTAATGGATTCGTTTGGCAAGAAGGATTCTTCATGAATGCATGCCGATTACTGCGAATTATATCGTTTTCATTACTAAAATCTTGTACATAGTCCCTCATCATCCCCTCCAAGAGCTTGCATACAACTGATGCTAGGCTAACTGGACGGTAATTCCCAGGGATGCATTTTAGGCCTTTTTAAATATTGGTGCTACATTGGATTTTCTCCAATCCACTGGTACCATTCCAGTCAGTAGACTGTCAGTAATAATTAAGAACAATGGTCTGGCAATTACTTGAGTGAGTTCCCCAAGTCCCCTCGGGTGCAAGCCATACGGTCCCAGTGATTTATTAAATGTTACGTTTCCCAAGTCTAATTCTGTCCTCTGTTAGTCATGAGGGTGCTTTCTGTGATGCGTCAGGAGGCTAAACACTGCAGTTTTGGTTACTGAAGGCCACCCGACTCTCTCGTGAAGACTGAGGAGAAGAATAAAATTCAATACCTTCGCCATCTCCCCATCCTTTGTAACCAGATGTCCTCATTCTTTATGAAGCCAATATGGTCTGTCCTCCCTTTTTTTTACCATTTACAGAATTCCAAGAATTTCTTGGGATTTTGTTTTGCTCTCCTCTGCTCTGTGTCTTTCGTGTTCTATCTTAGCCGCCCAAATTGCACCCTTAAATTTTTTGTTGCATCGCTTATAAAGTTTGAATGCTGATGATCCCTCAAGCTTGTATTTTTTGAAGGCCTTCTCTTTTGCTTTTCTATGCATTTTCACATTGGTATTAAGCCATCCAGGACTTTTGTTTGCTTTTAAATGTATTACCCATATGGGATGCACTGGCTAATGCCCTTATTTAATATGCACTTAAAGCGGAGGTCCACCCTAAAATGGACCTTCCGCTCATCGGATTCCTCCCCCCCTCCGGCGCCACGATTGGCACCTTTCAGGGGGGTGCAGTTACCTGGATAATCCAGGTAACTGCACCCACTTCCGGGCTAGCTCTCTGCAGAAAGGGGCGTACATTACGCCTCTTTCCGCAAGTGCCCGCCCCCTTCCGCAAGTGCCCCGCTGCCTGCTGGGAAAAACACAGATCCCAGAGGCAGCGGGGACCGTCCTCATTGCGCAGCGCGGCTCGCGCATGCGCAGTAGGAAACCGGGAAATGAAGCCGAAAGGCTCCATTTCCTGATTCCCATACCCAAGATGGAGGCGGCAGCACTCGAGTGTCGATCTAGAGATCGGCTTCGGGTGCCGACATCGCGGGCGCGCTGGGCAGGTAAGTGTCACCATTTTAAAAGTCAGCAGCTGCAGTATTTGTAGCTGCTGACTTAAAAAAAAAAAAAAAAAAAAAAAAACGCGGAGTCCCGGCGGACTCCCGCTTTAAATCAAACCCTTAAATCTTTCCTCCATGTTCTTTGGTCCTAAGATTTTATCCCAATTTATGCCTTCTAGCAAGGTTCGTAGTTTAGGAAAGTTGGCTTTTGAAATTCAGCATCTTTGTGTTTCCCTTAGGTTTCCTATTTGTGTGATTTATACTGAAGCCAATTAACCTGCGATTGCCGTTTCCTAAATTGCCCTGTATTTCCACATTCGTGATCAGATCTGTAGTGTTGGTAATCAGTAGATTTAGTAAAGCTTTATTTCTAGTTGGTGCATCTACCAACTGGCCCATGAAATTGTCCTGCAAGACATTTAGGAACTGGAGAGCCTTAGACAAATGCGTGGTTCGGTTGGATAATTAAAATCCTCATTAGCATAACACTTCCCATCCTTGCTGCTAATCCAAATTGTGATAAGAGGTCCACCTCCCCCTCCTCCCTCAGGTTAGGGGGCCCTATAGCATACTCCCAAGTATTATCTTCCCCTTAGCTTCATCCCTTTGGAGCTCTACCCAAAAAGGTATTTCAACTCCTCCCTAGCTTCCTTAGCGATGTCATCTCTCACATTCACTTATACATTATTCTTGATATACAGCAATACCCACCCCTTTTTTACCCTCTCGATCCCTGTGATGAAGGGTATACCCTTGAATGGTTGCCAGCCAATCATGAGAGCTGTTGAACCAAGTCTCAAATTCCCACAAAATCCAAATCCTACTCATACAACAGTATCTCTAGTTCTTCCATCTTGCTCGTCAGGATCCTGGCATTGGTGAACACGCCATGTAGTTTAGACCTGTCGCATATTATCCTCTTATTGGGTGTTCTGAGAATGCAACTAGGACTTGTTACTATATTTATCTTGGGTTTATGTGCTTTAGTCAACCTACCACTAATTCCCCCAATACTACCCTCTGGACTATGTTCCTCGCTGACTATCTCTACCTCTGGACTAGACCCCCCCCCCCCGCCACCTAGTTTAAAGCCCCTCTAACTTTTTGGCCATCTTTACTCCCAGCAGATCTGCACCCTCCTCATGTAGGTGCAGTCTGTCCCTTCTATTAGTACTGGTGACCGACTGAGAAATCGGCCCAGTCCTCCAGGAACCCAAACCCCTCCTTACTACACCAGCTCCTCTGCCACTTGTTCTCTGCCTTTCTGGTGTGGCGCGATGTACTGGTAGTATTCCTGAGAACACTACCTTGGGAGGTCCTTTTCCTCAATTTCGCTCCCAAGTCCCTAAAATCATTCTTTAGGACACTCCATCTGCCTCTGACTGTTGTTGGTGCCAACTTGCACCATGACAGCCGGGTCTTCCCCAGCCCCTCCCAGTAATTTGTCTACCAGATCAGTGATGTGCCGAACCCGAGCGCCCACTAGACAGCATACAGTTTGGCACTTCAGGTCTTGTGTCAGGTCAGGTCTAAAGTTGTTTAAAAAGTGACAGAGGGCATTAAAAAAGCTGCAAGGAAACCCCAAAACATAAAAATGCATCACAGAAATCACCAGAAGTCAAAAGCAAAACTTGGTTCTCCAACAAACCTCAGAGGGCTTCACAGAACAGCTGTATTTATACTGAGATTAAATTACACACAGGTGGACTATTTACTAATTAGGTGCCTCCTGAAGAAAATTGGTTCCACTAGATTTTAGTTAGGGGTATTAGAGTAAAAGGGGACTGAATACAAAGGCACATCACACTTTTCAGATATTTGTAAAACATTTTGAAAACCATTTATCATTTTCCTTCCACTTCACAATTATGAGCCACGGTGTTGGTCCATCACATAAAATACAACCAAAAATATGGAAAAATGGCAAGGGGTATGAATACCTTTTTCAAGGCACTGTATAGCCCAAGCGGTACTATTCAGGGGGTACTCTGGCTTTTTACATCATAATAGTTTACATTGATAGCAAATTATATGCAAACAGATATCAGTATGCATCATTTACCCGATTCCTGACAGTGTCACGCAGATATACCGCGGTACAATGGCTAACCTGGGAGAAATCCCGTACAGGAACGTCCTACCCTTTTTTGGGCACCAGAGGGAGCCACACACACTGTGCATGACGGAGAACTGATGTGCGTGGCTGGCAGGCGCGATCGCTGCCGGCCAGGCACACGAGTGTCAGCATGACAAATTCCTGTGCTGTCAGGAGGAGAGGAGCCATATCGTTTGTTCCTACCAAGTAGGAAAAACTATATATGTCTCCTCTCCTAGTCAATCCTATCCCCACACAGTTAGAACACAGTGAAGGAACACACACACTTAACCCCTTGATCACCCCTAGTGTTAACCTCTTCCCTGCCAGTGACATTTACACAGTAATCAGTGCCTTTTTATAGCTAATGAAGGAAAGATGCAGTCATCCATTAGTTATTCCTTCCTCTGTTGCAAAACGTAAGAGCGGGCTCTGAACTGAAAACAATACACTGTTTACAGGTACAGAGCTGCTCAGATCAGCTCTGTACTCTGGGGCTGATCTACTAAAATTAGAACACTCAGAATCTGGCACAACTGTGCGTGGTAGCCAATCAGCTTCTTACTTTAGCTTGTTTAATTAAGCCTCGAAAATAAAAACCTGGAAGGAGTGTGTGCGACGTCACCGCGTGCCAGCGGGGTGTAAGATACCGCGGCCGGTGTGTTTTAATGTGGAGCCTGTTTTTCACTGCCTAAATGTAAGTGGATATAAAACTGTTTTTAATAAACTTTTCTCTGCTGTGTTAAGCTTCGAGTTTCTCCCTGCTAGCTTTCTATATGCGACTTATGGGTGAGCGATCTAAAGAGCTGATCCTATGTGATTCAAACCTATATGGATTAATTTTCCAAGATGCAGTTCTGATAAGGGTGTCACCTATTGTTGGATGGATACTGTGCCTTTCTGATCCCTGTAATTCAGGATCTACACCATTTTGATATATTGCTTGCAAATCATTGCTTAGAATCCTGTATAGGGGACATTCAAGGTCCATATTACGGTACCTTGCCCTTGTTTGCACTTTATAATTTGTAAAGACGGCATTCAAGGTCCATATTGCCTTTTTTTGCACATCGATTATAATGTAAGATGCAATCTAAAGGAACAGCGTACTTGTAGGTTGCAGCTGTTCCATCAGGTTTATTTATTTAAACCCTGAATTTGGGTGGACCGAGCACAAGAATTTCCTTTATGTTATTATTAAAGCTGAATTCGTTTCTATGCACAGCTGCATGAGATTTTGCTCAGGTTTTAGTAAATCTCCCCCACTGTCTGAACCATGCTATCCAGTAATTTTTTTTATTTTATTTATTAATAATAATGGTGTCAGCTCTATCTGGCATAAACATGTGCGAAGTTATGAACCTCATCTTATTTCTTTTTAGATATTACAATTTAAAAAAAAAAAAATTAAAATCAGTGCTTTTTTCTGTGATCCTTACCAATTGCCTCAGCAAAATTGGGCATAGGCACCCAAATTGTACAGGGTTTGCATATCCAATTTTGTGTCACTGCATGACTGTGCCTAAGGCTTCATGCAAAGTGTCAATAAACGGACCGTTCAGGTCCACAAAAGTTTACAAGGTCAGTGTTCAGGTGTGCTTATCAATTACATTCACTGCACATTCACTGCAAGCTGAATGGATGTAAAGGGAGTCTAAACCTGCTTTAAAGCATGAACGTCTAAACACAGCGATTTGGGAGGCATCAAACGGGTTTAGGGCCCATTCACATGGGGAATTCGCTTAGAGCCGGGCCATCCCTTGCTATGCTTCATACATCCACCCAGCTATGGGACGCCAGCATGAGGATGCAAGCAGTACCTGTGCATCCCTTTGCTGGTAAAACATGGCCCTGCATGAGGCACAGAGCAAAGCGACCCATGTGAACGTGGCCTTATACTTCCTATTTTTCGCACCATAAGGCACACTCTCCCCCACCTAAAAAAAAAAAAAAGGAGGAAAACGTCCCTGCGCCTTATGGATCGAATACTGATCAGGCTCTGCCCCCTCGCCACCTTCGTCCCCTCATCAGAATATCGACGCTCGGCTTCTCTGTGGAGGAGTGAGGACAGGATGTGAGGCAGATCCTCGTGGGGGGAGGCGGTCTGCCCCGGGTGCCAAAACACGGGGGTTGTCAGTGGCATTGCGATGGTGGTGCGCTCCACACCCAGGTCAGTTGACACCCGCCAGATGTGACACCATCCCGCGCCGGCAAGAGCCCTGGCTGTTTTTTTTTTTTCCCAGCCGAAACACCCCCTGCCCCGTGGTCTGGTCCAGTCCTTCCTCCTGCTCTTTCCACCAGCAGCTGCTGCTGGAAACTATGTCCCAAGTACTCCTTCCTAGCTGCTGCCCGGGTGTATCCGAGGCTGAGAGCCAGCGAGTGAGTGAGCCAGCCAGCCAGCCTGAGGGGGTTGTGGAACGTAATGGCAGCAGTGTCCACCACTGACGGAGGTGAGCTGGTGATAAAGGGGTGGGAGGTGTGGGCTGGCATGGTATCCACTGCCCAGTCCCCTGAGCTGTTGTGATAGAATAGGCTGAAGGGGCATTTGTGTCTGCCCTGTCACCCTGAGCTGATCTGGGAAGGGGGGAGGTTGCTGTGTCCACCACCACCACCCAGGTATAGTGTAGCTGAGCTGATTTGATAGGGTGTGGTATTACTGTGTCTCCACCACCCACCTATAGTAGTAGCATAATATTAAATATTTTATGACCCCCATTTGGTTCAGAATATTTTTTTCTTGTTTTCCTCCTCTAAAACCTAGGTGCGTCTTATGGTGCGAACAATACAGTAAATTCACAAGTGCCAGTGAGTACAAGGCCTGAAAATGTATTAATTGGTTCTCTTTTCTACCTCGGAAACTAAACTCTCATTATAACATGCGGACTCCCAGAACATGTAGAGTAAAACTACCAAATTACGTCATGAGAAAACCTTTTATTTCTCACTCGCAACACCTAATGGCAAAGGCACACAGGACCCAAAATTAACATCTGTGCATGTGACTGGCAATGAGAAGTATGGGTAGCAGTGTGCTATGACATTCCCCTGTAAACATGTCTGTGAATATTCTCATTTATACAGCTCATGATAAAGCTAGCAGTCAATTACTTACAAATAGACTTCTGTAATGTTGAAGACGTTTTGTAGCTTCCATCAGCCATTTCAGTTCCAATGAGTGTCAGGAACATACCCCAACATTTATATCCAAACAGGCAGCACAGATGCCTTATTCCAATCACCATGGAATGTGTAAATGTCTACCGTCTAAGAACAGGATGGGTGATGTAAAAGTTGTGGAGCTACCATGTTCTACTGATATAGGGGTTGATTTACTAAAACTGCAGAGTACAAAATCTGGTGCAGCTGTGCATGGTAGCCAATCAGCTTCCAGGCTTTTGTCAACGCTTAATTGAACAAGTTAGGCTTTATGTACAAAGGACGTTTTTACAACCTCTTGAATGATTTAACTTGACAGGTAGCAACCCACAGTTAAAATGCCTGTTTTGCTGCGTTTACATGCCATATTTTGCATTTAAAAATGAATATATATTTTTTTCAAAATAGCCAGAAATGATAAACGCCTGTAAATGAAACGCAACTAAAACGCGAGTTACCGCGTTTAGCAGCATTTAGCACTTGAAATGCCTCTAAACTCCTCTTCTGAACCCATTTTTTTTGCGTTCCAAAAAAAGCCTCTAAACTCAACTGCCTAGAAATGACTAAACAACCCTGTGTTCATGTACTGATAAGATAACAGAGGAGAGTTCAGGAGCAGGTGAAAAAAAAATGCCCAACTGCTAGTAAACGTCTGTTTAGCAGCAGCAGTGTAGATGAGGCCTGCTGGTAAACGGGGAAAAAAAATGCCCAGCTGCTCCTAAACATCTGTTTACCAGCAGACCTCATGTACACTGCTGCTGCTAAACAGACCTTTACTAGTGGTTGGGCATTTTTTTTCCCCAACTGCTCCTGAACTCTCCTCTGTTCTCTTATCAGTACATGTACACAGGGTTGTTTATAGTCCTTTCTAGGCAGTTGAGTTTAGAGGCCTTTTTTGGAAAGCAGAAAAAATAAAAAATAAAATAAAAAAAGAAGAGCAGACGCTCAGTTTAGAGGCATTTCAAGTGCCAATCTAAACGCAGTAACACGCGTTTCATTTACAGATGTTTTTCATTTTTTTTATTTTTATTTATTTGCGAAAAAAGGAAATTTTTTTTTCAAGCGCTTCTAAATGCAAATGCGGCAAAATGACACTAAACGGAGGTTTTAAAACGCGAGTTACTATCTGTCAAGTTAAAGCGGGATTCCACCCTAAAGTGGAACCTCCGCTGATCGGAACCCTCCCCCCTCCGGTGTCACAATTGACACCTTTCAGGGGGAGGGGGGTGGAGATACCTGTCAAAGACAGGTATTTTCACCCACTTCCAGGCATAGACTCCCGTGGGAGTCTACGCCATTTCCTGCCCTGCCGCGCTGTCTGCTGGGACACACACGGGTCCCAGTGACAGCGCGGAGATTTCCTATTGCGCGGCGCGGCTCGCGCATGCGCAGTAGGGAACCGGGAAGTGAAGCCGATTCGCTTCACTTCCCGATTCCCTCACCTAGAATGGCGACTGCAGCAGCCGAGAGCCGAGCGATCGATCGGCCTCGGCTGCCGGCATCGCTGGAACCCGGGACAGGTGAGTGTCCATTTATTAAAAAAGTCAGCAGCTGTAGTATTTATAGCTGCTGGCTTTTAATATTTTTTCTTTTGGTGGAATCCCTCTTTAAATCAATCATTCAGGAGAGGTTGCAAAAATGTCCGTGTACATCAAGCCTTAGAGTTAGAAGGTGGTCGGCTACCTTGCATAGCTGCACCATATTTTGCACTCTCCAGTTTTGGAAAACCAACCCCATAGTCCCATCCTCGTGGGAAGACTGAATAGGCAGTTTTTTGATTTACATGACTAAAGGTGTGAATTGTCAAAATTGCTGGGGTAGAGATTTTAAAACCGTATTATAGGTGGAAGACAGCTACTATTGAAGGCCCCTATGCAGGTTTAGGGATAGTTGTTCCATTTGCTCTTTCATGCTGTTTGGAACCTACACAGACTTCCGGATACACTCCTCCCATCCTGTTCTTAGGCAATCTACATCTACACATTCAGTGGAGACTGAATTGCAGCGTTGGTGCTACCTGTGTGTATAGAAATGATAGGGTATCTTCTGGACACTTACTGGATCTAAAGCATCAACATCTTCAACATTACAGAACAGGTCCGGCTGAATGAATGTGGCAAACTGCTACCAGATATCCAGATATTGTTCTGTAAACAAAAAGAAAAAGTGAGTGGGTCTCAATAATTGTTTAACCTCCCACACAGTAAGCATGATTCATCTTACCTGCTCAGACTGTGTAAGCTTCTTGGCTTCCAAGAGATAAGCTGCAAGATAGAAACGACATTATAAGGCTGCAAGACTTACATATTGTCACTAGAGGGCCTCAAACATGGAATAGAGCAGCAGGGAATTCTGTACTGCTGAGTATTATGTGGCACGCTGTGCAAAGTCATCCTACAGACATGACAGCAGGGCAAAGCATAGTGCTGGACAGCATCACTGTACAAAAACACAAAGTACACTCATCTCCCATATATATATATATATATATATATATATATATATATATATATATATATATATATATATATATATATATATATATATATATATATATATATATATATATATATATATATATATATATATATATATATATATATATATACACATATACACATATACACATATACACATATACACACACACACACATACATATATACATACACACACACACACACACACACACACACACACACACTGCCATCCATTGTCATTTAAAGGAGACTGTACTGACAAAGAGTGCTGCCTTTGTGGACTTTCCTTCCTCAAAAATTCCAATTGTCTGGCTGTAATGCAGAATCAACTTATTCAATATTTCCTGCGTTGCTTCACTCTTTCTAATCTGCATTGTTGTTCCAGGGCTGCAACTCAAAGTGCCAAAGCCAGAGACAGCCAGAAAACCAGCAGTCCCTACCATCATAGCAGCCTTTGTGCGGGTCTCCTTTTTTTCTTATGTGGCATTCAAAAGCCACTATGCTTCTGCAAAATGCTGGAAAATTAAAATGTTACTAAACAATGGAAAGGTAATAGCAGGCTTCAGCACTGTCCACTTTTGCTTTGTGGTTTTAACCTTAAAGTGGAACTGTAGCCTACAGTGCATTCAGAAAGTATTCAGTGCTTCACTTTTTTCACATTTTGTTATGTTACAGCCTTATTCCAAAATGGATTAAATTCATTATTTTCTACAGACAGTACCCCATAATGACAACATGATATAAATTTGTAAAGATTTCAAACAAACTTCTATATATATATATATATATATATATATAAAAAAATCACACGTACAAAAAAGGTATTCAGTCTGCCATGACCCTCAAAATTGAGCTCAGGTGCATCCTGTGTCCACTGATCATCCTTGAGAGGTTTCTACAACTTGGAGTCCACCTGTGGTAAATTCAGTGGATTGGAAAGGCACACACCTTTCTATATAAGGTCCCACAGTTAGTACATGTCAGAGCACAAACCAAGACATGAAGTTCAAGCAATTGTCTGTAGACCTCAAGCCGCGTACACACGTAGCCGTCTGTCCGACGTACTTAGTCTGGCGGACTTCCTGCCAGACTGTCCGTTGGACTTCCGAACGGGGCTACTTGCCCACACACGGCACTTTTTCAGCGGACTAATACGGCGTGTACTAAGTCCGCCGGTACTATCGCCCTACTTTTGAAATGAATGGACTCGCCCACACACGCGGAGGAAAGTCCGCTCATTTCGAGCGCGTCTCCAGGTAGGCGGGGTCCGCGAAGGAGACGTTGCTGGCCCCGCCGCCTGGTATGGACTTAAAGGGGAACCCCAACGCCGAAAAAAAAAAAAAATTGGCGTGGGGGTCCCCCCAAAGTCCACAACAGACCCTTGGCCGAGCACGCTACCCAGCCGGCCAGGAAAGGAGGGGCGAGCAAGCGCCCCCCCCCTCCTGAGCCGTACCAGGCGGCGTGCCCTCAACATGGGGGGTGCCTTGGGGAAGGGGGGGCCGCGCGGCCCCCCCACCCCAAAGCACCTTGTCCCCATGTTGATGAGGACAAGGGCCTCTTCCCGACAACCCTAGCCGTTGGCTGTCGGGGTCTGCGGGCGGGGGGCTTATCGGAATCCGGGAGCCCCCTTTAATAAGGGGGCCCCGGGATACCGGCCCCCCACCCTATGTGAATGAGTATGGGGTACAATGTACCCCTACCCATTCACCTGTAAAATAAAGTACAAAAAAAAAAAAAAAAACACAACACACAAGATAAAATAATTTATTGCACAGCTCCGGGGGTCTTCCGGGGTCTTCTCGCCGGACTCCTCCGCTATCTTCTTGTAGCTCTTTTACTAGCGGAGGAGCCCGGCATTCTTCTTCGTCGCCGCAGCCTCTTCTTCCGACTTCGGGGGTCTTGTCCCCCCTCTTCGGTTCTTCTGCCGGGCCACCGCGCCTTCTTATAGCTCTTTTACAGGCGGTGGCCCGGTCTTCTGTCGCCGCCGCCTTCCGTTCTTCTCCTGGAGATGTTGACTCGACGTTCTCTCCGGCCGCAATGCCAGGGACGCGCTGTGCTGCCACTTATATAGGGACAAGGGGCGGTGTCACATGGTGACCCCGCCCCCTTACGATGTCACAGTCCCGGAGGATGCTGGGACTGTCGCCATGGGAGGGGGAGGAAGGAGGAAGGAGGAGGCGACAGAAGACCAGGCCACCGCCTGTAAAAGAGCTATAAGAAGGCGCGGTGGCCCGGCAGAAGAACCGAAGAGGGGGACAAGACCCCCGAAGTCGGAAGAAGAGGCTGCGGCGACGAAGAAGAATGCCGGGCTCCTCCGCTAGTAAAAGAGCTACAAGAAGATAGCGGAGGAGTCCGGCGAGAAGACCCCGGAAGACCCCCGGAGCTGTGCAATAAATTATTTTATCTTGTGTGTTGTGTTTTTTTTTTTGTACTTTATTTTACAGGTGAATGGGTAGGGGTACATTGTACCCCATACTCACATAGGGTGGGGGGCCGGTATCCGGGGGCCCCCTTATTAAAGGGGGCTCCCGAATTCCGATAAGCCCCCCGCCCGCAGACCCTGACAATCAACGGCCAGGGTTGTCGGGAAGAGGCCCTTGTCCTAATCAACATGGGGACAAGGTGCTTTGGGGTGGGGGGGCCGCGCGGCCCCCTTCCCCAAGGCACCCCCCATGTTGAGGGCACGCGGCTTGGTACGGCTCAGGAGGGGGGAGGCGCTCGCTCGCCCCGCCTTTCCTGGCCGGCCGGGTAGCGTGCTCGGACAAGGGTCTGTTGTGGACTTTGGGGGGACCCCCACGCCGATTTTTTTCGGCGTTGGGGTTACCCTTTAAGTCCATACCAGGTGGCGGGGCCAGCGGCGTCTCCTTTGCGGGCCCCGCCTACCTGGAGACCCGCTCGAAATGAGCGGACTTTTCTCCGGGCGGGAAAAGTCCGCTCATTTCAAAAGTACGGCGGACTGGCATACACACGGCCGGATTGTCCGAAATGCGAGTCCGGTGGGAAGATTGGAGTGTAAAACTACATTCTAAGTCCGCCTTACTTTCGGGCAGTGCGGCTATTCCACCGGCATGGTGCTACTGCAGCATCGCTTTGCTGTGGTTTTAACTCTCTCGGCAATTAGAGGGGGGGGGGGGTAAAGCACTCCGCTAGCTCCCGAATATCACACTAAATTGGCGGTAAAGATAGCGGCATTTTAACGCTGACACCTAGCTAGTGTGAAAGGGATCTAAGCACACAGCTAAGATAACAAAGGAGTGGCTAAGGGACAACTCTGTGAATGTCCTTGAATGGCCCAGCCAGAGCCCAGACTCAAACCTAATTGAACATCTCTGGAGACATCTGAAAATGGCTGTGTACCAGCACTCCCCATCCAACCTGATTGAGCTTGAGAGGTCTTGCAAAGAAAGGAAGAAACTGCCCAAAAATAGGTGTGCCAACCTTGCAGCATCATCCTCAAAAAAAAAAAAGAAAAAAAAAAGACTTCAGGCTGTAATTGGTCCAAAGAAGCTTCAACAAAGTATTGATCAAAGGCTGTGGATACTTTTGTTTATTTTTAATAAATTTGCAAAGATAATAAACTTCTTTCACGTTGTCATTATGGGGTATTGTTTGTAAAATAAATCAATGCAGCCTACCATTCACTAGGATTCATTTACTAAAACTGAAGAGTGCAAAATCTGGTGCAACTCTCCATAGAAACCAATCAAAGTCCATGTATTTTGAGAAAGATTAATTGAATAAGTTGAAGTTAGAAGCCGATTGGCTACTATGCACAGCTGCATCAGATTTTCCACTCTCCAATTTTAGAAGAAAAAAAAAAAAAAAAAAAAAAAAAAAAAAAAAAAAAATCAACCCCAGTGTGTCTATCGAGTCCACACAATGTGTAGGGCAGTGGTTCTCAACTCTGCGCTAAAGTGGCCCCAACAGGCCATGTTTGCTGGTTTTCCTTTATCTTGCACAAGTGCTTTAAATCAGAGTCAATGGCTTGGTATTTTGGATGGCCATTTTATGGAACAGAAATTCCCAAAACGTGGCCTGTTGGGAGTACTTGTGGACGGGGTTGAGAACCACAGATGTAGAGTACTGGTTGCAGGTTCATCCATGTTTATGCAGAAACATAGTGACTTCTGGTTTTATTCCAATATGAATGTCAGTACTGCAGACTACATCTTGTCATCTGCAGCCCGAGAAGGAATAATGTCCCCAGTGTTTACCTTGGGCCTGATTTTATTTTATTTTTTTCTGGGCACACTGCCAGGCCGAGACGTTATCATGATAATGTTATGTAGATCTCCACATTTATTTCATGCAGATAAATATGATCTTGGAAACTGGGCAGATATGTTGTTTTGTATCATCCAGATTGCCTGCGAGTCCTCTGCAGCGACACTCAACATACACTGCTGAGCTTTGTCAACAGCTCTCAATGATGTTCTTTCACGTGAAGATAGAGCATGGCTTGTTAATCCTCACATCGTGCAAAGCCTTTATTTCTATTATTTCCACTCAGTAGAGCTCCCTTATTTCCATTTTCTAGGCAGGCGCATAAAGAACATGAATATGAGGGAAAAAAAATAAAATAAATAAGCACATCTTACATCCCAAAAGCCAAACCACCACCTGAGCTCCCATC
>NW_027507787.1:199506109-199801101 GCF_037356315.1 Lithobates pipiens
ACAATGAGCAGTTCTATCACATGAGAACACTAGAGCCAATGCAGTCTCTTGTTGTATAACTTTGCTCTATGCTTCACCCCCATTCCTAACCAAGGGTAGTTCTGCTTTCCCAAAGGGAAACCTTAGTCCTATTCACTTTCATCTTTTTTCTTTCCCTCTAAGTAGAGTTCCTCCACACTTTGTCTCATTTCCATGCAACAGAACCCTTTGACTTCACCCATGACTCCCTATATACTGTATATCCCCATTGTGGGCAACAAGAGTTACAAGGCACTCCAATGCCAATGGTTGGGGTAAAATCATCCCTAAAAAGGCCCTACAAACCAGTCATCAATATTCTTCCATTGATCTGACTAAAAAAGTTTTATTAAAGTGGTTGTAAACCCTTACAAACCACGTTGACCTACAGGTAAGCCTAGATTAAGGCTTACCTGTAGGTCCAAGAAATATCTCCTAAACCTATACGGTTTAGGAGATATTTGCCCGAAGACAGGCACCACTGTCTACGGCGCATGCGCCGTAGACAGCGGCGCACAGGCGCACTGAGCGCGGCATTTCCAACAATGGAGCTGCCGCGCGTGTATGCTCCCGTGTGCATGCGCGGGAGTGACGTCATCGCGGCTTCGCCGAATGACAGCAGCGGAGCTGCGAGACCCCACCGAGAAGATGGATGCGCCGGACTACAGGGGACAGCGGTGACTTCGCTGGCTCCTGTGTCAGGTAAGTGACACATAATGGACTACTATGCGATGCATAGTAGTCCATTATGCTTTGCCTTTGAAGGTAATGAAAGAGGAAGTAAACTCATCAGGGTTAAGTAATATAATAGCATTTCTTCAGAGAATCAGATGGCCATATACTGTACATCATATATGGAAGCTGCAAAAAATTGCAATGATTAAAAATATCTCGGGATAAATCCTCTCTTTTTTGACCAGAATTGTTTGAGTAGTAAGTAATGTTTGTGGTCTTGGTCATAACAGTGAAATAAGAGAAGTTTTCAAACTAAAACTGCTTGTGAAATGTGCATTTAGCGCAAAGCTACACATTTTCTATAACTCCCGTATTCCCAGCAGTACATACTTACTTTTGTCTTGCTCTCTTCTATTGCATCTGTTACAGAAGAACCCCCCTGCAATTCTAATTATGGGGGAGTATGGTACTCACAGTGCTGGACAATCAGAAATATTATAGGGAAGTCCATAAACCTCTGTTAGCTAAGCCTTCAGCAATTTGAAGCGTAAGTGGAATTCTCCTTTTACTCTCGGGGCACTTTGGAGTGGCAGTAAAGTAAAATGAAAGTAAATATAGGCGTCTGTGGATGTCTAAATTAAAGCAGAATTTCACTCAATCATTCAACTCAATCAATCTCAATCAATATTAACTAAGTTTAAAGTGGTTGTAAAGGCTGAAGGTTTATTACCTTCATGCATTCTATGCATGAAGGTAAAAAAAACCCTTCAGTGTGCTGCTCCCCCTACAGCCCCCCAATATTCACCTGAGCCCCCTCTTGATCCAGCGATGTATAGGAAGCTGGGTCTCTCTCTCCTCATTGGCTGAGACAGCAGCGGGAGCCATTGACTCCCATTGCTATCAATCACAGCCAGTGAGCCAATGAGGAAAGAGCAGTGGGTGGGGCAGAGACGGGGCTCAGGAATGAGCAGACACCACTGCCCCCATAGCAAAGTGCTTGCTATTCGGGGCACAGATCAAGGGGGAAGGAGCTGCAGCCTCTAATTACCAGGAAGTGATGTTGATGCTTTGTCTCTCAAAATGATTTTGGAGCCTGCTGCAGGTACGTATATACCTTTTAAATGCCTACACTTTATATCTGCAACAGTTTTTTTCATAACATAGGGAAAGATTTACTAAAACTGGAGCACTCAGTATCTGGTGCAGCTGTACATGGTAGCCAATCAGCTTCTAACTTCAGCTTGTCCAATTAAGCTCTGACAATAAAATCTGGAAGCTGATTGGTTTCTATGCAGAGCTGCGCCAGATTTTGCATGCTCTAGTTTTAGAAAATCCCCCCCCCCAATAGTCTCTTTAAAGAAGGAATAATTTTACCTTTAACCACTTGAGACCCGCGCTATAGCCGAATGACGGCTACAGCGCGGATCTCCTTTTCCGGGACGACGTCAATAGACGTAGTCCCGTGCACGAGCGGCCTGCGCGCCCCCTGAGGGGAGCGCGTGGCGCGCTCTGTGATCAGCGAGTCTGTGAGACTCGCCTGATCACCGATCCGTGCAAGGGGTCGATCCCGACCCCTTATCACGTGATCAGCTGTCAGCCAATGACAGCTGATCATGTGATATAACGGAGCCGGTAATCGGCTATTATTCCTCCTCGCGCTGACAGCGCGAGGAGAAAAAAAAGGAGCCGATCACCGGCGGCCGTGATTAGGACATCAGTCCCGATCACGGCCAGCCCTGCTAGTGCCCACCTGCCCCCTGCCAGTGCCACATTAATAAAAAGTAAGTGCCCCCGTCAGTGCCACCCAGCAGTGCCCACAGTGCCACCCAGCAGTGCCCACAGTGACACCCAGCAGTGCACACAGTGCCACCCAGCAGTGCCACCCAGTAGTCCCCACAGTGCCACCCAGCAGTGCCCACAATCTGCCTCAACAAAGGTGCTGCACCCCAGTGCCACATATCCGTGCCCATCAGTGTCATCTACCAGTGCCCAGCAGTGCCGCCCATCAGTGCCCAGTAGTGCCACCTATCAGAGCCACCTATCAGTGCCACCTATCAGTGCCCATCAGTCCCATCTATCAGTGGTACCTATCAGTGCCCATCCGTGCCACCCATCCATGCCATGTTATCTGTGCCCATCTTTGCCCATCAGTGCCGCCTTATCTGTGCCCATCGGTGCCGCCTTATCTGTGCCTATTAGTGCCGCCTTAACTATGCCTATCAGTGCCCACCAGTGCAGCCTATCAGTGCCCACCAATGCAGCCTATCAGTGCCCACCAATGCAGCCCATCAGTGCCCACCAGTGCAGCCTATCAGTGCCTCCTCATCAGCGCACTTCAATGAAGGAGAAAAATGACCCGTTTGCAAAATTTTATAACAAACTATTAAACATGATTTTTTTTTTTTTTGCATCTTTTTTTGTTTGTTTAGCAAAAAATAAAACTCTGAGCTGTAATTAAATACCACCAAAAGAAAGCTCTATTTGTGGGAAAAAAATTATAAAAATTTCATTTGGGTACAGTGTTGTATGCCCGCGCAATTGTCATTCAAAGTGCATCAGCGCTGAAAGCTGAAAATGGGTCTGGGACTGAGGGGGGTTTAAGTGCCCAGTAAGCAAGTGGTTAATAATTGTCTTGTTCTTACAGGTAGTTTTCCAATCTATCAATATCTAAAATTCATAAACCAGATTTCTGTTATCAAATCTATAAAATAGTGGTGGGTAACTGTTAGATTTTAGAGGTCTCCAGCATTTAAAAGGGTCCAACCTTACAATTTTTAATGTTGATCAGATACTTAGCACTCTAATGACTCATACACACATTCAGAAAATCGTACAAAAAATACCGCTTTCTAAGTGATTA
Organism: Lithobates pipiens; assembly: GCF_037356315.1. Classification (NCBI taxonomy): domain Eukaryota; kingdom Metazoa; phylum Chordata; class Amphibia; order Anura; family Ranidae; genus Lithobates; species Lithobates pipiens. The sequence goes on from NW_027507787.1 coordinate 199,509,663, forward strand.
TACGATAATCTGATCGTTGGTACACAACTTTTGTTAACCGATTACAACAGCTTCTCTGATATTATTCGATGGGACAAGCACAAAAATTTTCCTTGTGTGATACCAGATCGTACAATGTTTATTTTATCAGCACAGTTGTCGTCTGAAAAATACAATACAAACACAACTACAACACATTACATCACTTCCAAATTGTTATTCTGTCGTACGAGAATTTTCATCGCTTAAGTGAACTCTTCATTTTCAATGTCAGACTAACATGCAAAAAAAAAACAGATGACCATTCAATCAATAATCTCATCATGTGTACCAGGCATAGGGATGCAGGAGACGTAATGTTTACCCAATTCCCGACTGGCTCACGTCTATATAATGTGGCAGAACAGTGGGTGTGTCCACCACCGGCTACCCGCGATCACGTGCATGAGTGCCAGCATGGGGAATTGTGCGTGTAAACACAGAAATCCCTGTTCTGTCAGGGGAGAGGGGACATATCGTTTGTTCCTACTAAGTAGGAACAATGATATGTCTCCTCCCCCAGTCAGTCCAATCCCCATACGATTAGAAACACCAACAAGGGAACACATTTAACCCCTTGATCGCCCCCTAATGTTAACCCCCTTCCCCGCCAGTGCCATTTACACAGTAAACACTGAATTTTTATAGCTCTGATCGCTATATGTCAATGGTCACAAAAATGTGTCAAAAGTGTCCGATCTGTCCGCCGCAATGTTGCAGTCCCAATAAAAATCACAGATCACCGCCATTACTAGTACAAAACATAATAATAAAAACGCCACAAATCTATCCCCTATTTTGTAGACATTATAGCTTTCAATATACGCTTATTGCGATTTTTTTTTACCAAAAATATGTAGAAGAATACATATTGGGCTAAACTAATGAATATATATATATATATATTTTTAAAGTTTTGTTGATATTTATTATAGCAAAATGTAAAAAAGATTTTTTTTTTCAAAATTGGTGCTTTTTTTTGTTTATAGCACAAAAAATAAAAAACGTAGAAGTGAGCAAATACCACCAAAAGAAAGCTCTATTTTGTGGGGAAAAAGGATGCAAATTTTGTTTGGGTACAGTATTGCACGACCGCGCAATTGTCAGTTAAAGTGACGCAGTGCCAAATTGTAAAAAGTGCTCTGGTCAGGAAGGGGGTAAAATCTTCTGGGGCTGAAGTGGTTAATGATGTACATTGATGTCTTCTCACATGTTTTGGATAGCAAAATCACAATGAAACTTGATTGATGGGTTCAAGTACATCTAACCACCTATCATTCTCAGTTAGACATCTGCCTGTTTATGGGCTCTGATTTTTGTACACATTGTTGGGTATCACTGGTGCTATACTGGTGACCATCCACCATATTTGAGGTAAATTTAGATATTATAATAAGCAGGTTAATGCAGTTTCTTTTATAAACTAGGGAACATTTCTACAAATCAATTCACAAAACCATATCTAGTTAGGATCTCAGTTTTTCTAGACAGGACCAGCAAGGTAAAAGTAGCTTACACAGCAAAAGGTTTACCTATTACACATGTCGAGACTTAATGTATGTGCTTATATGCTGCGATGATGCAAATCTAGGATTTCTTTTTACAACAGTAAACTTGTATGCATTATACATTTTTACTAATGTAACACCCCAGACTTTGTAAAAAGTACTCTAAGGTAAGAGCTCTTTTATGCCACGTACACACGACCAGACTTTTTGACAGCAAAGGTCCGACGGAACGAGTCCGTCGGACAATTCGATCGTGTGTGGGCTCCATCGGACCTTTGCTTGCCAAAAATCTGGCGGACTTTAGAAATAGAACATGTTTTAAATTTTTCCACCGGAACTCCGCCGGACCCAGTTCCTACCGAGAAATCCGCTCGTGTGTATGCTAGTCCGACGGACAAAAACCGACGCAAGGGCAGCTATTAGCTACTGGCTATGAACTTCCTTATTCTAGTCCGGTCGTACGTCATCACGTTCGAATCCGTCGGACTTTGGTGTGATTGTGTGTGGCCAAGTCTGTTCATTCGGAAAGTCCACCAGAACTCCGTCAGAACTCCGCTGAAAGACCTAGTCCCTCGAAAAGTCTGGTCGTGTGTACGCGGCATTACTGTCACTGTGTTCTTTGGTACCCCAATCCACATCTGTAAGACCCCAAAAATCAACAGCCCTAGGTCTTACATAACAGCCACTCTGTTGTAGGAGGCAAATTGAATGCTATTTACTGAATTAAGCCATCAAATGCATTTTAAATGAACCTTGTATAAATATTCAAATTTGACTTCATACCCTTGTAATTACAATCTCTCACCCAACATCAAACCGGGAGAGGGAAGGGCCAATAAGGCATCGGTATAAAAGTATACCCTGACATGGAACAACCTGACAGGAATGCCCTGTACACACGGTCGGACATTTCGACAACAAAATCCGTCAGATTTTTTCCGACTGATTTTGGCCCAAACTTGTCTTGCATACACACGGTCACATAAAGTTGTCGGAAAATCCGTTTGATCAGAATGCGGTGACATAGAACACGTACGACGGGACTATAAAGAGGCCAGTAGCCAATAGCTTTTGTCTCATAATTTATTCTGAACATGCGTGGCACTTTGTCCGTCGGAATCGTCTACACACGATCGGAATTTAAATGGTCGGATTTTAGATCCTGCTCTCAAACTTTGTGTGTCGAAAATTCCGACTGAAAAAGTCAGATGGAGCCCACATACGATCGGATTTTACGACAACAAGATCCGATTGCACATTTTCCGTCGGAAAGTCCGACCGCGTGTACAGGGCAGAAGAGAGGTCACAATACTGACTCTTCTGTGTGGCAGAACTGTGTAAATGTCAAGACTGGATGGACAGAAATAGAAAACTTTTTGGCAAGTTTTCTCACTCCAGTGACCCAGAATCAGCCAGCAGTGAGCTAAAGCCTGCTGGGGGCTGATGTCACAGACCCATGTCTGGCATTTGGAGGGATCACAGCAATAATGTCAGGATCCACTGAGAGCCTGAGCCAGCCGCTCCCACCCCCTTTCCAAGCACTGGTGTCAGGAGCACTTAGTGATCATGTTCTTCATTCCAGCATGCAGGGTTTGGCATTCGCACTCTCCTTGTCTGTCTGTCCACAGGCTGATTAATGTGATCAGTGTCTCGGTGGAAAGCAAGCCTGGTATAAGCCAGCTCAAACCTCATTTGGGTGCTTGGATAGGGAGTGATATGTGTGTTGTTCCTGATCAAGCTCCCTGTCTGTCTGCCTTGCTTTGCTAGTTTGGATTTCCCTGTGTATGACTTTGGACCAGATTATTGGACTATTCCTTGAACTCAATCTGACTTTTACCTCGACTGTCATAGAACTGCGTTATCTGTCTGCTATTTGCTTTGCTCAGTTTGCATCTGCCTAGGCATGGTAACCATTCACTATAGCATCATATATAAGTCCTGGTGGCAACCGAGTACCGATAGGCCGGCTTGCCTTATGGGAAAGGGGGCTGCTATAGGTGAAGAACACAGTAGCCAGTTATATTGTCTGACCACCTGCATTGGAATAGACCTGACAAACGGAAGGGCAGAGGAGAGAGCGTTGACTGACAGTCATCAATTTCTGCTCTGGAAAGACTGAGTACCGAGCAATCAACAGTCAAGTGATCACTCAGTTCTTGATCTTAGATCCCCAGCAGCAAGGTGGTAAGTATGAATGTTTTTTTTTTGTACTCCAAACTTCTCCTTTAACCAGTTCCTGACCAGCGCATGCCGATGTACGTCGACAGAATGGCACGGGTAGGCATATTGGCGTACAGGTACGTCCAATCTTTAATGCCGCCCTGCCATCGCGAGTGCTCTGCTGGCAGTGTGCTCGCGTGCTGGTCAGGACCCCCGTGAGTCCAGTCGCGGGTCCCACGGACTCGTTCGCCGCGGGCATACCCGGGATCGTCTCATGGGGCGGCTGAACAGAGAGATCCCGTTGTAAACAGCATCTCCCCGTTCTGCCTAGCAACTAGTGACGCTGATCTCTGCTCCATGTGATTGGAACAGAGATCAGTGTTCACTAAATGAAAGCCCAGCCCCCAACAGTTAGTAACACACCCCTAGGAACACTTAACCCCTACACACCCCACCCACTGGTTAACCCCTTCACTGCCAGTGTCATTTACACAGGAATCACTGCATTTATATAGAAGTGATTGCTGTATAAAGGACAATGGTCCCAAAAATGTGTCAAAAATGTACGATGTGTCCGCCATAATGTCGCAGTCACAATAAAAATCGCTGATCACCGCCATTACTAGTAAAAAAAAAATTATTAATAAAAATGCCATAAACTATCCTCTATTTTGTAAACGCTATAACTTTTGCGCAAACCAATCAATAATCGCTTATTGTGATTTTTTTTTTACCAAAAATATATAGAAGAATACGTATCGGCCTAAACTGATGGAAACATTTTTTTAAATATATTTTTGGGGGATATTTATTATAACAAAAAGTAAAAAATAATGCGTTTTTTTCAAAATTGACGCTCTATTTTTGTTTATAGCGCAAAAAATAAAAACCGCAGGGGTGATCAAATACCACCGAAAGAAAGCTCTATTTGTGGGAAAAAAAGGACGTCAATTTTGTTTGGGAGCCACGCAGCACGACCGGGCAATTGTCAGTTAAAGCGACGCAGTGCCAAATCGCAAAAAAGTGGTCTGGTCTTAAGCCAGCAAAATGGTCCGGGCCTGAAGTGGTTAAACAGCTCCAATACATCTATTTCAAGCATGTTTTTAGCTTGTTGCCAGGAGTTCCACCTTAAGGTTTGAAAAGTTCTAGTTTAGGATTTCACTTTAGGGCACATTTTTCATAAAGAGGTTATTAATTGGCTCGTTCGTTTTTTTCCTTCAGGTTTCCTTCAAAGGGTATGATTAAGGCTAAGTAGTCCAGTCCTGCCCATTTACTGTATACTTTTAGAATCGGCAACATTTCTGGCAAATGATTTAATGGGCAGAAGATCAATCAGGCCCCTATTTCTCTGACCTGCCTATGCATAGCTTCATAAGGGGCCCGAGATAAGCAATGTTCGTACAGGCGTCTATCAGCGCGTTCATTTACTGAACTCATTCTCAGCACAACACCTTCTATTCTTTTCAGCAAAAGAAAAGCACAGCAGGGCCAGCTTATTTATACATAACATTCAATGCAAGTTAACAGTGATTAATGGCCATAACAGCAAACTTGCAAGGAAAAAAAGTCAGCTAACAGAACATAAACGTCGCAATACAAAGATTGTACACTCAGCCCTGTACTGCGCCCTATTATTCTAAAAGGGAATTAGGCATCATTTGTTCGCCACGCTAGTTGTGATATAGTACAAATAATACAGTAAACATCTGGAGCCACAGACACTCATTATAATTGCTGAGCCCCAAGAAAAGCGACATTAAAGTAGATTAAATTTCCTTTTTCAGATATTACATTGTTCAATCGCTTTTCAAAACAGCTTTATAAAAAAAAAAAAAAAAAAAAGGTAATAAATGAATGCATATGCCATATTAATAATACCCCTAAAGCAATTAAAGACCATAAGTGGAGCTAACAGGGAAGTGGATTTAGCAATTGCTGGTGTTTTTCTACTGAAGCACAATTGCTTTGAAGAGGAATCTTAACCTTTCCTGCTATTGTATTCTAAAGCAGAAGATCTATTCTGTAAGGAGATTTAGAGTTAATACATTCATTTCATAGAGGAAGTGACCTCTTACATGTCAGAAAACCTGTTACATAATTTTCAGGAAACTTCTGGGAACAGTATTTTTGTATTTTAAATATATTTTTTCATTACTTCTATGTTAGGTAATACAACCTTTTTTCTGAATAATTCATATTAGTATTTTAGATTTACCACTTTAAGCAGCATATGGTGAGATCTAAGCAAATCAGATACTACAGGCTTAAAAAAACAGATACTGTTGTAAAGGCCTGGATTATTTCCTAAATGTACATAATATAACTGGGTACTAACATTTATAGGTAAAATTGATCCGGGGAAAATCCGATTGCCTCTTGGGGATCACAAAGGAATTTTTTCCCCTGCTGTAGCAAATTGGAGCATGCTCTGCTGGGGTTTTTTGCCTTCCTCTGGATCAACTGTGGGTATAGAATTGGGTATATGGGATTGTATGATATTATGATTTTTTTTTTTTTTGTAGTTGAACTGGATGGACAATTTCCTTGTTCAATTTCCTTTAGCTTTACCTTCAGCTATGTAGTGCAAGGGCCTGCATACAAATTTAAAGTGTTTAGGTTTGCCTTCATATTATGTGGTTTTGGGAAATTGTTCAAGAAAATTGTGCCCCTTTCACACCAGTCCTCAGGAAGGATGTGCTGGAACTGGAGAGAGTCCAGAGAAGACTAACAAAGCTAGTAAAGGTATTGGAGGGCCTTAGTTATGAGGAAAGTTTACGACTACTGAACTTTTTCTCTCTGGTGAAGAGATGCTTGAGAGGGGATATGATTTGAATGTACAAATAACATACCTGTGACCCCACAATAGAGATAAAACTTTTGCATGAAAGGGAATTTAACCGCTTACCGACCGCCGCCTGTATAGTTACGTCAGCAGAATGGCACGGCTGGGCAAAGTAATGTACCTGTACGTTACTTTGAATTTCCCGCCGTGCACGCTGTTACTGTAAGAGCGGTAAGGATGTGGAATTCCCTTCCACAGGCGGTGGTTTCAGCGGGGATGCATCGATAATTTTAAAAACTATTAGATAAGCACGTGAATGACCACAACATACCGTATATACTCGAGTATAAGCCGAGATTTTCAGCCTCTTTTTTGAGGCTGAAAGTGCCCCCCTCGGCTTATACTCGAGTCATCGCTGTCTGCCCGCTCGATCAGCGTGTCGAGCAGACAGACAGCGGCCATTCTATAATTCAAAAGCCGCTCCTCCGGCTCCGCCTTCGCCTGTGATAGGCGGAACACTGAATTTCCCAGCAGCCTGTGTTCCGCCTATCACGGACATCGTATCATCCTCGTACTACGGACGAGGATGATACGATGTCCGTGATAGGCGGAACACAGGCTGCTGGGAAATTCAGTGTTCCGCCTATCACAGGCGAAGGCGGAGGCGCGGCTTTTGAATTTTACAATGGCCGCCGAGGCGCCGACGAAGAGGGCACGGGACGGAGGCAAGGCAAGGCACGGCACGGGACGGGACGGGACGGAGGCAAGGCAAGGCACGACACGGGACGGAGGCAAGGCACGGCACGGGACGGAGGCAAGGAGGCAAGGCACGGGACGGAGGCTCGGGACAAAGGCTCGGGACACAGGTAGGCTGGACACACACACACACACACACACACACACACACACACACACACACACACACACACACACACGGATGGATGGATACACACACACACAGGGATGGATGGATGGATGGAGACACACACACACAGGGATGGATGGATGGAGACACACACAGGGATGGATGGATGGATGGATGGAGACACACACACACAGGGATGGATGGATGGATGGACACACACACACACAGGGATGGATGGACGGACACACAGGGATGGACGGACACACAGGGATGGACGGACACACAGGGATGGACGGACACACACACAGGGATGGACAGGCATGTCTCACCCTCGGCTTATACACGAGTCAATAAGTTTGCCAGTTTTTTTGGGGGTAAATTGGGGGCCTCGGCTTATATTCGGGTCGGCCTATACTCGAGTATATACGGTACATATACAATGTAAAACTGACATAAAATCGCACACATAGGTTGGATTTGATGGACTTGTTGCTTTTTTAAAATCTTGCCTACTATGTAACTATGTAACATGCTGACCGTTAATTTAATTAATTAATTCACGTTTTTTTCAAAAAAAGTTTTTTTCATTAGTTTTTTTACATCCACTACCAAAGCAAAAAGGGGGGGGGGGGGGGGGGGTTTGCTGGTTTACATCCGTTTTTCGTCTGTTCCTTTTTTTTAACGGAGCAAAAATAGGGGTTTCAAAAAATGGATGTTGGCGAATGTAAACTGATGTAAATGGACGATCATCTGTTTACCGCTGGCAGTGCACACTAGCACCCGATACTCAGAAATGTAGAATCACGTATATACGGGACATATACGGGACAGTAATACAGTTTATGGAGTACAGAAGTTGTACTCCAGCTTCTGGGGAACAGTGGCATAGTGGTTATCATTCTTGGTTTGCAGCACTAGGGTCTTCATTTTGAATACCAACCAGGACACTATCTACAAGGAGTTTGCTTGTTCTCCCTACGCTTGCATGGATTTCCATTCGCATTCCAAAGACATGATGGCTGGATCATTGTCTCCTGTCTAAAATGTTCCTAGTATGTGCTTGGGACCTTAGATTAGTAAAGTTCTGTGTAAATCGGAGCCAGATTTAGACATTGGGGGGGGAGGCAGGGCACTTAAGGTGTCGGGGGGGGGGGCCCTTACATACAGAGTCCTCAATGACAGTCAACCATTTTTAAAATGCATGACACAATGTAATTCTGAGGTCACACATGCCCACACACGTAATCATAGTGCTCAACATGTGGCTTGCTTGAGCCGCCAAAATTCTTTATTGAAAAATTATACAATATACCAGTCCGGGGTTTTACAGATGATGACCGGCAACATATTACATCCCAAGATATATTATGTTGCAATCAAGTAACTGTGTGTGTGTGTGTGTGTGTGTGTGTGTGTGTGTAAGTGTTCAGTGACATATGACCTGGCCACAGCAGATCATATTTGTTCCATTCTATGAAATACTTCCTAAATGTTTCTTTATATATTGTACATTGAGGCTCCAAGATCCTAGTTGAGAAAAATCACTGCTATCCTGTGCTTTAGCTAAAGTCTCATTTGGATTGGCTGGAGCTTGGATTAGCCCTTCACACTTCAAATGTACCCTAACTGGCATGTGAAGCATTTGATTTAGCTGAGATCCTTAGTAGCACTAGGTCAGTAATCATTCTGAACACTGAACTATATGCTTTCAGCATTCATGTGCAGTCCCTTATTGCAGCATTTACAGCCGTGATAGGGCCCCCTCTTCATGGGGCCCAGGCCAGTTTGCCCCAACCTCATTCTTTACTTGCAGTGGTAAAATAATTAATCTTGCAGCTATGCTGATGCAATAAGGGAATTCAATATGGCAGAGAAGGGAGGCTGCTAATGTACAGCACAGTCATTTTTTTTCTCATGCCAATGCTCTGCTTGGTCACGTGATCTGTGATGTCAAGTTGCTAAGTGTCGGGAACATATGGGGCAAGGTCACTGCACTTACTATTCCCAGCTGCACTTCTTTACTATGGAGGATCCTCTTCCGGGCAGGGCCGTCTTTAATATTGATTGGGCCCTGGTCAAACATTTTCTTGCCCCCACACCCCCCCCCCCCCCAATCTGAGACATAAAAAAAATAGCAAGCGGACTCAGAATCAGTTTACTGCACCCAATCATGCAGTGATTGCAATTGGTTGCCAGAGGTTACAGCCTATCCTTACTGCTCACTGGCTGGTTGCTAGAGGTTACAACACATAATTTCTGTTTCCCAATTGGTTGCTAGAGGTTACTGCACATTATTAGCCCTTACTGATTGGTTGCTAGGGGTTACAGCACACCATTACCACTAACTGATTGGTTGCTAGAGATTACAGCAGATCACTACTGTTCACTGATTAGTTGCTACAGGTTAATGCACATTATTACCACTCACTGAGAAGTGGAGCAATCCCAAATAATTGAGCAAGTAAAGCGGCACATTAATACAAATACTACAGGAGATGATCAGAGTCTGCAAATATACTGCAGGAGAGCATCAGAGACGGCAAATATACTGAAGGAGATGACCAGAGACTGTGGACATGCTACAGGAGACAATCAGAGACTATGTGCCAGCTACAGGTGACAATCGGAGACTGTGAATATGCTACAGAAGACAGTCAGAGACTGCGGACATGCTACTGGTGACAATCAGATACTGCGGACATGCTACTGGTGACAGTCAGGGACTGAGGACATGCTACAGGTGACAGTCAGGGACTGAGGACATGCTACAGGTGACAGTCAGGGACTGAGGACATGCTACAGGTGACAGTCAGGGACTGAGGACATGCTACAGGTGACAGTCAGGGACTGAGGACATGCTACAGGTGACAGTCAGGGACTGAGGTCATGCTACAGGTGACAATCAGAGACTGCGGACATGCTACACGAGACAATCAGAGACTATGGACAAACAACAGGTTACAATCAGAGCCTGTGGACATGCTACAGGTGACAATTAGAGACTTATATGACTATTATGTAATCAATAATTTAAATAATTTACTACTGTAGTGCACTGCCAGTACTAGGATCCCTTTAAGACCCAGCAAAACTCACCTGACATAGCCTTTGCCTGGGAAACAATGGTGATTGGCCAGCTCATCTTTAAATCGCTTGTATCAGCATACCACCAATGGTATTGCGCTTGCAGTTCACCCAGGTGGGTTAGCAAAGCAAATTAATATTTGCTTTGCTAACACTAAACTACCTCTCAGCCAATCAGGAGGCATAGTACAATTACCTGTCACCTGATTGGCTGAAGGCAAAGGTGTCCTGATTGGATGCCTAACAGAATGGAAGAACGGGAGGACAGGGAGCCACGGAGGACACAGTAGCACGCGACCGCACCTGCTGCATGTCGCACAGCTCGCTGCCATCACTCACCACCAGGATGGGGTAAGTGTGTGCCAGTCAGACGGTGAGCGGGGGGGTCACAGAGGCTGCATATGATGGACACACAGGCTACATATGATGGGCACACGGGATACATATGATTGGCACAGAGGCTACATATGATGGGCACAGAGGCTACATATCATGGGTCACAGAGGCTACATATGATGAGCACACAGGCTACATATCATGGGTCACAGAGGCTACATATGATGAGCACACAGGCTACATATGATGGGCACACAGGCTACATATGATGGGCACAAGCTGCATATGATGGGCTCACAGGCTGCATATGATGGACACAAAGGCAACATATGATGGGCACAAGCTACATATGATGGGCATCGGTGCTGCATACGATGGACACAGTGGCTGCATTTGATGGGCACAGTGGCTGCATTTTATGGAGTACAGCCGCTGCATTTTATGGGGCACAGTGGCTACATTTTATGGGCCCAGTGGCTGCATTTGATGGCACAGTGGCTGCATTTGATGGCACAGTGGCTTCATTTTATGGGGCACAGTGGCTTCATTTTATGGGGCACAGTGGCTGCATTTGATGGGCACAGTGGCTGCATTTAAAGGGGCACAGTGGCTGCAATTGATGGCACAGTGGCTGCATTTTATGGGTACAGTGGCTGCAATTGATGGCACAGTGAGGCTGCAATTGATGGGTTTTTTTCAGTATTTTTCCGAAATTTTCGGTTTGTTTGCGCACCCCCAAAAAATTTGAGCACCAGCCGCCACTGGTTGTTACCTTGTGCGCTTCCGCTTGACCCAGCTGATATCTGCTCTGTATATATAATGTATGACCCGGCTAGTTTTGACCCTGCTCTGCTCGCTTCTGATTCGGTACCGTTTGGACTCTGATCTACCTGTGTATGACCCAGCTTATCTAGACTATGCTTTTCCCGATTCTAGTGTAGCGCCAGACTCAGCATTACTACTTGGCTGCCCAGCCAACCTCCTGTTACATCTGCAGCGGTGAACCACAAGCACCAGCCAACCTACTGTTACATCTGCAGCGGTGAACCACAAGCACCAGCCAACCTCCTGTTACATCTGCAGCGGTGAACCACAAGCACCAGCCAACCTCTACCTTCATCTGCAGTGGTGAACTACAAGTTCCAGCTGACCTGCTCTGCTTAGACCTGCTCATGGTATGTGCTCTTGTTTGCGTTTTTCATTTCGTGCTTTTCAGTTAGTTTCTGAACGGCCGTTTGTCACCGGGACATGTTGCGGAACCGGAGGAGATAACGTGTTATTTATTATTGACCTTAGAGTTATTATTTTGACATTTTTTTTTTCAGTTGAATAATAATTATTTGATTTGTTATATTTTCTATATTTTTGGATGAATAGAATACACTGAAGACGTCAATGACGAAACGCGTTCGACGGAGCTACGCTGATTACGTCACGTCTGGGTTGCCGTCGGTGGTTGGAACGCAGGTGGAGCGCAAACCGCGTATCCACCGTACGGCTTCCGAGGAGATCTTTTGAACATTACGCGCTAAGGACTCTATCCCAGGGGGGAATACAGCAACGGTTTCACCACTCCTACAGGGTAAATTCCGGCTTAAGCACCCTATTAAGGGGCGCTCTTTTTTCCATTCCCCTAGGAGGAGTTTTTCATGGTTTCCCTGAGGTAGAGTTTACAACAGCGATTGTTCTGGTACTAAGTTTATATATATTTTTTATGGCATTCTCTGGAGTTAATCTGGAACACTTGGGGTGATCACCACATCAATCCCCCCGGTGGACTGTGTTTCCACAGTGTATCTCACTATACGAGAGCTGTGGTTACATTCAGTATTTTTATTTTATTTTTTGGTTTGTTTTATTACGGTTGTTTTTATACATTTTTACTTTTTTGTGCAAATAAATCATATCTTATATGGATTACACTATGGAGGCTCCCATTTTTTTCTTATGAGGATATATGGAATCTATGCTGGTATACGTTTAGTCACCAATTACGAAGTAAAGAACCGGATATTCGGAGATTGATCTTAAAGGCAAACAACCCCTGCAGGGGTACTTATTTCTGGTGAGTGGGGTTCCTGGTGGGGGAGCACAGAAGTCACGGTGAAGATTGCACAGGAAGCACTAAAGTCACCTTTTTCAAAAAAAATTCTGGATCTGCACTAATGAACATTTATTTGGGACTTATTTAATATATATATATTTTTTTTCTTGCCATTTATCATATATTTTAAAAAAAATTCTTTTTGTACTTCATTATTTTTTACTTATATTTTTTATTTTTATTTTTCATTTTTTTCTACTTGTTTTTTGTATTTTTCACTTATTTTTAAGTCTTTTTTGTTTTAAAGTTATTTTTTTGGGTTTTCATCACTAGGGGTTGTGCTATATTATTAGGTCTCATATTACCCCCTGTGTGTATAGACATACACATTTTTTATTTGGTATTCTCATGTTTTTTTGATATCTGAGTGTCTGCACACATTTTTTTCACATTTATTTATTGGTTATATATATTTTTGTCACTAAACACATATATAGTGTACTTATGTGATTTTAGGTTGATAAGTTTTTTTATTGATTGATACATTACATATATATTTTTATCATTAAATACTGGTATAGTGCACTTATGGGATTTTAGGTATTAGGTTTACTATTGAATGACACATTTTATATATATATTTGCATATATGCGATTTGAGTTATAATCGCAGTGGGTCATACATTGAATTTTTTACACGTGGGATCTTTTGATTTTTTGATTAAATTTTGGAGTTTTCTGGGATTGAGGCTGTCGCTTTATACTCAGTGGGGAGTTTTTTGGCCTATTTCAGCATTGATATGTTTCTGTGATTTATCACAGTTAGCATTATCAGTTTTTTTATATCAGAATCTCCGTTGGATTGGAGACACATTATATATATATATTGTTTGATTAGTAGTCCCTGTTATTAGAATTTTAGTTTTTGAAATTAGTACCTTTGCTGGTCTGGAGACTTATTATATACCGTATATTGTTTGATGTAACATTTTCTGGGTGCAGCTGTGGTTTTTGCATTTATTCCTGGGTTCATTAATATAGGGTACAGGGAGGCGATTGGGTTCGTTGGTTAAAAACCCTGGCTTTCACCTACATCTATCCTTTATGAGTCCAGATGGAGTAAGAACCTGTTTTTAGGTAGCGCCAATTGACCCCGGTTGCTATATATTTTATTATTTTCATTTTTGTAAGAAACTCTCAGGGGGTTCCTTTTCTTCGGGGGGCAGCAGCCTATATAGATTTATACAGGTTTACTAGACACGTAGAGGATTTATACTTATCCGGCTAAGGCTTGGGTTTTCCTACTCCTGGTGGTGATTAGCGCGGTTCTTCCATCCTTAGAATACACTTTTTGGTTAAGTTCTATTGGCAGATAGCATGTCTAATTTTATTTTTTTTATTTTTTTTAATGCACAATAAAAAAATTGTGTAGAATAATACTTGGCTATGTGTTTTACTTCAAATGACAGTTTGGGAGTAGGCAGTTACATTTTAAAAATACAATGTAAAATTGACAAGGGACACCAACATAGTTGTATCTTTGATCTTAAAAACTACGGGATAATGGTGTTGTGGTAACTTGCCCAAATGATTCTGGCTCGTCCTTGCTTCCAAGCATGTGTGTTTGTACTTTGGACTTTTGTACGATGGACTTGTGTACACACGCTTGGGAAATCCGACAACAGACATTTGTTGGCGGAAAATTTGAAGACATGCTAGCCAGAATTTGTTGGTGGAAAGTCAAACAAGAATTGTCCAATGGAGCGTACACACGGTCGGATTTTCCACCAACCGCCTGTCATCCAACATTTCCCATTGGAAAATCCATCTGTACGGGGCTTTAGTCTAAAATTTGCACCAGGCTTGTATCAGTCATTTGATTTCAGCTCCATTCAAGTGCAATTAAATTAATTTAAGAATACTGAACGTATTGTATAGTGGCTTCTTACATATTTACTTTAGTTAGTATATTCAATATTAAATATATGATTTCAAATATATTTTTTAGACAAGCAAATATAAAATATTGACTATAACTATTTCCTAAAAATATTTACATCCAGCAGTTCAGGTTCCTTTCCACAAGTTTATTTATCTCTTCTGTTGTGTACAGAGCTCACTTAAAGTGATTGTAAAGTGTCTTTTTTTTCTATAAAAATAACAAACATGTCATTGACATTACATTATGACATTACTTGCTCTGTTGCAGTGGATTTGCAGAGAGCAGCCCGGATCCTCCTCTTCTCTGGTCCATTCTTCGCTGCTGCTGGCCCCTCCCTCCTGTTAGGTGCCCTCACAGCAAGCAACTTGCTATGGGGGCACCCAAGCCGAGTTGTAGCTCCATGTGTCCATTCAGACACAGAGCTGCGGTTCGGCCCTGCACCCTCTCTCTCTCCTGATTGGCTAATTGACTTTGATTGACAGCAGTGGGAGCCAATGGTGCCACTGCTGTGTCTCAGCCAATCAGGAGGGAGAGTCCTGGATGGCCAAGACACTCATGGACATCGCTGGACAGAGAGGGGGCTCCAGTAAGTGTTAGGTGGGCTGAGGGGGGCTGCTGCAACCTTCTGACTTTACAACCACTTTAAGCAACCCTCAGATGATTCTTTTTTCAACCAGCGGTTGAATAAAAAAAAAAGTCTCAGTTCTTCCGTTCACATTTGAGGTGGATGGGGGAATCTTCCCCACTGAGCCTTTGTATTCTAACAGTAGGTAGACTTCCCAGGCATCAGAATATACCGATCAGTGCTGGCCGCTATAGCCAGCAGCTCTGATCAAGTAGCAGTGATCTGATGGGGTGGTTGTACAGAAGCTGATAGCCAGCTTAACTCTGAGGCTGTCTGAACAGTGACTTCCCACCCCTTTCCCCACCAAACACTCCTCTCCTAGGAGATGAGGTTCGCCTGGAGTTTCAATTACAAAAAGACTGCTTGAAAGCAAAGAACTTCTGCTGTGTTTTTTCTAACGCTGTGTATCTCCAGTGTCATTAATGCACTCTGTAATAACGTGTATGTAAACCCCAACAATAAGCATCTCTTATTTACGTATTTGTTAAATATATCAATGGAAGCATTTTGTTATATCTATTTGATAGGTGAAAAAAAAACTTTTGATCCACCAAGTCCTCTCATGATATACTACGGTTGGCCATAGATGGTTTGAATCTCAGCCGGGTTCCTACTTTTTTATTATTATTATTATTATTATTATACAGGATTTATATAACGCCAACATTTTGCACAGCTCTTAACAAAATGAAGGCATACATTACAGTTACATTATAATTTGTTACAAGAGGAATCAGAGGGCCCTGCTCATTAGAGCTTACAATCTAAAAGGGTACAAAGATACAAAAGGTAATAGCTGTAGGGGATGAGCTGATGGAGAGAGTAAAACAGTGTATTAGTTAGCCGCAGGATAGGCTTCTTTAAAGAGAAGCGTTTTCAGAGATCATCTAAAGATGGATAGATTAGGGAACAGCCCGACAGATTGGGGCAGAGAGTTCCAAAGGATGGGAGAAGCTCTGGAGAAATCCTAGAGGCGAACATAGGAGGAGGTGAGAAGGGAGCTAGAGAGCAGGAGGTCTTTGGAGGACCGTGGAGAGCGGCTTGGTTGGTATTTTGAGAATAGGTTAGTGATCTAGCTGGGGGCAGAGTTATGGATGGCTTTGTAAATTCTTGTTAGTACTTTGAATTTTATTCGTTGGGTGAGTGGAAGCCAGTGCAGGGATTAGCAGAGAGGGATGGAGGACACTGAATGGTTGGTAAGGTGGATGAGTCTTGCAGCTGCATTCATTATGGATACTGAACAGTTCCTGATTCCAACCGTGTATGGGCAGGCTGAATGTACCAAATTGATCGATCTATCAACCTGGGTACAACCAGCCTGCTGAATTTTTACTTGTGATTATTACTAGCGGCTGATATAGCTACTAGCAACTATAACTGTCTTCTCCTGGTGGGGATGGCTTCACCCCGGGAGAAGACCGGTTGCGGGAAAGAAATTTGCACCATGTATTGCCTGCTTAACTTCTTGTGCAATCTGCTTGTGCTGATTGTTATCAGATTGAGTTGTTCCCAGCTCTCTATGAGGGGGAGAGTGGGAGATAGGGAGATGTTCAGTAGTCTTGTCCTAGGGTAGCAAAGTTGCTTTCCTATAGATACAGTACAGTAAGTGAGTGTTGTCATCCTAGAACCAAACATTTGTTACTGGCAGGATCGCCAGGTAAAAGCAATGGGGAAAAAAGACAAAGAAAGAAAACAAATGCAGCCACCACATCTAATGATAGGTAAGCGGAAATGTATTACATTTTTGTTCTTGGTTTTGGATTCACTTTAAGTTTTTTTATTACACTGTAACCCAAAACATTAATCTCACAGGATAATGCTTAGTACAGCAGGCACTTCTATAAGCACATTCATTTTCCTTTGTTAATATGTAGCTTACTCCAAGGTGGAATTTTCACACCTTGAAACCTGATAGTCTTTGGTACACCTGTAGCCTAAAAACAGATAAACTTTTTTAGTTTTTAGTAGTATATCACATTTAAAATTAAACTGCATGCAATAGTGTAACTTTCCTTTGACCACAAGTTTCAGACCATACAAAGGAAACAAAATAAGTATTTTTTTTTAGCTTACATTTTCAGTTGGGAAATAACCTTTTAATAAAGAACATAGAGCTGACCTGTCTACCTAGCGTGGGTTATGTCCTTTACCAATATTACGTTGGCTAGGTTGTCATAATGTAAATCATTGCATTTAATTGGGACAGCCCCAAGCTCATGAATAGCTAAAAAAAAGATAAATTATTTTAAAATTTCCTTTTAAGTCGTTCAGTGTGGTTAACCCATACATGTGATATCACTCTCAGAAAAAAATGTGTCCACTTGGACATATAAGTTGCCACTGTGGTATTCAACACTGGAAAGATAAGTGCACTTTTAACTGCCCACCTTGGATTTGGCTCTTCCCTCTTGGGAAATCCTTCTGGCTACAGAGACAAAAGTGTATGTAACCCCCGTATGCCCTGTACACACGGTCGGACTTTCCGACGGAAAATGTGCGATCGGATCGTGTTGTCAGAATTTCCGATCGTATGTGGGCTCCATCTGACTTTTTCAGTCGGAATTTCCGACACACAAAGTTGGAGATCTGGATATAAAATTTCCGACAATTCCGGTTGTGTGTAAACAATTCCGACGAACAAAGTGCCACACATGCTCAGAATAAATTACAAGACGAAAGCTATTGGCTACTGGCCTCTTTATAGTCCTGTCGTATGAGGTGTACGTCACCTCGTTCTGAACGATTGGAATTTACGACAACTTTGTGCGACCGTGTGTATGCCAAACAAGTTTGAGCCAAAATCCGTTGGAAAAAATCAGACGGATTTTGTCGTCAGAAAGTCCAACCGTGTGTACAGGGCATATGGCTCCATGCACACTGGACGTTAAAATAATGTTATAAAAACGCCAGTGGCTTTGCAGTGAGTCTTTCAAGGTCTTTTATTGTTTTTGAAATAGCATTTATTAGTGTTCCGCGTTAGCATTTTTTTTTTTTTTTTTTAATGGCTCAAAAACTTTAAAAACGCTGGTGAGCAACTTCTGCAGGGTATGTAAACTTATGAGCAGAACTGTATGTCTATATATATCAAATACACTGCATGCACTGACTTGAATATAGAGTTTACAGTCACTGAATATCTAGTCTACGCTAAATGCAGAGAATATCTATCTATCTAAAAGCATCCTGCCTTTGGCCAATCATGGTTCTCTTAGCAGAGTGAGCTGTGATTGGCCAAATCATGCAGGTCAGGTGCATGCTTTGGCCAATCATTGTACAGCAATGCATTGCCATCTTGCAGTGCATTATGGGGCGTTCTTCTGTTCTTGAATTTCCCTTGAACACCCCATATGTTCTGCTTGTTACATTCGACTCGAACCGTGGGCTCATCCCTAGCGAGTACCTTTCAAAACGAGATACCCCCTTCCCCCCAAAAAAATTACATGCCAAATATGGCAGGGGAGAGGGGGGAGCGGTTAAAGCAGAACTTCCCGTTTTTTGGAGAGTGTTATGGAGAAGAGGAGTGGGATGATGTCCTGTAGTCCTACCCTATTTCTGTTGTCCCTATGCAGTAGTGATCATTGTCATCCTAGGACTGCAGGTATGTTACTAGCAGGTAAAAATAAGGGAAAAAAGCTTACAAATAGAAAACAAATGCAGCCCTCATATCTAAGGACTGGAAGTTGTAATATATTACATTTTCATTTTTTTAATTTGTATATGCTTTAAAGTTCTGTCTTTTGCTCGCCACATGTGTTGGACATGACCATTATTCTTTGTGGAGGTCAGGAAGATAGCCCTCAGAGTAACGTGGAATTTTAATTGTGCTTTTTGTTTTACAATAAGTTTTACTGAGTTTCAAAAAATAAATGCCAGTTTTAGAATATTAGAATGACAAATAACAGAATGGCATGGGCAACCTAACTGGCGACTATGGGCTGTGTGGGATTGGAGGAATCTGGGAGACCAGGCATAAGGACGGTAACATGTATTTTTTTAAAGTGCTGTGTTTGTAATACCCAATAAGGTTATGCCGCATTGGATTTATTTTGCATACATACATAGGAACCCTATCTTATAGAAGCTGAGTTTACATATATTGTACCGGATTGACATCCCTGGGAAAAGGTTGTAACCTAAGGCTGGAAGATATCCCTAAATAGGAAGAAATCCAACCAGATAATAATGTTGTAACATTTTAAAGTGCCATGCTGGTAATATTCAGAGAAAAGACTACAAGGTTATGCTGCATTGGAACTATCTTACATATATATAAAAGAACTGGTTAATGATAACGATGTAACATCTTTAAGCACTGTGTTTGTAATATTCAGAGATAGGTCACGCCTCACTGGAACTATTCCACATATATGCATAGGGACCCCCCTGCATGAAAGTAGAATTTTTCAAGGATGTCCCTGACGGATTTTCCGTAGAAAAGGGAGTAATCTCCGGCAGGAGGGTACTATGAGAATGAATCCAGCTAGATAATGTTGTAACATCCTAAAGCGCTTTGTGTGTAATACTCAGAGAAAAGTCAATAAGGTCAGGCGGCACTGGAACCATATCATATACATGCATGGGAATCGCATATTGATGTAACATTGTAAAGTGCTTCGCCTGTAATATCCAGAGAAACACTACAAGGCCACGTTGTATTGGAGCTATTGTTTTTATATGTATGGGAGCTCTCTTGCATGAAAAGCTGAGTGGATAAAAAATTGTTCCAGAATGACATACCGGGGAAAAGGGCATAATGTTTGGTAGGAAGTTTTCCCTATGTTGACATATTTGCAACAGTACAACAGACTCATTCTCATACAAATATTGGAAGGAATGATTTCATCAGATATTTAACACATAAACTGTATAGGGAAATTGCAGGGAAAACAAAGATCGGTGGGTAACATCCTACTTGGTACCAGGATAGTATATTTTATTGGGTCCCAAAGCTGAGGTAATAAGCCTCCTGGAGGTTGGGGATTGCTTACCTGGGGTGGAGATGCCCAGGGATTAAAAGACTGGGTGGGCTTCCAAGATAATGTGTAGAAAGACAGGGAGTACATCAACGGTCTCCCCATCTTCATTAATGTAATGATATAAATAGGGGTGAACAAACCGCCTCTGCATAATTTGGTAAGATCTGGCTAGGATAGTGGACGGAAAAAAAGGTGTCGGATTACACTGAGATCAAACGATTGAAATCCTCCACGACAAGATAAACTTGTCATAGGTGAAGATCAAAATAGTTGCATAGTACTTTTCTGTCCTGGAAAAAGGAAGGAAGAGGAATGGACCCAGGGAGAAGTGGGAAACTTGGTCCCCAGGAAGTAGTAGGACTAGGAGGCGTGTAAGCAGGAAATAGAAAAAAACTGGGGAGACATAAAAAACGACCCGAGAAGGACACCATGAGTAAATCGGCAAATAAAGCCACTAAAAGCGGGGCTCCGAAGACCCCAAAGGAGAAAGGATTGGATAGCATGATCCAACAATATATGACTCAAGGAGCATGCCCTAAAAACCCTGGAGTAGGGAAGAAACAGCAGCTCATGCTGGAAAAGAAAAAAGGTTCGGAAAAATATAAAGAGGAGATGGCCCACCAATCTAGAGATCATATAACAACAGACAGTGAAATGGAAAGTAGTAAAGTGGATGAATCAAGGATAGAAGATCAACCCCCCACAAAAGGAGAAATGCTGGAGATGTTGTTGACACTTGAAAATGCAATTAAAGCAGATATCAAGGGGCTTCGGGAGGACCTGGGAGGTCTATTAGTGAGAGTAGAGGCCACCGAGAATCGTATGGACCAACGGGCCCAGGAATTATGCAAAGTCAAGGAGCAAGTAAAAGAAGCACAACGAATACAGAGGGAAATCATGTATAAGCTGGAAGATCAGGAGAACTGGAGCAGAAGGAAAAATTTAAGGATCCGGTCGGTCCCGGAGGCAAAAGGTGAAGACCTGAGGAAAATTTTTGAAATTATTTTTTCCCTGTTGGGGTGAAGAGACGGTGGGACTCCCAAAAATCGATAGGATACATAGAATAGGGAAAGCAAGACACTTAGATACAGAAAGACCCCGGGACATAATTGTAAGACTCACCTTTTTTGAAGAAAAATTTGCGCTTTGGAAAAAGCTAAGGGGGAGGACCCCCTTACAGTATAATGGACGAGACTTGCAAATTTTCTCAGATACATCTGCCGAGACGCTAGCAAGGAGGCGGCTCCTGAAACCGCTGTTGGCAGAGATGCATGCCCAGAATGTAAAATTCAATTGGGGGTTCCCGGCATGTTTAGTGGTGGTTAAAGATGGTAAAATGGCGAGGCTGAAATTCGGAAGATTTGATGGATTTCTGTAACATGCCTGCTCTCCTGGGTTGGACTGGAGAAGTTAGGGAGTAACACAGTCAGTAGGAGTCACTAGTTTGAATTAGGTAGAAGAAGGGAAAAGAGAGAAAGGGATTAATAGTAGACCACTTGAGCAATACAATAAAGCACCTGGATGTGGGAGGAGAATGCGTTAGTTTAATAGGATGCAAAAAAGTAAAATGACAGGAACTAACTTTATGACCTTTCACAATGTGAAAGGATTGAATACGCCAACAAAGAGGCATAAGATTTTAGCGGAGTTAAAACGTTATGAAGCAGACATTGTCGCTCTGCAAGAAACACATATCTCCCTGGCATCAAATACTAGACTATATTCCAAGAATTTCCCTGCTTGGTACTAGCTTGGCTATAGCGATACGATATCTACAAGAAGTCGAGGGGTAGCAATAGGTTTTTTGGAAAAAAATGAGGTTCCAATTATCAGATAGAATGAGTGATGCGGAAGGGAGATATCTGTTTCTGAAAGGTAAACTTGATGAGATGGAGTGTACGCTAGCCAATATCTACGCCCCCCAATAGTAATCCCATTGGTTATTTAAACAGAATATTAATGGAGTTTAAAAAGGGATATGTGATCATGCTGGGTGATATAAACTTCTGTTTGAACCTGAGAGTGGACAGTACGTCCGGGGCACAGAGGACAAGAAATGAACAGTTTAAAAGGATTGTGCAAAAATTATATGCTAGCCAATTGGTGGACGGATGGAGAGTCATGAATCCGAAGGCCCTGAACTACTCGTTCTACTCTGTGGTTCACGGGACATACTCCTGTATTGATTACATATTTATAGACCATGGAATTTTAGATTATGTGATAGAAGCTGGAATAGAAGCGATTACCCTCTCGGATCATGCCCCAGTAAAAATGAGAATGAATATCCCGAGGAGCAGGACAAGGTCCTCGTCGTGGCGGATCAATGAAGATCTGATACGAGATGAGGAAGGTAGTGCCAAGATAGGTAGAGAAATTTAACAGTATTTCGTATTAAATGAAACAACGGGAATAGCAGGACATACACTATGGGATGCACATAAAGCATATATTAGGGGAATCTTGATGGCATTAGGGTCACAAAAAAAAAAATTAGGGCAGAGAACATAAAAGTTTTAATGGAGGAGATATATAAATTGGAACAAGAGCATAAAAAAGGTCCGAATCAAAAGGAAATGCTGTACAAAAAATTTGTGAAAAAAAGGGAAGAGCTGAAGGGCCTGCTGGAACAAGAAACTAAGAGGGCTTTTAACAGCCTGGCTCGTGAACGATACTTATGGGGAGATAAGCAGAGCAAACATCTAGCTAAGATGCTAAGCAAAAAAAAAAAAACTAAAAATTGTATTGGAAAAATGCTAAATAAAAACGGCACCATGGTATATACAACTAAAGAAATTGCCGAAACCTTTAGGAAATACTACGAGGGGATATACTCAGACAGACATCAGGGGACACAGGATAAGGCTAGAGAAAAGAACATCGTGGCCTTCCTAAAAAAAGTAAGACTACCTAAAATAAGCACTCAAGACAGGGAGACACTTGAGAGGCCAATAACGGAAGAGGAAATTAATAGGGCACTGCTAGAATCAGCTCCGGGAAAATCCCCCGGACCAGATGGGTTTACAAGGTTTTACTATAAAAAATTTAAAGAAATCCTTATCCCAAAAATGTGTCGATATATGAATGAGCTGGGGGAGGAGTATAAAATGAGTAGTGAAGCCCTATCGGCTACAATCACCCTAATCCAGAAAGAGGGGAAAGACCCAACACAATGTACTAGTTTTAGGCCGATTTCGTTGCTTAATACAGATACAAAATTATATGCTAAGGTCCTGGCAGGGTGGATGAGGGGTCTGATGACTACTTTAGTCCATCCGGACCAGGTGGGGTTTGTACCAGGTCGGGAAGGTAGAGATAATGGGCTAAGAACACTTCTCCTACTCCAGCAGATGCAACGGAGGGGGACCCCCAGTCTGCTCTTGTAGACGGATGCGCAGAAGGCCTTCGACAGAGTAGACTGGGGGTTTATGTTTCATACATTAGATAGGATGGGGATAGGCCCGAAAATGATTCAGAAGGTGAAAATTTTATATTATCAACCAGTGGCACGGATAAAAGTCAATGGGCAGGAGTCATCCCATTTTGAAATGAAAAAGGGAACAAGGCAGGGGTGTCCACTGTCGCCCCTCCTATTTGTGTTGTCGTTGGAACCCCTTCTTGCGTCCATTCGGGAAAATCCAGACATAGTAGGTGTAAAAATTGGGAAGGAGGAACACAAACTCAATGCATTTGCGGATGATATACTATTTTACATTAGCAACCCAAAGAAAACCATGCCAAACTTAGTAAAGATGTTAGAACAGTACAAGGACCTTTCTAATTTTAAAATAAATTGTCTCAAATCAGAGATACTAAACATCAATATTAACAAAGCCGAGGAGCAAATATCTCAGAGGGAATGGAGTTTCCCGTGGCGGAAGGAACTCAAGTATCTGGGTATTAGGTTGGCTAACTCCGAGAAGAAAATGTATCGAATTAACTATATACCGTTATTAGATGAAATCCAGGCGGAATGTAAAAGATGTGGAAATAGACCATTATTGTGGTTAGGGCGCATAAATACAATTAAGATGACAATACTTCTGAAAATTCTGTACATGTTTCAGATGTTACCGAAAGCACTTCCACAAGTCTATCTTATGAAACTAAAATCGGTGCTAATGAAATTTTTATGGAAGAACAAAAAACCTAGAGTAGCCCTTGCCAGCTTGCGGCAACCAAAAGAAAGGGGCGGGTTGGCGATCCCAGATGTTCAGACTTATTATAACGCGGTTGTCCTGTCAAGAACGACTGAATGGACTAAGAGGGATAACACGGAAAAAAGGAAGGTAAATCTTGAGCACGTAAGTTGTAAGGCACAATTAGGAAAGCAAATCTGGAACCCCCCCCACAAGAGGACAGTGGTCCGAGATGGGAATAATATAACACGTAACACATTTAGAATTTGGGATAAGGTTTATAGGCAAGTAAACGGGAAATATAATTCACCTCTCATAGCACTAAAGGAAAATGAGTACTTTTTATTAGGTTGTAAGGAGATAGGAGGTAATTGGGTGAAGGAAGAAGTACAGTTAAAAGATGTAATTATTAATGGAGTTTTAGCACCAATTCATGAAATAAAGCAAAAAATAGGTTTAATGGCGATTGGTGGGTGGAGGTACGCTCAGCTCTCCCTCTTTGTGAAAAAACTACCGCAGCCGATTCGATCGGCGGGAGAATTGACCCCCTCTGAACAGCTATGTACAACAAAGAATCCCAAGGGGATTGTTTCAAGGTGGTATAAGCTGTTGTTGTCGGGGGGGAGCTGGGAGTTCCTCCATTCATCAAAAGATGGGAAAGGGAACTGGGCACACAAAAAGACAACGTAACGATAGATAAAATGTTTAAATTAGTCCATGGCTCAGCCGTAGACTCTAAAACAGCAGAGATGAGTTATAAATGTCTGACAAGATGGTATTACACTCCAAATAAGAATTGTAAATTCCAACCAGATAGATCAGGGGAATGCTGGTGCGGGTGTAAAGAGGCGGGCACTATGGCCCACCTATGGTGGGGATGCCCGAAGATTAAAAAATACTGGAACAAGATTCTACTCCATATCAAAGAGATAACTAAAATTTCGGCGGTCGCCGATCCCTGGGTAGTTTTATTCCACGGTATAAAGGGCGGGGTGAAAAAGTACAAGGAGTCCATAATCCCGCATCTATTAAATGCTGGGAAAAAATTAATCCCCAAAAAATGGCAGGAGATCGAGGCACCCTCAATATGGGAGTGGGTCGATGCTGTAGAAGAGACCTATAAGATGGAATGCTTATGTTGTAGTCTGGAGGAGAAGAGCAATAAACATATCATCAAGAAATGGAAGAGTTGGCAAGAATTAAAAAAAATGGTGTATCACAGAAGGGTTAAGGGCATAACTCCCACACACGTGCGAATTTGGTAGAGAACGGCAACTGCGAGGAGGTGGTTTACAGGGTATGGGGAGGGGTTGGGGGGGAGAGGTAGGAGGGGCGGGAGATAGGGAGGGACAATTTATTTAGGGGATGCAAGGTACGGGTTTGGGGAAATGTAAAAGGTGTAAGAGAATATGTGTGAGGATAGCATATGAAATAATATGGAAGAACAATTAACTACATATATTTAAAATAAAACATGAAAAAAAAAAAAGGGGAAGATAAACCGCCACAATGATGTGAAGTTGGATGAGAGAAATTCTGAGCGATAAGCTGATTTGGGTCCTTTGGAAATAATTGAATTCACTGATGTGGTAAAGAAGATAAAAAAAAGAAAAAAAAAGAATGACAAATAACATAACAACTGCCAAGAAGAAATACAGTAATAAATGTAGCATACAATTTTATGAATAAGAACAATTATTATATAACAAAGTGATGAATGTAAAATTTAACAGAAAAGATCCAAGCCGTAGAGGTCAGGTGAATTAATATTGTAAAAAATATATACAGTATCTTACAAAAGTGAGTACACCCCCCACATTTTTGTAAATATTTTTTTATATCTTTTCATGTGACAACACTGAAGAAACTACACTTTGCTGCAATGTAAAGTAGTGAGTGTACAGCTTGTATAACTGTGTAAATTTTTTTGTCCCCTCAAAATAACTCAACACACAGCCATTCATGTCTAAACTGCTGGCGACAAAAGTGAGTACATCCCTAAATGAAAATGTCCAAATTGTGCCCAATTAGCCATTTTCCCTCCATGGTGTCATGTGACTCATAAGTGTTACAATATCTCAGGTGTGAATGGGGAGCAGGTGTGTTAAATTTGGTGTTATCGCTCTCACTCTCTCATACTGGTCACTGGAAGTTCCACATGAAACCTCATGCAAAAGAACTCTCTAAGGATCTGAAAAAAAGAATTGTTGCTGCACTTTAGGATGGCCTAGGCTAAAAGAAGATTGCCAAGACCCTGAAACTGAGCTGCAGCATGGTGGCCAAGACCATACAGCGGTTTAACAGGACAGGCTCCACTCAAAACAGGCCTTGCAATGATCAACCAAAGAAGTTGAGTGCACGTGCTCAGCATCATATCCAGAGGTTGTCTTTGGTTAATAGACGTATGAGTACTGCCAGCATTGCTGCAGAGGTTGAAGGGGTGGGGATGTCAGCCTGTCATTGTTCAGACCATATGCCACACACTGCATCAAATTGGTCTGCATGGCTGTGACCCCAGAAGGAAGCCTCTTCTAAAGAGGATGCACAAGAAAGCCTACACACAATTTGCTAAAGACAAGCATACTAAGGACATGGATTAATTAAACCATGTCCTCTGGTCTGATGAGACCAAGATAAGCTTGTTTGGTTCAGAAGGTTTCAAGCATGTGTGGTGGCAAGCAGTTGAAGAGTACAAAGACAAGTGTGTCTTGCCTACAGTCAAGCATGGTGGTGGGAGTGTCATGGTCTGGGGCTGCATGAGTGCTGCCGGAACTGAGGAGAAACAGCTCATTGAGGGAACCGTAAATGCCAACATGTACTGTAGCATACTGTAGCAGAGTATGATCCTTTCCCTTTGGAGACTGGGGCTCAGGGCAGTATTCCAACATGATAACAACCCCAAACAAACCTGCAAGACAACCACTGTCTTGCTAAAGAAGCTGAGGGTAAAGGTGATGGACTGGCCAAGGTCTCTAACATCCACCAGCTCTGTGATGTCGTCATGGAGGAGTGGAAGAGAACTCCAGTGGCAACCTGTGAAGCTCTGGTGAACTCCATGCCCAAGAGGGTTAAGACATTAATTGCTGTGTGTTGAGTTATTTTGAGGGGACAGCAAATTTACACTGTTATACAAGCTGTATACTCACTACTTTATATTGTAGCAAAGTGTAATTTCTTCAGTGTTGTCACATGAAAAAATATAATGAAATATTTACAAAATGTGAGATACTGTATGTAAATGGATAAAACAAAAGTTGTAAAAAAAAAAGAGGGTGGGGAGGGTTAATAAGAATGGAACAAGAAGGATGGAATTCCATGTGGAAGCAATATTGGTGTAGTAGTTGGAATGTTTGGTCAAAGAGAAAGTAGGGAATGATCAATATTCAAGTATTTGACATGACCATGTCACAGTTCCCATATTTTAAAAAATTTAGTGTGGTTATCGTTGAGGATAGAGGTCAATTTTTTGTGAACCATAGTACCTAAGAGGCATTGTTTGACTTCAGAGAATGGTATTGATTTCTGTTTCCATGCTTTGGCTAATGTTTGTTGTGCTACCAAGAAGATATTTATATGTGAAATAGGTTTGTGTAGGAGAGCAGCCCAAGGGTTTTTAATGAGAATGATATGTAGAATTGAACATAATAGATCATAAATCTTGGTCCGGAAACGAGAAGCTACAGGACATGTCCACCAAATATGTAACAGAGTACTGCGGTCAGTGCAGCAATGAGGTGAAGTATCAGGATTAAAAACATATTAAGAAAAACATATTTCTTAACATACAAGTGAAGAGCGGGGTTCGGGTTATTACTGTGTTAAACCATGAAATGATTATTGACCTATGGCCTCGATATAGTTACTTACCTGGAATGTGCGTGGCCTGGGAGATAGGGTGAAAAGATCAGCTGTCTTTTCATTCCTCAGGAAACAGCATGCCAACATTGTGGTGTTGGTTGACACTCACGTGGAGAGTCAACTGCAACTGGCATTCCGGCATCCGTGGATTGCGTGGGCCTTTCATTCAACCCACACCACCCATACACGTGGAGTCTTGGTCCTTTTTGCTAATTCCATGTATTTTGAGCTCTGTGACATTTCGTCTGACCCACAGGGACGGTATATTTTTTTGTATGTTAAACTATATGGAGAGCCCTTTCTGCTGCTAGCCTTTTACAAACCTCCACCATTTTGCTCTTCTATTATTATGTTCATGTCCATGGCTCGTCATCCCTCGATTCAGGCCATCTGGTTAGGGGATTTTTACGCCATGTTGAACCCCAACCTAGTTAGACCCCAGCCATTACAGCCACCTGTGGTGACCATAAACACCACTGGATTCTCTAGACTAATTTCTAGCTTCAATTTGACTGACACAGGGTGGCATAAGTACCCATCTACAAGATCCTACTCCTGCTTCTCTGCCACCTACAATACTATGTTCCGCATAAATTTTATCCTAATATCGCAATTGCTTACCCCATGGTTCAAGGATGCCGCTTTCTCCTCCAGACTTCTTTCAGTATCCTGATTGACAAACTGCCCCCCACTTGGCGACTGGACCCATTTTGGCTCTCACTGCTATTGGAGGATGACAAGCTCATGAATAAGTGGAGACTCTATTTTATGGAGAATGATAGGTCTGCTTCCCCAACCACAGTCTGGGAATCCTTCAAATTGCATGCTCGTATGACCCTGACCTCTCACATTAACAGAGTGAAGGCTGATTTGGCTCCTGCATTTGACAAGGTGGTAAAGGAACTATCCTCCTGTGAATGACTTTATACATCTGATCCCTCTCCTACTCGGGCTGACCTACTCAAGTTGCAAACCAGAGTGGTAAATCAATTGCAGTATGAGACAGCGAGGCGGAAGCTTTTTTCTCTAGGCAAAGGATGTTTGAGCACGGGGGGAGAAAGCAGGTAAACTGCTTGCATACTTGGTCCACAGAGAGGATAGGCCCCCGATCGTTATCTCATTACATGGCCCTAACAGGCAGCAGATTACAGAACCTTCTGCTGTCACTGACAGATTCAGAGATTTTTTTGCAAAGTTATCTCCGGTCCCTACCGATGAAGAACCAATGAATTATTTGGTGGAGGGACTTACTTTTCCACAACTAAAAGATGACCAAATTGACATGCTAGAGGCGCCCCTCATGACCAGTGAAATAACGATGCCGATTGCTAGTTTTACCAGATCCAAGTCTTCTGGTATAGATGGGTTACCAGTAGAATTCTACTCACAATATAGTGAGGTACTCACCCCTAAATTGTTAGCCCTATATAACCACCTCTTTTAAACTTTTACATTGCCCCCCTCCATGAGTGAGGCAATCATAGTCCTCATACCTAAGCCAGGAAAAGACCCAGTTTATCCTGAATCACACAGACCTATTTCACTATTGCAAGTTGACATTAAAATATTAGCCAAAGTCCTTGCCCTTTGCCTAAATCAGGTTATATTAAATCGAATACATGCTGATTAAGTAGGTTTCATGCTGGGTCGCAACACTTCCTTTAATCTCAGAAAGTTATACATTAAGCAGCAAGCTATACACGAAAATGTTGGTTCACCAGTTGTGGTGACTTTAGAAACGGCCAAAGCATTTGATTCGGTGGAGTGGTGGTATCTTTGGAAATGTCTGACAGGGTTTGGATTTGGACCTAACCTTATTAAATGGATTCAGTAGTTGTATCTGGCCCCGATGACTAAAGTGGTGGCTAAACATCTGGTCCTCTCAGATGTTTGGCCTAACCAGAGGCACGAGACAGTGTTCCCTCTTATCCTCACTACTAAATGCTCTGGCAGCTGAGCCTCTCGCCATATCTATCAGGGAAAACACAGAGATTCACGGTCTTTGCTTAGAATCTTTAACAGAAATAAATCAGTCTGTATGCAGACAACACATTGTTGTATTTGGCTGACTGACTCCTCTCTCCAAGCTGCACTTCAGACAAGATTTGGTTCATTCTCTGGACTCAAAATTAATTGGGAAAAATCCCAAATCCTACCCATTGATAACTTCCCCCCTCCCGGAGTACTACTGTTACAGCGAGTAAATACTATTACATATTTGGGAATATCTGTGTCTCGACCCTGGCTGATTATACACCCCTTAACATAGAACCTCTATTTACCCTAATAAAATCCAAAATTAAAAAATGGGCCCTTCTTCCACTAAGAGTATGGGGGCGCAATAATGCAATAAAAATGGTATTGTTGCCCAAAGTACTATATACATACCATGACGCCAGTATACCTGCCCCTTAAATATTTTAAGTCCGTGAAAGCTTTGCTCAAACCATTAGTTTGGGGCACCAACAGACATAAACTCGCCTGGAGTATTCTCAAGAATCCCACTGATCTAGGCCTTCCCGATTTTAATTTATACTATCTTGCCTCTCAAATATCTCAATTATATCACATAGACAAAATGGATAGAGTGAGATTCACTACACTCCTGTTTCCAAAGTGGGTGCAACAGACCTCAGACACACTTAGTGCGATCACAGTGGGCTATTATATCATTATAGGTGAATATGGGATATTGCTTCCGATAATTAGGGATTCCCAAACACAACGACTTCACTCCCCTTTGGCACAATAAGTCACTTTCCGAATTCCAGCAGATCTCTAACACGGAGATCTGGAGCACAAGAGGCAAACACTACTATACCACATACTACCCAATAGTGAACTTAAAAACTTTGATGACCTCCAAAATACATTGATGCTTCCAAATTTCATGTTATTCAGATTCCTACAGGTCCAACATGCAGCACACTCTCAGTTTCCTCAATCCTTTCGACAGCCCATTCCTAATGCCATTATGGCAGTAGTTAAAGGCACAGGCCCACAAAAATTGATCTTCAACTTTTACAACATGCTCATTACCCCTTCATCTACTAAATTAGCATATGATGTTAAATCGCACTGGGAAAGGGAGGTGGGAGCGCTAGAGGATAAAGAATGGAGTGAAGCACTCGATTCCTGCAAGGCTGTCTCCCCTAAATTTCTGATAGACTATCCCAGATATATATTCTACACCAAGCATATCTCACTCCTTTAGGAATTGCTCAATTTTGGCAGGGACACCCCACCACATGCTTGATATGTAACCAAGAGGCGGGTATGTTCTTTCACCTGATATGGGCATGTCCACTACTCCAGAGTTACTGGAAACAGATTGTGGATTTCCTACATGATACTATGGGCTTCCCACTGACCCTAGACCCCAAACAGTGCTTGTTGGGGATATTCCCTGACTCTGATATGGATAAATTTACAAAGACATTCTTGCAGGAAACACTGTTCTTGGCCAGGAAAATTATTGCCAGTGGATGAGACCATTACCCCCTAGCTTTAATGACTGGAAGGCAGATATAAATAATACACTACCCTACAAAAAATTCATATATATCAACAGAGGGTGCCCGAAAAAGTACAATAAAATTTGGGACAGATGGCTGTGAGCCACAGAAACCTGCACAGAATCTGCATCTTAAGTTCGTAAATAAATGCAACCTAATGGCCCAACTCAAAGCCGATGCTCATTAACCTATGGGATTTGACATTTCTTTCTTGCTAGATTTTTTTTCTTTTTTGTATGTGCTGACCATAAACCAAGAGATCAATTGGTGTGTTCATATGATATCCAAATCTCTCATCTGTAATTGTTGTATTGCCTTATGTCATGCAAAATTCTGTTCAATATGTACATTGTTTAATAAAAAACATTTGAAACCAAAAAAAAAAAAATTGCATTTCCATGACCAGTGTATTGTGGGAGACCAGATATAGTAAATGCAGGGTCCTGGGTTTAATAACACTTTAATTGTGCTTTTTGATCATCCATGGTATGTGACTATATAGTTTATGCTGCATAAAGTGAGGGTTGGGGGGAACAGTTTATTTTTGCATTTAGAGAAGGAACATTTGCGATGCAATGCAATACAATACTTTATCATGCAACATTGTGCCATTGCAATTCGACCTCTACTATATGTCCCATTGGTGAGATTTCCCATCACTTCCTGTCCCAAAGCCAAAACAGAAAGTCAGCGAAAGTCCCTCCAATATTAGGGATTCCCTGGTTGTCATTTTTAAATAGACCCCTATACCTCAGTCTTGTCAATTTGTGAGACATGAGCAATGCCAAAGCAGGATGGCATGATGCTGCAGAGTGCAGTACTACATACAGAGCACTGTTCAATGCAAATGGAAGAATCTATCAAAGTAAAATGTGACTAAAACAAATGGATACTTTTAAGGCACATTTATTATTTTCAAAGTTCTACAAACACCGTTGATCATATGTTTATGGACAGTCAGTAGGCTAGAGAGAATTTTATTTACGTTGGGGTTCAGTTAATAATAAAATTTATCATCATCATAATATTCTCTGCACATGAATAGTTGGCACACATTTTCTACATATTTTAAAAGGGGAATAACAATGATAAAAATGTTTGTGACTTACACTGTAGCATCTGAGTCACAAAATGTGCTCCGTGGGAGGTTAGATGTTTGTGCTTGTAATGTCATGGCACTTTTCTGCTGCATTATCTAAAGATCACTTGCTATTAATGCTTGCTGTAAAACTCTTTATGTAAAAACAAGATAGCTTTGATGCTTATAACCTTCATTTTACCTGACTATCAGGTTCTCATGATTAGACAATATTTTATACCACACATATGATAAATTTGGAAGAGGCATAAATCAAACATAACGTAATAAAAAGGTCACAGTCTCAAAGTACAAAGTGGCACAGGGAGGTTTCCCCTCTATGCCGGAGATGCTAGCAGGAACCAGGATTGCTGCTGTGTAAACTTCAAGAATTCTGAAGAATGAGTTAGAGATAATGCATAAACCAGCAATATCAATTTTGGAGATGTTCCAGCTACCTACCGTCTACATAAAAAAGTTCTGCTGATTGGAAGGTACGAAAACTTCCAATTGAATAATTTGATCAGTATCCCTTTAATGTGGAAACCATGCAATCTCCAAAACTATCCTAATGGTTCTCCAGAATCAAAGACACCATGACAATAAAGCACCTTACACCTTCTCTAAATTCACATGCTTAGGCATTTCATGTTTAATTTAAGTCATGGTTCTACTGGATAGGTTATACCTTCCCCAGAGATTGCAGTGTCATACTTTAAACAGAACTTGAATCCTAGAACAATTTTCTAAACCCTACTTGAAGAATACCTGACCTTCCTCAGTTTGTTGGGTGGTGGGACAGGGGTAAGGAAGTGCTCAACCAATTCTCCCCATTAAAGTATAACTAATGCCGCGTACACACGATCGAATTGTATGACATACTTAGTCCATTGAAACGCATTTCAACGGACAATCCGATCGTGTGTGGACTTTTTCAGCGTGAAGTCCGGAGTACTAAGAAGGCCGGTTTGCACACCAATCTTCCCGTCGTACTTTGGTTTCAGCGGACAATACGTTTGTCAGTATGCTAGTCCGACGGACTAAGAATGGCGCATGCCCAGAAAGGATTTACAGGGCGGAAGCGTTCTGTCTTGTAAAACTAGTGTTCGTATTGAAGCTAGCATATTCGTCATGCTGCTAATTTTGTGATCTTTTAATATAGCACATTCTTTTCTTCTTCATAATGCGAGAAAAGGGAAGTTGCTTTGCTGCTTATATTCACACAGAGTTATCACAAATGTCTTTATTCATCCTCATCTTATGATTAATATTCCAATTCGAGAATAAAAAAAAATAAAAATAACGGACGAATTAAGCTGAAGTCTGAAAAGCGCGAATCGTCTCTAACCAAACTTCCACTAACGCAAAGTCAGCAGAAGGAGCCCAAAGGGTGCTTTGCTGTGTCTTGGACTTCCTATTTCTAGTCCCGTCGACGTTCTGTACGTCATCGCGCAAGCTTTCGTCGGACTGTTTGTGTATCCGTGTGTTCGGTAGAAAGTCCGCCGGATTGTCCCCCGGATTGTATGACGGACTAAGTACGTCATACAATTCAATCGTGTGTACGCGGCATAAGGGCAAAACTTTTTTTTGTGGATAAAGTTGAGAGGGATTAGAACATCTGTAAGGTCCTTATTGCTGTCTGTGCCCCCGTTAGGGAGAACCACTCTATCTATTTATCTTGTTTACCATGAAAGAAAATCCTAAGATTTGGGTTGTCACCAAAACAGAAATAGAGGGGGAAATCTTTCAACCGAGACACTAATTCTGGTGACAACCAAGGTTTCCCTCACTTGGGGTGGATTTCCTCTCACTTCCTGTTTTGGCCAAGGGACACTAAGTACAACAAAATCTCCCCAATTCCAAAAAAAAAAACAGAACAGAAAACAGAACAGAAGTTATAGCCTTCCCTTACTCTATCACATTAGAAAAAAATATTTGCCTCTTGAAAGGAATTATACACCTTGATGACCACCCTGGTTTATGCAGGCAGACCAGCTGGACTCTTGGATCCGTGAGAGACCACATGAGACATGGGAAGTAAGCTTGAGTGTGTTCATAAGATCAGTACAGTAGTTTATATACCAGTAAAAATACATGTCTTAGGGTTATACAAAACTTAAACTCAGGACTTTTCTTTCAAGAGTTAGGCTACTGACTAGGTAATAAGAAATAGCTGATGACTTGCTGACACAGGATGCTACTCCAAGATTTGGCTTAACCACAGTATCTCATAGGGTGTGGTTCTATGCAAACGTCTTAGTTTAAGCTGATTATGGCAAAACTCATACATACAAAAAGTTCACTTCTATTTTATGTAAAATGGAGGGGAATCTAAGATGGAGTCAGTTGTTTATACTTTCTCTTATACCTCTAGTTTTACTTTAACCTGTTCTTCCAAACTTTTAATTTTATCCCACCACCCCCACCCAAACATACACATCTTTTTTTTTCCTTTATCTCTTATTTTCTTCTCTTATATTTTCTCTCTTTTCCCTATTTCCCTATATTTTTCTTTAAAATTTCCCCTAATTTACCCTCTTCATAGCCTCTCTTAGTTGCAATTTCTTTATGAAGTTGGAAAATGTTGTTGTTCTCAACTGGACAGGTTACATTTATAATATAGGATTCCGCTGTGGCTATAACCTAGCATGATCACCCGCTGATGTCCCACGTGAACTACAGACAACACCCTATAAGGATGAATAATGTCAGTATTGTTGTAATAATGTCCAGTTTCTGACTAGGGATGGGATTTGCATGACTTTGGGTTTGAGGCGGATTCCCAAGAATAAAATGTAAGCAGAAATATTAAAACTCATAACAGCTAGCACACAGGGAGTGCCTTCATTCTGATAAGGGTTTTATTTTATCTAAGGTCATTTGAGACATTAATGAATTATTATGCAGCCAGACTTTACATTCCCCTCCTTCCCACCACCCTGCTCTTGGGCAGTTGCATAGCAATATCATAGTGTGCAATGGCTTTAAACAGCAGCCTTACCTACACTTCCTTTTATGAGATTTGCTGTTATTATGTAATGTTAGCCAGGGCTGTGAGCCCATATTATAAACATTTGTTTTTCGCATATGGGCTTCTTGGGATGAACAGTGCAGGAAGATTATGTGGATTCTCAGTGTAAGTTTAGACCAACTGCTGAGTAATTCAGCGCTCTGGTCTCTTCATGGAAGCAAAAGAACAAGGGAAAGGTCCTCTGTGTGTCATGTGAGCTTCTCTTCAGCAGATGTGAGATCACAAAATGCAATTTCTTACAGATGGTAATCATTAATACACTCTCACAAAGTCAGTTTACACACAACTTGAAACTAAGTAAACAAATACATGCAATGCCCTAACAGTCAAGTGACATCCTAATGAAAGTTTTTGCCTTATTCTTAAAAAAACAAGCAAACATATATAAATGCCTTCCATGTTCGAATACATTTGATTCAGATAAAGCTTTTTATTTGAATCCTTTGAATGATTTTCTTCCCGTGGAGGGGTTTCTTCTGAAGCTGATTTTAGCTGCGTTGAATATTACACAATATGGCCGAAAGTTTGTTGACACCCTTCCAAATGATTGAGTTCAGATGTTTTCTGTGAAGGGTACTGGTAATGCAACACTAGACAAAGATATATTTTAGCCATTGTACACACGGTCGGAGATTCCAACGGAATATGTCCTATCGGACCGTTTTGTCGGAAATTCCGACTGTGTG
Organism: Lithobates pipiens; assembly: GCF_037356315.1. Lineage (NCBI taxonomy): Eukaryota > Metazoa > Chordata > Amphibia > Anura > Ranidae > Lithobates > Lithobates pipiens. Next base: position 199,546,310 of record NW_027507787.1, read on the forward strand.
TGGTCTCCATTGGACTGTTTCCGTCTGAATATCCGACGGACCAACTTTTCCAACTTGCCGGTAAAATTTTCTGACAAAATGCTCCGATCAGACATACTCCGATCATGTGTAGCCTACTCCGATGGACAAAGTGCCACGCATGCTCAGATCAAATTCCTATACCAAAGCTATTGGCTACTAGCCTGAACGTAGTCCCGTCGTAACGAAATAACGTCATCACATTATGTACAATCGGATTTTCTGACAACTTAGTCCGACCATGTGTATGCAACATTACTTCCGGACCTCTTCCAGAATTAATCCGTCGGAATTACTCCAACGGATTTGGTTGTCGGAATCTCCGACCGTGTGCACAAGGGCTTAGGCATTTATGCACGTCCAACCTTGTGGCAACAGTTTGAAGAAAAAAGTTTGAAGAAACATTTTCTGTTTGGGCATGGCTGTGCCAATGTGCATAAAGCCAGCTCCATAAAGCCATGGCATTATGGACTTGGTGTGGAGGAACTTGAGTGACCTACACAGAGCCCTGCCATTAATGGAAAAGTTCACCTTTGGGAAAAAATTATAAATGCACATATTTTTTCAGAAAATTCTCCAGAGCATTGCATCGATGATCAGTAGATTACAGATGCAATGCCAGGCTCCTGCAGACTAGCCCTACATCTTTCAGCCCATATAGATGTAAGGGCTGTCTGTTTGAAAGCTGCAGGGCTTGTGAATGAACTATGAGAGTGCTCATCAGCACCTTTACAGCTCATTGAGAACTTTAAGCTTTCTACTAAGTGGTAGATGGGACTTGTAGTTCAATAATGCGCTGTGTGGGCAGAATTCTGTTTTTACAAAGTAACAGCAGGTGCTGGGAGAGGAACCCCCCACCTGCTGTTAATTTGGGGGCAGGGTTTAGTGGGTTGATAGGGGGTGAGGCTACTGGAGCATGTTACACTTTATACCCTAATATAATATCTAACATGCTCCCAAAGGTAAACTTAGCCTTTTTACCCCCAATGAACACTTTGGTGATGAATTGGCATGCTGATTAAAGGCAAGTCTTCTCGTTTAACAATACTACCTGACTTCACATATGCTTTTTTGGCTGAGTGTGTGCAGGTTCCCACAGAAACTCCAAGTAGAATGAGGATCATCACCATACTGATGCACGTGGTTTTAGAATGAGATGTCCATCCAGCTCATAGATCTGATAGTCAGATGTCCACAGACTTTTGGTCAATTTTTTTAAATGCAGTGACTTAATGTGGCTCTACAGGGTTGGCTTTTTTTGTTCAGCCAGCGGGTTGATGCTGATGTACTTTAAGGAATCCCTTCCTACTACGTGTTATCAGGGTGGTGTATATTTCTGTAATGATTCCCATGCAAATAGGGTGTTGTATATTGTACAAATCACACACTGGAAACAACAAAATTTGTTAACAGCAAACTTTAGCCATGTATATAATATTCTTAATAATATAAGAAGAAGTAGTAATATCAGCAGCAATAGCAATACTATCTGATAGCAATAGTCGCATAAATAATAGGACTAGCAGCATTAGTGGTTGCTAATAGCAGTGGTAGTAGAATTAGCTAAAAGTAGTAGCTGTAAAACTACTAGTAGTAGGTAGCAGAAGTAATAGTAGTAGCATTAATAGTACTATTAATAGCACTAGCAGCATTAATAGTAGCTAGCAGCAGCTGTGGTAGTAGTAACTAGTAGAACTTAGTACCAGTAATACTACAAGTAGTAATTAGTGGAAATAATAGTAGTAGCCATAGTAATATTAGTAGAAATAATAACATCTGTAGCAGTGGTTATTGTAGATAGTAGTAGTAGCTGGAGTAATACTAGCATTAGCTAGAAAAAGTAATTGTAGTAGCAGAAGTAGCATTAGCAGTATTAGTACTAGCAGCATTCGTAGAAGCCAGTAGCAGTAGTAGTAATTGCTGTTGTAGTGGATAGCAGTAAAAGTAGTAGGATTCACAGAAGTTAAAACAGCAAAAATGGTAGTAGTAACTTGTAGCAGTGGAAGCAGCAGTAGTTGTAGTAGACCAGGGGTCTCAAACAGGCGGTCCTCCAGCTGTTGCGAAACTACAATTCCCATCATGCTTCTGCCTATGGGAGTCATGTTTGTAACTGTCAGCCTTGCAATGCCTCATGGGACTTGTAGTTTAGCAACAGCTGGAGGGCCGTCTGTTTGAGACCCCTATAGTAGACAATTGAAGTAGCAGAAGTAGTAGTTCATCAGTGGTAGTAATAGATAGTACCAGTGGTAGCAGTAGCTAGTGGTAGTGAAAGTAGTAATAGCTAGTAGCAGTAGTAACAGCAGCAGCAGTAGTAGCTAGTGAAAGTAATAGTAGCCAGTGGTAATAGTAGTAGCAGTAGTGGTATTAGTAGTCATAGATGAAACTAGTAGAAGTAGTAGTAGATGTTTCAGCTGACATGCATTAGTTCTGTGAAATGTTGACTTTCACTGTTTACATTTTGGCTGACAGGCAGATTAATTACATCTTACATTGCTGCAACAATGATGCCAAAAAAAAAAAAAAGATTCAGTAATAAATCAGCAAGAAAATAAATAACAAGTCTAAAAAAAATAGCGTGCACAGGAAAATGGGATATTGTGCCATATATATATATATATATATATATATATATATATAAATATATATATAAATATATATATATATATATATATATATATATATATATATATATATATATGGCACAATATATATATATATATATATAAGTAATATACACAGGTCTCACGAGACCAGACCGCGCTATGGGGGTACTCCTAGGCACGGTATAAATTAACACTAAGAACGGTGTCGCCACCCCTGTATCTTGCAGTCCTAAAAAAGATCGCAAGTAAAGGCAAAGATCAAGTAATTAGATTAGGAGGGGCCAGGCGCTACCTGTAGTGTCTCAGACTGGATGTACACAAATATGTTTAAAAGCATACATATATAACCCCACATACAACACCATCAACTAGAAAGATTGCCACTAAAAAATTACCAATAAAAAATAGGGGGTAAAACCCCTCACCCAGCTATAAATAATTGGAAGAAAGGAGTGGACAGAGCAACTAAACACAGTGTTATGACTGTGCCCCACAGATGTCTGGTAAATGCAGTATACGATAAGGTAATAAATGCCTAGAGGATGAGTAAATGTGTCACACACATGTAAACCACTGTTATCAACTTATATATCCAAGTCCTCAGTTCACAGATAACGAATATCACTCAACATCAAATATGTAAATGTGTAAGGTGCAAGCTTATATGTAAGTAGTTGTGTATTTAAACAGAGACTACTAGGTGATATACGGATGTATGGTGAAGGCCACTGAATATCAATAAGGGCCACGGAATGTGCAAATATACAAAAATGTGCAAAAAAATGTCAAGGTAAACTCATACATGTGCAATGAGTGCAAGAAGTATGCAATGTGCAAAAAGTGCAAAAAATGTGCAAAAATGTGTGCTAGAAAAATATATATACTAAAAATACAAAATATTGTGCAAACAGCGAAATCATAAAGGGAAGAACCAGGACCAAACAGAAAAAGGGGGATGATAATAACTTAGATAAAATCCATGGGTAAGTGCATATATACTCCAAATAAAGTCCTTTAGAATACAGTCCACAACAGATGAGAAAGTATATATGTATCTTCAGATTCTTCAGTGAATACAACATAAAAGTGACTGGTGTGCAGATAAAATTCAGGTGACTTCCGTGCTCACCCCCTCGGCTCCCCACTCACCAGAACTTTAAGCCCACACAGGGCAATCAAGCCTGTAGATCTCAAAGGGCAGGAGCTGGTCCACAAAAGGAAGATCCAGGTGGAAGCAATTATCCACTCTCTTCTCCTTTCTTGGTGTGTAAGGAGGGCTGGTGTTGGTAAATTGAAGTATCCTCAGAAAGAAAAAAGAGGGGACCTCATAGTGTAGTGATTCCAGGTCTTTTCTAAGAAATCAGCTTATGTGATCCAAGGTGCTTCTAAATAGAGCAGGTATAGACAGGGTGAAGCTCCTAAATATAAGTAGCTCTGCCGTGGGGTCACTGTAAGGATAGCTCCCGACCGTGGCTTCCCAGATAGAACTCCTAAACTTCTGGTGCTATCGGGGGGTATCTCCCTCCAGGGCGAACCCAGCTGATAGTCCCGGTGAGGAGCGAAAAAATCCGACACGCTTACGAGGAGGATAAGCATGCGTTCCACCCTGCGTTCCACCTGTGCTCAGTAAACTTCTGTAAGTGGTGTGCGTGATACGTCAGACGCGTTTCGTCATAGGACGTCTTCGCTGATTTCTTAGAAAAGACCTGGAATCACTACACTATGAGGTCCCCCCTTTTTTCTTTCTGAGGATACTTCAATTTACCAACACCAGCCCTCCTTACACACCAAGAAAGGAGAAGAGAGTGGATAATCGCTTCCCCCTGGATCTTCCTTTTGTGGACCAGCTCCTGCCATTTGAGATCTACAGGCTTGATTGCCCTGTGTGGGCTTAAAGTTCTGGTGAGTGGGGAGCCGAGGGGGTGAGCACGGAAGTCACCTGAATTTTATCTGCACACCAGTCACTTTTATGTTGTATTCACTGAAGAATCTGAAGATACATATATACTTTCTCATCTGTTGTGGACTGTATTCTAAAGGACTTTATTTGGAGTATATATGCACTTACCCATGGATTTTATCTAAGTTATTATCATCCCCCTTTTTCTGTTTGGTCCTGGTTCTTCCCTTTATGATTTCGCTGTTTGCACAATATTTTGTATTTTTAGTATATATATTTTTCTAGCACACATTTTTGCACATTTTTTGCACTTTTTGCACATTGCATACTTCTTGCACTCATTGCACATGTATGAGTTTACCTTGACATTTTTTTGCACATTTTTGTATATTTGCACATTCCGTGGCCCTTATTGATATTCAGTGGCCTTCACCATACATCCGTATATCACCTAGTAGTCTCTGTTTAAATACACAACTACTTACATATAAGCTTGCACCTTACACATTTACATATTTGATGTTGAGTGATATTCGTTATCTGTGAACTGAGGACGTGGATATATAAGTTGATAACAGTGGTTTACATGTGTGTGACACATTTACTCATCCTCTAGGCATTTATTACCTTATTGTATACTGCATTTACCATACATCTGTGGGGCACAGTCATAACACCGTGTTTAGTTGCTCTGTCCACTCCTTTCTTCCAATTATTTATAGCTGGGTGAGGGGTTTTACCCCCTATTTTTTATTGGTAATTTTTTAGTGGCAATCTTTCTAGTTGATGGTGTTGTATGTGGGGTTATATATGTATATGTATGTGTACATCCCGTCTGAGACACTACAGGTAGCGCCTGGCCCCTCCTAATCTAATTACTTGATATATATATATATATAGCGGTTTTTCATCTGTAAAATGCTGTAAAAATGCTGACGTCTTATTGGTTCCTTACCTACTCCAGCAAGGACACAAGAAAGGTGGTACTTGCTCAACCTGATTGGTGAACTCCAACAGTCAATGAGCTTCCTACCTATCATCTTGAGTTAGGAGCCTGCCGGAGTGCCAAAATGGTACAGTTTCCTGCCTTCAGCCTCTGTTTACTGGGCCTCCTCTATACTTGGAGGGGGGAGCTCTGTACTGGGGGCAGGATCTGGGGAGAGAGAGTTCTGTACTGAGGTAATTAGGGAGAGAAATGTGCTGTACTTGGGGGAGGGGGCTTTATATTAGGGGGGGGGGTTGGGGGAGAGCCTCTGCACCCTGTGTCCTGTACACCCCACACTCTTGAACCCTGCAGCCTGTGAGACACAAATGCCTGAGCCCTGCACTATTTACTGTACACTTTATTGTACACTTCGTATGCCTGACCTCTGCAGCCTGTATGCTGGGCTATATTTGACAAACTCATGACCACTACACTCTTTATATTGAACTTTTTACATGACTTACTTCTGACTAAAATCTCAACTGTTTCTGGTTGCTAAGTAGTCACCTTCTTATTTAAAGTGGATGTAAACCCTCTCCTATAACCAGTGAAGTGAACAGCCTCAGATGACACACAGAGATGAAACAAATCTCCCTACATAAGTTTTATATGTATATCTGCTGTCTTAAGCTTGCTATATTCTTTAGAAAGTGAACATTGTGTTATAATTTGTTCTTCCTGTTTCAGCTGTGTGAGTGGAGTCCTGGCATACGCTGTGTCTGATTGGAGGAAAGGCACTACACACACACACACTCTACATAGGCAGAGACTTGCAGAGCTGTGCTGTGAATAGACCAGCTCTCTGCTAATCTATTTATCTCGGCTGTTGGAGAGCTTGTCAGAAGTTATCATGCTGATAATAGAGGAACAGAGCAGCAGAAAAATCACAGTGCTTTGGAGAGTGATAAGTAAACAGCTATATGTGCTTAGGTCAAATTTCATTGATTCGGGTTTACATCCACTTTAAGGTAGACTAGAAAGCATATGGGATGAATACATTTCATGTTAACACAATTAGTGTGCTGAGTGTTGTATATACAGTATTTCTTAAAGTCTTGCTTTTGGCACAGTAATTCAAGTATATTGTGTAGGTACAAGGACTGTTCCATATGTTTGTCATGCAGGGCAGGACTTAGGGTGGTGGGGGCCCCTGGGCTTGAGTAATTTGCGGGCCCTATCTTCTATACATTACCATATTTATCAGCTTATAACACGTGCCAGCGTATAACACACACCCCAAGTTTAGAAGGGAATTTTAAGGAAAAAAACTTTTAGGAGGGAAGTTTAAGGAAAAACTTACATTTAAATGCCCATCCATCTGCAGCCTTGTCCAGTATCATTGTAGCCTTGTCAGTGTCATTTGCAGCCTTGTCAGTGTAGCCTTGTCATTGAAGCCTTGCCCCAGTGTCATTTGCAGCCTTGAAGTTTAAAAATGGCACTGCCGAGATACAGAGTCCTGTGTATCTCAGTGGCTATCGGGTCCTCTCGGCGGTTCTTGGCAGCTCTCGGGTCCTCTCCGCGGCTCTCGGGTCCTCTCGCAGTCCAAAGAGGAGCCGAGAGTAGTCGAGTTTAGTCGGCTCGGCTCACAGTCATGCCAAGTCCCTGTGTTATGTCCATCATAGGGTGGGACTGGGCGTGACTGTGAGCGGAGCTGAGCCGAGTACACTCGGCTATGTATCTCGGTGGGGCCCATGGGCTTGAGCCCAGTCAAGCCGAATGGTAAGTCCGGCCCTGGTGCTGTGTATTCAGTGGGCAGACCCTCCCACTGATACACTGCCTTGCGAAAGTATTCGGCCCCCTTGAACTTTTCAACCTTTTGCCACATTTCAGGCTTCAAACATAAAGATATAAAATTTTAATTTTTTGTGAAGAATCACCAACAAGTGGGACACAATTGTGAAATGGAATGAATTCTATTGGATATTTTAAACTTTTTTAGCAAATAAAAAAAATGAAAAGTGGTGCGTACAAAATTATTCGGCCCCTTTACTTTCAGTGCAGCAAACTCACTCCAGAAGTTCAGCGAGGATCTCTGAATGATCCAATGTTGTCCTAAATGACTGATGGTGATAAATAGAATCCACCTGTGTGTAATCAAGTCTCTGTATAAATGCACCTGCTCTGTGATAGTCTCAGGGTTCTGTTGAAAGCGCAGAGAGTATCATGAAGACCAAGGAACACACCAGGCAGGTCCGTAATACTGTTGTGGAGAAGTTTAAAGCCGGATTTGGATACAAAAAGATTTCCCAAGCTTTAAACATCCCAAGGAGCACTGTGCAAGCGATCATTTTGAAATGGAAGGAGTATCAGACCACTGCAAATCTACCAAGACCTGGCCGTCCCTCTAAACTTTCAGCTCAGACAAGGAGAAGACTGATCAGAGATGCAGCCAAGAGGCCCATGATCACTCTGGATGAACTGCAGAGAACTACATCTGAGGTGGGAGAGTCTGTCCATAGGACAACAATCAGTCGTACACTGCACAAATCTGGCCTTTACGGAAGAGTGGCAAGAAGAAAGCCATTTCTCAAAGATATCCATAAAAAGTCTTGCCTAAAGTTTGCCACAAGCCACCTGGGAGACACACCAAACATGCGGAAGAAGGTGCTCTGGTCAGATGAAACCAAAATCGAACTTTTTGCCCACAATGCAAAACGATATGTTTGGCGTAAAAGCAACACAGCTCATCACCCTCAACACACCATCCCCACTGTCAAACATGGTGGTGGCAGCATCATGGTTTGGGCCTGCTTTTCTTCAGCAGGGACAGGGAAGATGGTTAACATTGAGGGGAAGATGGATGGAGCCAAATACAGGACCATTCTGGATGAAAACCTGTTGGAGTCTGCAAAAGACCTGAAACTGGGACAGAGATTTATCTTCCAACAAGACAATGATCCCAAACATACAGCAAAATCTACAAAGGAATGGTTCACAAATAAACATATCCAGGTGTTAGAATGGCCAAGTCCAAGTCCAGACCTGAATCCAATCGAGAATCTGTGGAAAGAGCTGAAAACTGCTGTTCACAAACGCTCTCCATCCAACCTCACTGAGCTCGAGCTGTTTTGCAAGGAAGAATGGGCAAGAATTTCAGTCTCTCGATGTGCAAAACTGATAGAGACATACCCCAAGCGACTTGCAGCTGTATTCGCAGCAAAAGGTGGCTCTACAAAGTATTAACGCAAGGGGGCCGAATAATTTTGCACGCCCCACTTTTCATTTTTTTTATTAGTTAAAAAAGTTTCAAAAATCCAATAGATTTCGTTTCACTTCACAATTGTGTCCCACTTGTCGGTGATTCTTCACAAAAAATAAAATTTTTATAACTTAATGTTTGAAGCCTGAAATGTGGCAAAAGGTTGAAAAGTTCAAGGGGGCCGAATACTTTCGCAAGGCACTGTATGGTACTTATTCTCTGAGAAAAAGGAAGGGCCCACCCCCAAACTGTTCCCACAAAGTTGTGAGCATTAAATTGTTTAAAATGTCTTGGCATGCTGCCGCTTAAGAGTTTCCTGTACTGGAACTAAGGGGGCCAAGCCCAACCCCTGAAAAACAACCCCACATCATAATCCCCCTCCACTAAATGATTTGGACCAGTGCACAAAGCAAGGTCCATAAATACATGGATGAGCGAGTTTGGGGTGGAGGGACTTGACTGGTCTGCACAAAGTCCTGACCTCAACCTGATGGAGCACTTTTGGGATGAATTAGAGTGGAGACTGCAAGCCAGGTCTTCTTGTCCACAGTGCCTGACCTCATAAATGCACTTCTGGAAGAATAGTCAAACATTCCCATAGACACACTCCTAAACCTTGTGGACAGTCTTCCCAGAAGAGTTGAAACTGTTATAGCTGCAAAGGGTGGGCCAACTCAATATTGAATCCTACAGACTATGCCCTTGTACACACGGTCGGAGAATCCATCGGAATGTGTCCTATCGGACCGTGTTGTCGGATAATCCGACCGTGTGTGGTATGCATCGGACTGATTCCGTCGGAATATCCGTCGGACCCAATTTTCCAACTTGTTGGAAATATTTTCCGACCAACTGGTTCGATCGGACATTCTCCGATCATGTGTAGAGGCTTTTGATCGGACCAAGTGCCACGCATGCTCAGATCAAATTCCTACATCAAAGCTATTGGCTACTAGCCTGAACGTAGTCCCATCGTAACGAAATTACGTCATCACGTTCTGAATGATCGGATTTTTCGACAACTTAGTCCGACCGTGTGTATGCAACAGTTTCGGACAAGATCCAACGGACAAAATCCGACGGACAAAATCCAACGGATTTGGTTGGCAGAATGTCCGACCGTGTGTACAGGGGCTAAGACTGGGATGCCGTTAAAGTTCATGTGCGCGTAAAGGCAGGTGTCCCAATACTTTTGGTTATATAGTGCTGCGAATGCGCATGCTGACCTTATCTATGTGTAGGTCACATTTTGGAGGTAAGTGGCAGCAGTGAGAGGTGGTGGTACACAGTGGTGGAGCACATCTATATCTGATATTAACCACTTCAGGACCGCCGTATTGCCAATGTACGTCAACACAATGGCACAGGCAGGCACAATCACGTAGATGTACGTGATTGCCTTCCAGCGGGTGGGGGGTCCGATCGGACCCCCTCCCGCTGGTTACGGCGGTCCAGTTCGCTCCAGGAGCGCTCCGTGATGAGGGGATGGCCGTTCGTTTTCGGCCACCCCCTCTGGATCGCTCCTGGCCAATGAGAAGCTTCCTCCCACTGTGTATTGTTTACACAGGAAGGAGGAAGTGATGTCATTCTCCTCGGGGCGGTCTTTTTGACCGGACTACGAGGAGAAGACTAATAGTAAGTGTGCACCAACACTACACTGACATGTAGGTACACACAGGCACACAAACCCCCCCCGATCCCCCCCCCCCGATCGCCCCCCGGCCCCCCTCCCCCCCCAGTCACAGTGTCACTGATTGCATTGATCATTTCTTTACTGATCAATGCATTCAGTGTCAGTTGTGACAGTAAAAACTGTCAGGACAGTTAGTGTTAGGTCCAGGGTAGCCCCCTATCACCCCCCAATAAAGATTTAACCCCCTGATTGCCCCTAGAGTTAACCCTTTCACCCCCTTTTGCCAGTGTCACTAAGCGATCATTTTTCTGATCGCTGCATGTGTCGCTAGGTAGCTAGTTATTTTTTTAGGTTCACCGCCAGGTTTTTATATCGCTAGGTACCCCGATATACTACCCAATAATGGTTTTAACCCCCTGATTGCCGCTAGTTAACCCTTTCACCCCCTTTTGCCAGTGTCACTAAGCGATCGTTTTTCTGATCGCTGCATTAGTGTCGCTACAGTCGCTAGGTAGCTAGTTATTTTTTTAGGTTCACCGCCAGGTTTTTATAGCGCTAGGTACCCCGATATACTACCCAATAATGGTTTTAACCCCCTGATTGCCGCTAGTTAACCCTTTCACCCCCTTTTGCCAGTGTCACTAAGCGATCGTTTTTCTGATCGCTGCATTAGTGTCGCTACAGTCGCTAGGTAGCTAGTTATTTTTTTAGGTTCACCGCCAGGTTTTTATAGCGCTAGGTACCCCGATATACTACCCAATAATGGTTTTAACCCCCTGATTTCCGCTAGTTAACCCTTTCACCCCCTTTTGCCAGTGTCACTAAGCGATAATTTTTCTGAACGCTGCATCAGTGTCGCTAGTGTCGCTAGGTAGCTAGTTATTTTTTTAGGTTCACCGCCAGGTTTTTATAGCGCTAGGTACCCCGATATACTACCCAATAATGGTTTTAACCCCCTGATTGCTGCTAGTTAACCCTTTCACCCCCTTTTACCAGCGATCACAGTATAAGTGTCACTGGTGACGCTGGTTAGCCAGTTAGTTATTTAGGTTCCCCGTCAGGTTTTTATATAGCGCCAGGGACCCCCATATACTACCTAATAAAAATTTGAACCCCCTGATTGCCCCTAGTTAACCCTTTCACCACTGATCACCGTATAAGTGTTACGGGTGACTCTGGTTAGTTTGTTTTTTATAGCATCAGGACACCCACCATTTATTACCCAATAAAGGTTTAACCCCCTGATCACCCGGCGGGTGATATCAATTAGGTTTTAGGGTCAGGGTCTGCGTCGCCCCAGGCAGCGCTAGGTTAGTGCCAGTACCGCTAACACCCACACGCAAAGCATACACCTCCCGTAGTGGTATAGAATCTGAACAGATCAATATCTGATCTGATCAGATCTATACTAGCGTCCCCAGCAGTTTAGGGTTCCAAAAAAACGCATTGTTAGCGGGATCAGCCCAAATACCTGCTAGCACCTGCGTTTTGCCCCTCTGCCCAGCCCACCCAAGTGCAGTATCGATCGATCACTGTCACTTACAAAACACTAAACACATAACTGCAGCGATCGCAGAGTCAGGCCTGATCCCTGCCATCGCTAACAGGTTTTTTGGTAGCATTTTATATTCAAATCCGGAAGGCGGTGCTTGGTTTTCGGGGTCCCGTACGTGGCTAGGCTCCCAAAAAGTCCCCCACATGTGGTATCCCCGTACTCGGGAGAAGCAGCAGAATTTATTTTGGGGTGTAATTTGACTTCTGCCCATAGCATGTGTGAGCAATATATCATTTAGTGACAACTTGGTGCAAAAAAAAAAAGTTTGTAATATTCCCGCAACTTGTGGCAAAATATAAAATATTCCATGGACTCAACATGCCTCTCAGTAAATAGCTTGGGGTGTCTACTTTCCAAAATGGGGTCATTTTGGGGGGTTTTGTGCTATTTTGGCATTTTATGGCCTTCGAAACTGTGATAGGTAGTGAGGAGTTAAATCAAAAATTTGCACCCTTAGAAATCCTGAAGGTGGTGATTGGTTTTCGGGGTGCCGTGCGCGACTAGACTCCCAAAAAGTCCCACACATGTGGTATCCCCATACTCGGGAGAAGTAGCGGAATATATTTTGGGGTGCAATTCCACATATAACCATGGCATGTGTGAGCAATATATCATTTAGTGACAACTTTTTTTTTTTTTTTGTCATTATTCAATCCCTTAGGACAAAAAAAATAAATATTCAATGGGCTCAACATACCCATCAGCAATTTCCTTGGGGTGTCTACTTTCCAAAATGGGGTCATTTGGGGGGGATTTGTACTGCCCTGCCATTTTAGCACCTCAAGAAATGAGATCGTCAGTCATAAATTAAAAGCTGTGTAAATTCCAGAAAATGTACTCTAGTTTGTAGACGCTATAACTTTTGCGCAAACCAAAAAATATACGCTTATTGACATTTTTTTTACTAAAGACATGTGGCTGAATAAATTTTGCCCTCAATGTATGACTAAAATTTAGTTTATTCGATTTTTCTTATAACAAAAAGAAGAAAATATCTTTTTTTTTCAAAATTTTCGCTCTTTTTCCATTTATATCGCAAAAAAAAAAAATCGCAGAGGCAATCAAATACCATCAAAAGAAAGCTCTATTTGTGGGAAGAAAAGGACGCAAATTTCGTTTGGGTGCAATATTGCATGACCGCGCAATTACCAGTTAAAGCAGCGCAGTGCGAAATTGCAAAAAGACCTCTGGTCCTTAAGGTGTTTATTGGTCCGGAGCTGAAGTGGTTAAAGCACATGTGACAAGCATGCATGAGAGAATATGCACTGATATCTTCGGGAAACACACTGACACTATATATGAAGAGGATTGAAGATTTAATATAGGACTTATGTTGATTAATAATTCTATTTGGTCACATTTATGATATTTATTATTGCAATTTTAATATTTAGTTTCACAGTTTGGCTTTTTTCATCACATTATTGCTGGGCTGCACTTTGGGATATAGCAAGTGCCCTCCTGTGTTCACAATGCAGCAGGGCAGCCAATCAGCACAGGACCTGCAGTACCTACTACCCTGATTATCCACTTCCATAGGGTACTCACAGGCATGGGACATACATAGTTACCATTGGTCAAAGCTGGATCAATGTAACTAACCTAAACTTGAGCTTTAATTTAAAAAAATAACAATATAGTAACATGTTTCATTAGAAAGCTGTTTAGATATCTTTTTGTATTACTAGCAGAAATCCTGCCACCTCTAGATCTTTAAAGGCTGTTTGCTCTCTGGTTCATTGAATATGCCCTACTAGTTATACACTGTCACTTTTTCTAGACAACTTTTAAGCTCAGCAATTATACAGTAATTGGCTTATCTGTTCATAATCAACATATGTGTCAAAGTCTTTGATGTAAACAATTATTTAGAAAAAAATCGGAGAACTTAAAAACCTTTTTCTGTGTCTGATGCTTAGAATGTGTTTCTCAATCTGAATGATTTGACAGACATCTGTAATATTATTTATCATGGTATTGATTTTACAGATGGGTCCACGCTTGGCCTACAGAGTGTAACAACAATTTACCACCAAATCTCAATGAAAAAGGATTGCTGAGCAGTAGAAGTTTGATGGAAATCAAAGTCTGAATTTCAAGGTCAGGTTGGTTATTTGCTGTAGGATACTTTTATTTATTCTTTATGGTTAATTGCTGTTGTTAACAATATTACAATGACCATTTTATTGTTAATGTGGATTAAGTAACAGTGGACCTGTGTCAAAACTGAAATGTATAGCTCAGTATTGCCCACTCATAGCTATATAGTACAGGTCACCTTACCTCCTCTGCTGAGTATACTAACCTTCTCTACTGGGTATACTCACCTCCTCTGCTGGGTATACTCACCTCCTCTGCTGGGCATACTCACCTCCTCTGCTGGGTATACTCACCCAGGGCCGGACTGACCAGTCGGGCACCCGGGCACTGCCCGGGGGCCCCATGCCACTAAGGGGCCCCATCAGGGTTCCCAGACTCAATAAAACCAAGGACAGTATGTAAAAATCTGTGTTTTTTTAAAAGTCCCAAGATTATAGCTGCTCCGCCTCTCCAGTACCTTTTCAGTGTGTGTATGGGTATTCTGTGTGTGTATACTGTGTATGTATATTATGTGTCTGTGTGTATACTGTGTGGCCCCATAATCTATTGCCTGAGGGCCCCATAATCTCCTTTTGCCCAGGTGCCCCATAATCTCCTATTGCCCGGGGGCACCTGGGCAAAAAGAGATTATGGGGTCCTCAGGCAATGCTGGGCATACTCACCTCCTCTACTGGGTATACTCACCTCCTCTGCTGAGTATACTCACCTCCTCTGCTGGGCATACTTACCTCCTTTGCTGGGTATACTCACCTCCCCTTCTGGGAATACTCACCTCCTCCGCTGGGCATACTCACCTCCCCTGCTTGCCATACTCACCTCCCCTCCTGGGCATACTCAACTCCTCTACTGGGTATACTCCCCTTCTCTGCTGGGTATACTCACCTGCCCTGCTGGGCATCCTCACCTCCCCTACTGGGAATCCTCACCTCCTCTACTGGGTATACTTACCTCCTTTGCTGGGCATACTCACCTTCCCTGCTGGGCATACGCACCCCCCCCCCCGCTGGGTATGTTCACCTCCCCAACTGGGCATACTCAACTTCTCTTCTGGGCATACTCACCTCCTCTGCTGGGCATACTCATTTCCTCTGCTGGGCATACTCACCTTCTCTGCTGCGCATACTCATCACTTCTGCTGGGTATACTCACCTCCCCTGCTGGGCATACTCAACTCCTCTACTGGATATGCT
The DNA here is from genome assembly GCF_037356315.1 of Lithobates pipiens. Lineage (NCBI taxonomy): Eukaryota > Metazoa > Chordata > Amphibia > Anura > Ranidae > Lithobates > Lithobates pipiens. Next base: position 199,561,493 of record NW_027507787.1, read on the forward strand.
CACCTCCTCTCTTTGGCCATACTCATCTCTTCTTCTGGGCATACACACCCCCTCTGCTGGGCATAATCACCTCCTCTGCTGGGCATAATCACCTCCTCTGCTGGGCATAATCACCTCCTCTGCTGGGTATGCTCACCTACTCTGCTGGTCATATTTATCTCTTCTGGGTATACCCACCTCCCCTCCTGTTTTTTTCCCCCATGTAGCATTCAGAAGAAAGTACCACCACCAAACACAACTTATTCAAATGAATGGGGCCACCCCCCACAACTGCCTTCCAATTGTGTGTAATGCACAAGGTTGTGGTACATTTCTGTGAGCTTTGAAGGGTTAAAACAGGCATTCAGAATGCAGCATATTGCCTTTCTACCACTGCCTGTGGTGGATCACTTTTCAGAGGGCACTACAAGTGTAAACAAGCTCTTCCTCTGTTGTTCTGCTCTTCATTCTCTTTGCCATTTTGTTTCCCCTCTTCTATAAAAATCAACAGCCCCTGGGATTGTTTCTTAATTTTCAGTCTTTTACATTCTTGTTTTGTTAGGTTTTTGTGTGTTTTTATTTTGTAAAAGGGATATGGTATTTATGGATTTTGTTTTCTTTCAATTGTTTTTTATGCTTCAATAAAATGTAATGTGTATTTTTTTTACTGAACTTGAAACAAATACTTACCAGTCCATTGAGTCCTTTGCTGTTCTCCCTGCAGTCAGTTGTTTGCTTGGCTTTGGCTCTCCAGTGCTGCCACCTTGGGTTAGGAATCCAGCTGAGACTTCCTTATTTTTAGGAGAATACCGACAATAGGTTTGTCTAGGGACCTTTGTTACGTTTTTCATAACTTATTAGCATGTGATTATGCTTGGCTCAACATATTTATCTAATTCTCTGATAAGCAGGTGCATCTAATTGTGTACAATGAATATATCTTATTTTACATAATTGTCATCCAGCAAGCAAGTGATTTATTGCAGGAATTTTATAAAAAAAACAATTATTTCATATGAGCTGTAGCACAAAAAATAACGAAAAAAGCCCAGTAGATCATATAATCCAGTTTAACTCATCAAAGCAGATGTAACCCATAACTGAAAGACATTCATTTTGCTAAAGCCCTGTGTATAAATAATTACAAATCATTGCTATTTTGTAATAAAATGCTTATTTTAACTTTTTTCATCTTTTGTTGCATCTCAGTGTTGGTGATCTTCTATGGGCTCTTGGCAGCCATTTCCTGTTTACTTACACTACAGAGATAGCTGTAGGGCAGGGATATGCAATTAGTGGACCTCCAGCTGTTGCAAAACTGCAAGTCCCATCATGCCTCTGCCTCTGGGTGTCATGCTTGTGGCTGTCATAGACCTGCTATGCCTCATGGGACTTGTAGTTCTGCAACAGCTGGAGGTCTGCTAATTGCATATTCCTGCTGTAGGGCATTTCTTAGGGTGGGTTTCCTGATGGTGACAACAGTGAATCATTCCTGTGTAATGTGTATTGAAATGACAATGTATAGTCTTGATTGGCAAGCCAAAGTGACAGGTTGACAAAAGAGGAACACAATTGGTAGAGAGGAACAGAGTGCAAAATCTTGCGCAGCTATGCATTGAAACCAATCAGCTTCCAGATTGTTTGTCAAAGCTTAATTGAACAAGCTGGAGTTAGAAGCTGATCTGACTTCTTACCGGGTATGCATTCATCCTTCCCGATATTAAACTGGCCGCACAACACAGTGAGGGCTTTCCATTTTTTCCACAATGATACCCTTTTATCACATTCACAACTAAGAGAACTCATGCCTAATGCATCCTTTCCCTTCTGGACATACCTTCAACTCCGCCACTTTTTTCGCACCCAGAACCCCCAAACTCAATGGTCCAAAACCTTAACCACGTTTGAAAATATATGCTCTAACAGGGAACATCAGCGCCATATGATATCATTTACATATTCACTGTTATTCTCTGATTGTGATCGAACAGACCTCCAAACAAGACAAAAATGGGCTGCTGAACTTCACTTAGACCTCTCTGATGATGACTGGGAAAATATTTATAGGTATGTCCATAAGGGAACGGTTAATGTGCAAACCCAGGAAAATGCTTTTAAAATAGTTTCGAGATGGTATCATACACCCCATAAACTTCACCGAATTCACCCTTCCAACCCCCAGACATGCTGGAGATGCAATAATGATACAGGGACATTCCTCCACATATGGTGGACATGTCCACTCCTCCAACCGTTTTGGCTGGACGTCCATAAAGTAATTGAGACTGTCACAACCTACCGATTAGATTTTTCACCTGCTCAATTTTTATTACACTATACGACTGCATCAGACCGCTCTTACTTCAAATCCCTGGCCATATGGTCAATGCCGCTAGATTATGTATTCCATCTAAATGGCGCTCCCCAAATCCTCCACTTATCACAGAGTGGTTCAACCGCATCAATGCAATAATGCAGATGGAAGACCTTATTCATCAAACGAAAGACACCCCGTCGAAATTTACAACCACTTGGTCGTGCTGGATCCAATATAAATCCACAGATGCCTTCAAGAACATATCATCACAACCCTGAATCGTTTGACAGAGAGTGTAGATATTATTTTGAACCTACGTACCTATTCCCTTCCAGACACCAACCCCCCCCCCGAATATACACTACTCTATTAGAGTTATAAGTTCGCTCTCCCCAAAGCTACTCTAACCCTCCATTCTTTTATACCTTTATGCTATTCAACTGTACTCTATATAATAAAGTGAGTCAAATTCATTGTATCTTACTACTGACTAGCGGCTGCGTCCGCACTTACTATATGTCCAAATTCTTTACAAACTGTGATACATATGTATTGTGCTATCTTGTTTATGTTCTACTCATATTTCGCAATAAAAATTGTTTATTAAAAAAAAAAAAAAAAGAAGCTGATTGGCTGCCATGCACAACTGCACCAGATTTTGCACTCTCTGGTTAGTTAGTAGTAAATTAAACACTTCAAAACCACTTCAATACCAGGCAATACCCGCAATTTGAATGACAATTGTGTGGTCATACAACACTGTACCCAACACACATTTTTTATCATCTTGTTCCCACAAATAGAGCTTTATTTTGGTGGTATTTGATCACCTCTGTGGTTTTTATTTTTTGTACAACAAAAAAAAAAAGACGGAAAAAGTTTTTCTTTGTTTCTGTTAAAATTTTTTGTAAATAAGTATGTTTTCTTCTTCAATAATGGGCACTGATATGGCTGCACTGATGGGCACTGATAAGGCGGCACTGATGGGCACTGATGAGGTGGCACCAATGAGGTGGTACTGATGAGGTGGCACTGATGATGGGCACTGGTATGCAGCACTGATGGGCACTCATAGGTGGCACTGATGGGCACTCATAGGCGACACTGATGGGCACTCATAGGCAGTACTTATGGGTACTTATGGGTGGCAATGATGGGTACTTATGGGTGGCACTGATAGATGGCATGGATGGTCACTGATGGGTACTGATAGGTGGGTACTGATGGGCATGGATGGGCACTAATAGGTGCCACTGCTGAACACTGATGGGTGGCACTGATGACACTGATGGGTGGCATTGCTGGGCATCACTGTTTTTATTTTGGTACATGATGGTGCCAGTCAGTGCCCATTTGTGGGCAGATTGGGCATCTTTTTCACATGTGGATGGCCATGGGGTACATACCTGGCCATCCACATGTTGCCCACTTCCCTGGTGGTCCAGGTGGGTTCCCTGGTGGTTTAGTGTGGGCATCTGAGGGGTTCTGCGCTGACAAACAATCAGCGCAGACCCCCGCTGTCAGGAGAGCCGCCGATCAGCTCTCCTTTACTCACGTCTGTCAGACGCGAGTGAGGGAAAGCCAATCACTGGCTTTTCCTGTTTACATCATGATCAGCTGGACACGGCTGATCACGTGGTAAAGAGCCTCTGCCGGAGGCTCTTTACCGAGATCGGTGGATGTCATATGATGCCCAGTCAGGATAACAGAACCACTTCCCAGACGTCAATTTTACAGAATGGTATATTCTAGAGCTTTAGTATATATACGTTCACTGCATAGTGTAAATTTTTATATAAATGTGCAATAGGTTCAATAATTAAAATAAATAAAATAATTATAACATTTATAACAAGGATAGACAAAGTGTACACAGTTGTGCAACAGTTAACTTTGATAGAGCATATACGTATGTGCATCACAGTCCCAAAGAAAGTAGGTAAAATATCTTTGGTTTATACTAAAGAAATTAGTTATTATATGTCTCTTAAGTGGAGCCAAACTAACAAATGGTGTTGTTTAATTGGGTTTAGATCTCCTATACCAGTTTGACCATGGTTCCCATAGTTTAGACATTCTTTAAAAATTTCCATTAGCCGAGGCCAACATTATTTCATAAGTGACGTGTGTTTGGATGGTTTGGATCACTTCACCTATTGTAAGGGGATTATTGTCTTTCCAGCGTTTAACCAGAATCAGTCCAGTCGCTAGGAGAATGTGTACTAAAATGGTCCTCAACTGATTAGGGATGGTGTCAATTCCTAGAGAACATAGTGCTAATCCTGGGGACAGAGTTATACTGATCCCTAAGACTTAGTTAATACGTTTTGACATTTCACACCAGAACAAGACAATAAAGGCACATCCCCATAGTCTATGGGGACAGCGAACCCACTTCCCCACATCTTCTCCAGTATTCTGAGGAAGATTGAGGTTCAAATTTGGCTATACGCTGAGGCGTTAAGTACCACCTCAGAGCTATTTTTGGGTTCATTCCCACAAGTTGGCACTTCTAGTCGTTGAATATGTGATGGAGAGGGCTTTTTGCCAAGTGGAGGGTAGATAATTCTCCCCTGAAATCTCTTTCCCACTGTTTAAATGGGACAGATTTAATACAGTGTCTTTTTAATTGAGCGTGGAGTAAAATAGGGAAATGCCCTTCTGTTTGTAGAATTGTATAATACGACATGGCAGGACCAGTGTCGTATTTTTGTGGTAGAAAATGTTGAATCTGTAGGTGCTTATAGTGGTCATGGGTAGGGATTGCTTATTCAATTTGTAGTGATTGGAACATTTTAATGGATGGGCCTATTAAGAGATCCTCTACTGTTGATATACAGTGCCTTGCAAAAGTATTCACCTACGTGGCTTATTACCTATTTTGTTACATTACAGCCTTTAGTGCAATGTTTTTTTTTTAATCTAAATTATATGTGATGGATCAGAACACAATAGTCTAAGTTGGTGAAGTAAAATTAGAAAAATATATACATAAAACTATTTTTCATAAATAAAAAATTAATAATTGGCATGTGTGTAGGTGTTCACCCCCTTTGTTATGAAGCCCATAAAAAGCTCTGGTGCAACCAATTAGAACGCAGTGACGTACAACACCAAGAAAGGGGAGTTCAATAGTCAATAGTGTGGCTCCTTCTGCTTGATTCAGAGCATGCGTGAACTTTTGTGCGATGGACTTGTGTACACAGGATCGGACTTTCCGACAACAAGTTTTATTTTATTTTCAATTCATACTATGACTTGATTTGTTAGCATATGCAGCTAAATAGTAGTATATCATTTAGAATTACAGATGCAACATTACATTGTTCTCACGAGTCTACATACAAGTATTTGAAATAGTTGAAATAATTTATTTTTAAAAGATGCTCCTTAATTTTTCCCATTATCGTTGCTTATCATTATCAGCTTTCCAAAGGTTATCTTTTGTGTTTCATTTTTAACTGTTTCAATTCATCAATAATACATCTGTAAAAGGAATATAAAGGAACAGCGTATATGTTATTAACACACTAGTGTCATACAGTCTTTGTCCTTCTATGCATCTCAAGATCTTTATGTAGGAGAGGTCAGCTTGCTGTAAATAGTAATATTAATGTATGTTCAAGTAGATCTAATGCCCTATGCACACGGTCGGACATTCCAACTGATTTTTTCCGACGGATTTTGGCCCAAATTTGTCTTGCATACACACGGTCGCACAAAGTTGTCAGAAAAACCGATCGTTCAGAACGAGGTGACATACAACACGTACGACGGGACTATAAAGAGGCCAGTAGCCAATAGCTTTCGTTTCGTAATTTATTCTGAGCATGCGTGGCACTTTGTGCGTCGGAATTGTCTACACCCGATCAGAATTTAAACGATCGGATTTTGTTGTCGGAAAATTTTTGATCCGGATCTCAAACTTTGTGTGTCGGAAATTCCAACGGAAAAAGTCAGATGGAGCCCACACACGATCGGAATTTCAGACAACACAGTCCGATCGCACATTTTCTGTCGGAAAGTCCGCCCGTGTGTAAGGACATTAATCTGAACTGGAAGATGTTCAGTTTGCTGAAGTACTGTGCATCCTTAAAGATGACTGCGGGGCTGAACGAGAGAAATCACTTAATTTCCCCATTTATGCTAAATAGTGTGGATGGATAAATCGTCAGTGCGGGCTATTGTATTCTGACAGCTGACACCTGCATCTGTCAGACTATCTCAGCAACGTTTTAATCTGATTGGATGCAAGTGCTGTTTGGTCGACATTTTTCTGCCTGGCTCCTTCTACAAAAATCAGCAGAACTGGCCAAAATTTGTTCACTGCATTCCCAGCTTAACAATTGCAATGTTGGTTTCCTAAAATACTGGGGCAGATTTACTAAAACTGATCCACTCGGAATCTAGTGCAGCTATGTATGGTAGCCAATCATCTTCTAACTTGTTAAATTAAGCTTTTACATTAAAACCTGGAAGCTGATTGGTTTCTATGCAAAGCTGCACAAGATTTTGCACGCTCAGATTTTTGTAAATCTCCCACACTGTTTTTTACTTTTTCTACACTGGCAGCTAATCTCCCCCATTATCTTTCAGTCATCATTGCTCTGGTACAGTGTTCTGATTGTGACGATGGAGGACCATGTCTGTCCAATACGTGTCAACATGGGTACTCGTATTCTCCACAAGGGGCGCATGAGAGTGACAATGTAGGAGCACCATGGAGAAACAGATGACACCCTATAGCTAGAAGTAATGGAATGAGGATATTCAAGGAGCGATCACCATGTATTATGGTTATGAACAGGGCTGGTGCAAGGATTTTTGACACCCTAGGCGAAACCTCATTTTGCCGCCCCCCCAATTGGCTCCACCCGTGACTCCACCTCCTTTTCTTCCCTGTCCATGTATACGGACCAGCTAGGGTACTATAGGGACAGGTTAGGGTACTATACGGACCAGCTAGGGTACTATACAGAAAGGCTAGGGTACTATACGGACTGGCTAGTGTACTATACAGAAAGGCTAGGGTACTATACGGACCGGCTAGTGTACTATACAGAAAGGCTAGGGTACTATAAAGAAAGGCTAGGTTACTATACAGACCGGCTAGTGTACTATACAGAAAGGGTAGGATATTATACGGACCGGCTAGTGTACTATACAGAAAGGCTAGGGTCATATAAAGAAAGGCTAGGTTACTATACAGACCGGCTAGTGTACTATACAGAAAGGGTAGGGTATTATACGGACCAGCTAGTGCACTATACAGAAAGGCTAGGGTACTATACGGACCGGATAGTGTACTATAAAGAAAGGCTAGGGTACTATACGGACCGGATAGTGTACTATACAGAAAGGCTAGGGTACTATACAGAAAGGCTAGGGTACTATACAGACTGGCTAGTGTACTATACAGAAAAGCTAGGGTAGTATACGGACATGCTAGGGTACTATATGGACTGGCTAGGGTACTATATACGCACAGGCTAACTATGCAACTGCCTATCTGTACGAGCAGACAGATACACTGGTGACAATACTTTATGGGCTCCTAGTAAAAATAATAAATGCACATTTTTTTTAACTGCAAAAATATCTGCATTTATTATTTTTTTACAAAGCTGAACTTGAACCTCCACACCTCAAATAACCCCCCCCCCCAATCTGTTCTCCTCTGTACCCCTATTAGTTCCCCTCTGTACCCCCCAAATCGATTCCCCTCCGTACCCCCTCCCCCACAGACATATTAGTTCTCCTCTGTACCCCCCTAAATCTGTTTCCCTCTGTACCCCCTCCCCTACACACACACACACACACACTAGTTGCCCTCTGTACCCCCCTCCCCCCAAATCTGTTCCTCCCTGTACCCCCCTCCCCCCCACACACACACACATTAGTTCTCCTCTGTATCCCTTAAATATGTTCCCCTCTGCCCCCCCCCACACACACACACACACACATTAGTTCTCCTCTGTACCCCCCCCCCCACACACACACACACACACTAGTTCCCCTCTGTACTCCCCCACACACACATTAGTTCCCCTCTGTACCCCCCCACACACACACACACACACACGTTCCCCTCTGTACCCCCCCCCCACACACACACATTAGTTCCCCTCTGTACCCCCCCCCCCCACACACACACATTAGTTCCCTTCTGTACCCCCCCCCCACCCACACACACACACACATTAGTTCCCCTCTGTACCCCCCCCCCCCCCCACACACACACACATTAGTTCCCCTCTGTACCCCCACACACACACACTAGTTCCCCTCTGTACCCCCCCCACACACACACACACATTAGTTCCCTTCTGTACCCCCCCACACACATTAGTTCTCCTCTGTACCCCCCCAATCTGTTCCCCTCTGTAACCCCCCCATATACACATTAGTTCTCTTCTGTACCCCCCCCCCCCCACACACACACATTAGTTCTCCTCGGTATCCCCCAAATCTGTTCCCCTCCCTCTGCACACAATATAATGCAACAGCCATGGCAGCCTCATCTCGAGGAGAGCGGCGCTGCTGCCTGTCCTCCCACCACACAGTGACATCCCTGACAGTCCAGGAAGGGGGAGCGGAAATCACGGCAAGCCCAGACCTAACATGCAGGGCTTCCATCTCATCTGTCCCAGGCCGCCCTGCACACAGTAAGGGGTTCATGCGGATCTTGCCTCCACCCATGTTACTCTCCTGTCCCTGTGTGTGTTGAAACTTGCACAGCACAGACTTACTTGGTTCTGCCTGCTTCACGATCATCGCTTGCTCCTCCAGCCCTCCACTGATAGAAGAGATCATGACATCCCCCAGCTCCGTCTCCTGTTCACTGCAAAGCCGCCGTTTCTCTCTTAGCTGTCCTGTCCAGCGGCGCTGCCTGTGTCTCCGGCAAGATCCTGTGTAATGTCATCTGGGGTAAGCGAACCGGCTACCGCCCCCCCCCCCCCACGTAGCGCTACTATGCCACTGCTGTCATCCATCCCTGCCACCATGGCCGGCCGGCCAGCTTGTCACTTCCTTCTCCCGCCGGCTTGTTCGTTTTGCTGGATGCTTCCCCAACTTCTTCCTCCCAGGGGCTGTAGCTGCGCCCTAGGTTGCAGTGCGCCCTAGGCGGCTGCCTAGTCCGCCTAGTGGTAGCACCGGCCCTGGTTATGAAAGCTGCAAAGCATCTGATTGTTGCTGATCATTCATGCACCAATACTTGGTAATTCTGCCATGAAATGAAGTCACTTCCTGCCCCAGAGTGACAACAGTTTGTCCCTTTCTCTCACTTGTGCTCCTGGGTTGTCATCCAGGCTTCTAATAGACGCTACAAATGGTTGTTTTCGCACATCACATGAACTTTGCCACAATCAGGAAACTTGCTCTGAATAATACCATAAAGTCATCAATAAAGTGCATGCAGACAAGTAGTGGTGGCAAAGAGGCTTCAGGAGGTCAGCAACACGGAGCTACAAAAGAGGATAAAAGGAGAGAGCCCAATTATACACATATACAGTATGTAGCAGCACAGCGGTAGGATTTAATGCCAAGCTGACACATATATGTGTACACCTGGCATTGCTACTCTGTGCTGGGAGCATGCTCCCTTGGCACCCCCAGTACTGTGACTGTACTGTCACCATCATCTCCCAATCACTGTTTGTAATCGGAAGCTGATAGGACAGGCTTTTCATGTGATCACTGTGATAGCCAATCACGATGAGTTTCATGACCAGGAAGCTCATGTAAAGCCAATGGAATTACATACTCTTTAAAAGGCCAGCTCCAACAGAGTGGAAACAGTTTTAAAAAATGCCAATTTTTATGAAACAATGACTTCACTTCCTAGCCTGCATTTTTGTCCCAGGTCCATCATCCCAAAAATTGAACAGTCAAACACAGCCAGGCAACCAACATTTTCAGAAGGAGGCACATCCCATATTTTTTTCTTGACTCAATTCCATGAATTGTGCCCCTGTTGTGAATAACACAGTGAAATGGCCTTCAACTCCACAAACACTTTTTTATTATTATAAAGCCAGCGCCTGCAGAAAATGCAATAAATGCTATAAAACAAATCATTATACCTTGAGAAAAATATACTTCATGTGGAATAATTACAAATAACTTTCAGAACAAATGTTACTTATTATGTTATTTGAAATAAAGTAACTTCTTTTTTGATTTACTTATGTAAAAATACACCTATAAAATAATGTAGGTACATTTTTATTATCTTATGTATAGCCTATGTGTTCCATCCTAGATTCTGTGATAAAAAGAGACACCAATGACAGATGGCAGTTGTTTCAAATAGGAAGACAGCTGTCTATTTGAAAATAGTCATCCTTATCATTATTTTAAATATCTTCTGTTCTAATAAGTTCCCAAAATTGTACATATTTACCCATTAATGTTATTAAAACATCTTTTATATTAACCAGTTTATGGTAAGTTCAGGGTCTATGTATGTACCTTTCTGTTCAGATGTATCCAACTCTTGGCAGATTTTATGTGCCAGCTCTCTGGGCACCATGACTGATATGGATAAGAGCCTTTTCCGCAGAACTTTTTTACAAGGTAAGTCACCAAGTTTTTCTTCAACCCTCCCCAATTGTTTGGGTCCAGTATATAGAATTGTTGTGATAACACATATGCATAGCCAATTTGTACACTTGTACTGTAGAGTGGGAGGAAACTGGAAGGAAACACAAACAAATGCAGGGAGAACATGCAAACTCCATGAAGATCGAGCCCTGGTTGAGATTTGAACCAATGACCCAGTTCTGCAAGGCATGTGTACTAACCATTAAAAAAATAAACTAAAAAATGTGATAGAATCGACTCAAACTCATTACATGAATCAATTCTAGCTCTTCGGCCTCACAAAAAAGAACATACAAAATATGGCAGCCATGGTTAAAATGGGCTAGTCCCCAAAACATTGCACGAGTTCTTTGTTCCTAGATAACTTGAATTAAGAAATTATTTACCCCGCTCTAATATTTTAATCTTTGTTTTGTATCTATTAAATGACAGGTTACTATTAATGTCCCAAACACAGTTTAGCACCCATAGGGGTGTTCGGGAATATATTTAGGTTCATTATCTTTGAATTACTTGAATTGGCAGTATATAAATATATGAAGATAATATTTATATTACTTTTGTGTATTGTCTCCACAATGGATGTATTAATAACCTCCCGATCGTTACCTTTATTATCCCTATTATAATTGAGATAATTAATATGGTTTTCTTTATATTATATTTTTTATTATTTTTGGATACTATTATCTATGTATCTAAATACTGTAACTGATATGTTATTTAGTCATCATTTCTGTCATTTGTCTTGTTTAAACTTTAATAAAAACTATTGATTAAAAAAAAAAAAGAAACAAAAAAATTATATATATATATATATATATATATATATATATATATATATATATATATATATATATATATATATATATTGTAATATTGGGGTTATCAGACTCAAACTGTAGGTTTTCCAGTAAATATGCCAGTACAAAACTGTATTTTTAAGGGCCTGGTAGCCCACTGTTATTTAAAAGCACAGAAAAGTTCACAAAGACATCAGTACCCACGCAGAGGGGTTCCGCCATTACTGTATCTTTTACACTCAATACTTTAGCCTCCTGGCTTACATTCTTCCTATACGGCTGATTCAGGTCTTTAGCCTCGGCCTTAGGTCTGCTCCTCAGACCCAAAAAAGTTTCCTAGAGGTAAGCTTTCTCCTAGCTTACCCCTGATCCGTGTCTTGCTGCTCTGTCACCAAGTACATCTGCCTCCTGCAGACATGCATGCTCTGGCTACACTCATGCAGCCTCTGACTCCTGCAGAGGAATGGAAGTCCACCTGACTCCCATGCACAGACTTCCTGCCTGTTGGGTGGAACACTGAGCCATAGCCAGGTCAAAACTAAATAGCCCAGCACACAGCTGTGCAACCGGAGTGCCTGTCTCTCCAAAATCTGCCGTAAACCAGCAATCCTCCAGGTAGCACAGGGTCCTACCGCCAATATATATCTATCTATATATATATATATATATATATATATATATATATATATATATATATATATATATACATACATATATACAAATAAAATATATAGTGGGCAATTTACTAATATTGGAGAAGCTTATAATGTTAATTTTCAACAAGCTGAAGATAGAAGCTGATTGGTCACTCTGCTCCTGATTCTCTCTGTTCCTGTTTTCATTAATCCCCCCTGTAGTGTTTAGGGAAGAGTGAAACTAACTACATGCCTTGCTGACGTTTCTGTTAAAATTGTGACATTTCCACTATGACCCCTTTCTCACTGGAGTAGTTTTCAGGCACTTTAGCGCTAGAAATAGCCTCTGCTAAGGGCCTGAAATCTGCCTCTCATTAATTCCAGTGTGACTTTTCACACTGGGGCGGTGCAGTTGCTGGACAGTCCGAAAAGTCCTGCAAGCAGCATCTTTGGGGCGAGTTGGGAGCGATGTATTTAGCACTCTCAAAGGGCCTGCCCCATGGAATGAATGGGCAGTGCTTTCAAAGCATATTAAAAGCACTTTGAAAGTGCTGCAAAACGGGAGTCTTTAACCCTTTTTTGGGTTAAAAGTGCCCTCGTTTGTGGCCGAACGAGCGGCACTTTAGCGCTAACAGCCAGTGCTTTCAGTGTGAAAGCAGCCTAAATAAATCGGACAAGGGAAAGGACAGACTAAGTATTTCTGCTTCCAGTTTTGAATGAATTGTATTAGTTTAATTTTTATTTTATTTTTCACATAAAGAAAAAAAGACGGCAAAAAGTAAAATAAAAACGAGATTTATGTACTGTCACTTCAAGTATTTTTATTTTACTTTTCAGTGAAAACAAATGTCAAAGTACATTAAAAAAACAAAAAACAAAAAAAAAAAACCAAAAAAAAAACACAATGAACATGTTTTTGTAGAAGTATATATTTTTTTCAAGCTAATTTTGCAATGACCGTGGGATAATTGATAATTTCACAGTAAAATTCTAAATCAACCAAATCCATCCACTCATCACTAATGATGTTGCATGAATATTTTTCAAATCTAACATTCAAAACACATAGGGCTTTTTTAGCCTGTTTCAGGGAAAGCTTTTTTTTAGGGGACCAAATTGGATAAGTCACAATTCAAACATGAATGTACTATTGCACTTGTTGTTTTTGTACAGTGATCTAGGTATAAAGAAGTGTGTTTAAGGGATTCCCAGTCAGGTTCCTTTCAAGCAATTATGCTGTGGCTGAAGGTTAATTCGTATGCAAATGCTTCCCTTGTAGCTGGGAACTGTTACTGTCACTTCTGCTGAAGGTAGTCAGACATCAAGGGTGGGATGGTGGGCAGGAAGGGCCCCCTTGGGGGCCTTCAGCCTTTGTATAAAAAAAATGATGTATGAGACAGGGACTTCTTTGGAACCTGAAGAGTACGTGACAGAAGGAATAATATGGGTGGAAAACTCTGTCCTAATAATTGAGACTGATGGTCCCCTCCATCTCGATTTTATTGTTTCTCAGCAAAACTTGTTGATGAAGAAGCTCATTTTGTGGCAGGTTGGGTATGTTGTACACACTGTCCTCAGTGGTAGCTTTCCATCCAAGGTGTGAGCCATGACAGCAAATCAGGGAATCTTTTTGTAGCACTCTTGATCTGCCACCTAAAAATTCCCTCAAGTATTGAAATGCATGATTCCCAGGAATGACATGGTTAATACTCCTGTACAAGTGTGTTTGCTGGAAAAATGCACACAAGAGTAGGTTAAGAATTGGCACATGGAATTCAAGCAGCTAGAGACTTGTGAAAGACAATTGACATGCAGCTATGCATAAAATAAAAGTATCAATGACATTTGAATAGACGTACACATTTCTATATAGTGTATATACATTTTCACCCACATATATTGCAATTACAAGCTATAGAACAAATTAGGTCTCTTGGTCTAATGAAGAAACTTACATACAAAGCTATGAATTTAGGGTTAGTCAGTAAATGTTATTACTGTTACTCCAAACTTTTTGCTTTCATTGATGACTAAAGCTGTCTATAGGCATCTGAGAACATTCAAAGTTGTATACAAATCCATAAACATGGAAATTTGGGCTGCTCAAGAGTGTATATCTATGCTATGAAGATGGGTGGACAAAAGAGAAGGTAACTGGGAGCCAGGGGCGGACTGACAACTCATGGGGCCCCTGGGCAACAGGAGATTATGGGGCCCCCAGGCAATCAGAGATTATGGGGCCACACAGTATACACAAACACACACACACAGTATACAATCACACAGTGTTTCTATTGGCTGAGAAGGTACTGGAGAGGTGGGGCAGCTATAATCTCAGAAATTTTTGACCAAAAGTATGTCGGTAAGGGACACTGAGGCTTGCAACCCTGATGGGGCCCCCTAGTGGCATGGGGCCCTCAGGCAGTGCCCGAGTGGCCCAATGGTCAGTCCGCCCCTGCTGGGAGCAGACACTATCAGAGCCAGGGGAAGCAATAGAAGTTGGAGAAGAAATTCTAATCTACTATACTATTTCTGTGACTGCTGTTAGGCAGTTGTAGTGGCCGGCTCAGCCATTGCCCAATGTTCCTTTGCAAATATCCACTGTCAAAAAATTAGTATTTCAATAGGCTTTTGCTTCTTTCCCCTTCCCCGTGGTCTGATATTAGTGATTTAGGTACCAAGCGCTGTATAATGCAATGGGGAGAGGGGTTGTGCCTATTCTACTTCTACCCACATGTAAGCATATTTTAGGGGCCCCACTGGCACATTCAACAGGCTTTTTGTAGCAAAGCATAACCCAGTATTAGTATACAAATTTTTTGTACTCTAAAAAAAAACAAAGAGAGATAACCTATAGCAACCAACCATAATTCATCACCTATAAATTGACCTCCATGAAGCAAAATTTGATTGGTGGCTATGCCTCACTCTGAATATCCTCTTTGCTCTATGCACAGCTTAGTTAAATAAGCACAAACATGCCCGTGGGTGATCGGATTCAGAACCGATCAATCTATAGATTCCATGCCAAAGATTTATGGATCTGCTGATCGGTTCTGACGAAATCACAAAACGTCCTGTGCCTGTGTAATGTAAACACTGGCATAAGACTTTATGCAATCTCCTCTCCTGGAGCCCTTTTCGGTTCCAGCATAAGAGGAGAGAGCATCAGACAGTGAGTAAAGCATTACCCTTACACCAGTACACAATTTTAGGCTCCCCCTGATCGCCCTCCCCCGAGTTAACCCTTTCAATCCCTGTCACAGTGTCATTTTAATACAGTGCACAGATATTTCACTGATCACTGTATTAGGCCGCGTACACTCGGGCGGATTGTCTGCCCAACTTAGTCCGCTGAACCGTGTTTCAGTGGACAATCCGCTTTCGGAATTTCCGTAATTTTGTCCGTCCAAACTTGGTTTTGTCCGTCCAAACTTGGTTTCAGCGGACAGTCCGCTCGTGTGTAGGCAAGTTGGACGGACTAAGTATGGCGCATGCTCAGAAGGGATTTACACGGCCGAAGGTTGCATTGCAGTGTATTGGACGTCGTTTTTCTAGTCCCGTCGTACGTGCTGTACACGTCATCGCGCAAGCTTTCAGCGGACTGTCTGTTCATCGTGTGTGGTCAAGTCCGTTCATTCAAAAGTTGAACGGACTGTCTGTCGGATTGTCTGACGAACTTAGTTGGGCAGACAATCCGCCCGTGTGTACGCGGCCTAAGTCTCACTGGTGACGACAGTTAGCGCCAGCAGCAGTTAGCAGAAGTCCCAGGGTACCCGCCATATATTCCCTAATAAAGTTTTAACCCCCTGATCACTCCCTGTTAACCCTTTCACTACCCTCTCACAGTGTCATTAGTACAGTGTACAGATCTTTTTTTCTAATCACTGGGTTAGTGTCACGGGTGACGCTGGTTAGTGTCAGCATAAGTTAGCATCAATCCCTGATAGCGTCACATTGGCCGCCACATATTTGCTAATAAATTTTAACCCTTTGATTGCCAGTAACACACACTATACACCTCCATTACTAGCATAGTGCCTGAACAATTCAATATCTTTGATCAGATCAGAACTATACTAGTGTTCCCAATAGTATAATGTTCCCAAAATGCAGCATTAGCAGGATCAGACATGCACCTGTCAGCACCTGCATTTAGACAAATTATAAACTCCCCTCTTACTCCAGCACAACTCTTCCAGCACAGCTAGCACGTGGTTAGGCC
This sequence comes from Lithobates pipiens, assembly GCF_037356315.1. NCBI lineage: Eukaryota > Metazoa > Chordata > Amphibia > Anura > Ranidae > Lithobates > Lithobates pipiens. The sequence goes on from NW_027507787.1 coordinate 199,578,053, forward strand.
TGACACTGGCGTCAGCCAGGCCTTAGCAACAGCCCTTTGGAGGTAGGGACCGCAGGCCCCTTTGGTGTAGCAAAAAGAATGGAAAGTTCTGGTGCATGCTGTAGGTGGACTACTGATCCCATTCAGTCCTTATCAGGCCCTGACAGCCCTCCTGGCCCACACATATCACAGCAAACATATCAAACCCTGGGAATCCATCTCTCCTTCGCTGAGAAGCTTACATTGGCTAACCGTAAAAAATCGGATCACGTTCAAGACCTTTTGCCTCACCCACAAATGCGTGCATAGAGAAGCTCCGCAATACCTAATGGAGAAAATAAATCATTACACACCAAACCGCAGTCTTCGATCAGCCAACAAAAACCTCCTCCCCGTTCCCAAAGCCCAGTATAAATCCAAGGGGGATCGGAGATTCGCTGTCCAAGGGCCTCGGCTATGGAATGCTCTACCAATCAACATCCGCCTGGAAGAAAATCACCTGGCTTTTAGAAAAAAACTGAAGACCTTCCTCTTTTAGCAGATGATCAAAGCTCGCCACAGCGCCTAGAGGCGATTCAGTTCGCATTGTGCGCTGTACAAGTATTTAATTCATTCATTCATTCAAACAGGCCTAGCTAACATCTAGGCCTGATTAAATTTACCTATACTGACAAAAATCCTACTATTAGCACCTACCTAAAGTAGAGGGTGCTACACAAGCAAATCTTGCGGTTTATGCACTTTAACAACAATTAACTCATCCTTGGGTTGACCCTGGATATGATCGGTTCCACAAAATTCAGCCCCTCGTAAATCACTTCAACCAAAAATTTGCCGTCTTAGCTATCCGGCAAACAAGCTGTTTTTTGGCAACCTTGTTTTCAAACAGGTTCTCCCCAGCAAGTGTGCCAGAGTCAAAATGTATAAGCTCTGTGACAGGGCTATACATGTACTTTCCAAATTTACAAGGAAAAAGACTACATAGGGGGCAGCGGCAAGATTATTTGGGACTTGGAGTCACCCTTATTCAGAAAGGGGTCCCATTTATACATGGAAATTTTTTTCTTGCCCACTATTTAGACACCTCTTTGAATTTGGAATTGCCGCATGTGGTACAGTGCAATCTAATCGACAGGGCTTCCCCCAACATCTTATAAATTCCCCACTTAGACTGGGGGAGAGAGCCTGCTTGAGATGCGATGAATTGCTTACAGTGAGGTGGAAGTACAAACGGAACATTTTTTCTCTGTCTTCCATTCACGCAGACACGACAGTCCAAATTCCAACAGTGACTGGTATTGTTGATAAGCCCCTCTGTGTCGATGACAACAACCTTAAAATGGGAGGGGTTGACTTCAATGACCAGATGATGGGGCCATACTTAATTGCCCATAAGGCCAGACGCTGATACAAAAAAGTGTCTGTATACTTATTCCAATTGACTCTGTTCAACGCTTATGCACTATACAAAGCGTCAGGTAGAAGTGGATCCTTCCTAAAATTCCAGGAAGAGATCATCACAGCCCTTTTGTTTCCAGCTGTGGCCCAATTTCCCAATCCAAATGCACTGAGCCGGCTGCATGAGAGGCATTTTCTGGATATCCTTCCTGGTACTCCTATCCAAAGAGCACCCTAAAGAAGATGTCGCGTCTGACGAAAATGCGAATATAGGTGACACCGGCTATTTTTGTCCTATAAAAAATACATTTTTTAAATTAAAAAGCCAAAAATAGTTGGCGTTTTACTGAGTTAATGTTCTGTTATTACTGTTTTACTGCACTTTATACTATACTGTTATATTGTAATGTTTTATTGTTACTGTGTTTTTCTATTGTTAACAATTGTTTGCTTTGCAGGAATGCCATTCAGCTGCAGCGCGGATTTGTTTGATATGACAGCAACAGGGTTTGCTCTCATGATGCGTAAATTAGTGACTCCAGTGCTGTAGGAGGTGATTTCACCACCACACTTAAAAAAAGAGCATACATGGTGAAGCATAGGGGCTGGGGCGGACAGAGGGGCAGTCTCCCCTATGCTTAGTCATATATTTTTTACTCTTTTTTTTTTGCACAGATTGCAATAAAAAAAGTTGTTGTTTTATTCAGTTAATGTTTTATTCATACTGTGTTTTATTGTTAACCGTCGTTAGCTTTGCAGGTACACCATTCTGCTGCAGCACTGATCTGTTTATTCTGACAACAACAGGGTTTGCTTTCAGCATATGTAAATCAGTGACTACAGCGCTATAGGAGGTGATTTCACCAGCACAGTTAAAAAAGAGCATATATGGTGAAGCATAGGGGATGGGTTGGACAAATGGCGGATCTCCCCATGCTTTGCCATACATTTTTTTCCTTTTTTTGGCAGAGATTTCTTTATCTACATCAATGTGAATGGAGGAACCTGTTAAGTTCTTTTTTTTTCATTCAGCCCACAGGCTAAACGAAAAAAAGAACTTAGCATGTATGCCCATCATTAGAAGTGGGTGGATGCAGGGCGGTTCTAATGGTGGGCATACCACAAACTTTCTGGCAGAGGTTTTTTCATCCACATCGATCGATGTGAATCTGTTAGGTTCTCTTTTTTCGTTCAGCCTACAGGCTGCATAAAAAAAAGAACATCACAATATATGCCCAAACAAGGACCAGCAACTTACTGGTACATCGCTGGATTTTGAGTGGTTATACCGGGATGATGCCTGCATGTTTAGGCATCATCTTGGTATTGTTTTTTTTTTTAGCCAGCAGTTGGCTTTTAAGTAAAAGCAATCCTAGAGGCTAATTAACTGCTAGACTACTTGAAACCACCACGGGTAATGTCCCCCCCCCTCCCACCGCCTTCATAGGTTTTTTCGGGATTTCCTGTGCCACCAGGTAACGGGAGAATGCAGCCGGTGGTTCCCACAGCTGACCATAGAGCTGATCGGAGACCAGAATATTGAAGACCTAAGAAACTGGAAGCTATGATCATCAATAGCACTGCTAAAACAATGGTAAAGCGGTACTAAAAATACTGCCTCTTTCCTGCTGATGCCTGGGGCGGCTCAGTGTGAAAGGGGTCTTAAGGTCGACTGATATCTCAGGACTTTTTATTAATTTTGAGCCATGTGTACCATATTCAACCTCTAATAGAGTATATACATCTCTTCTGTTATCCTCAGAGTGGAGTAGATATTTTGTTCCCCAACTATATAGCGGGTTATTTATATATCCCACTGCATATACATATTCAATAATACATTGTCTTTTTTAACTCTATATATTAAGTGTAATTATACACCACCATTTTTTAAAGTTTTTATCTGATTAATTGAAACAATAATCAGCCAACTAATCGATTATGAAAATAATGATTAGTTGCAGCCCTACTTAGAATTACAGATAGTCTTTACATATCTTGCCTGTAGTGACATGGTCACATTTACTTATACTACAGTACATATTTTTGCAAATTTTTGCTGGAGATCAGGATTTTCTACTTGCACCAGAAAATTATAGTAGAGGTGAGAACACAATGGAAGTTTCACCCCTGCTATGTCCTCCTGTATTTTATTCTAGCATAGGCTGGGTAATTAAAGAAACAATATAACTGCCTACTATTGGTAACATATCCAACTTTTCTTCCACGGTACCCCCACCATTTCATTTTAACTGTCACACCGAAACTAAAACCAACAAGTGTAAAAAATTGTAATGGTCTTTTCATAAGAACATCGCCAAAACCTCCAATACAACACATATTCTGCATTGACAGCTTCCAATCTCTGCAGTCTCTGAGCAGTAGCTTAATGTAACATTCTTGGTCACTTTATAATGTTCTAAAAAGGTGAAAAGAGGATGTGTACCCATCACTCAGTGACACCAGTGTCATCTTGAAACAAATGATATCTTGTATGGCAGTCAGTCTTGAGAATACTTCTTATATCATAGATACAACTCTCTTGATAGACCTGTTTGAAATGTTAACAGTGATAAATGTCCAAAACAACAGCATCAGAAGGAAAGGATATCTAAAAACAGTCATATGAAAAAAATAAAAAATAAAATATATATATATATATATATATATATACATACAGTATCTCACAAAAGTGAGTACACCCTTCACATTTTTGTAAATATTTTATTATATCTTTTCATGTGACAACACTGAAGAAATGGCACTTTGCTACAATGTAAAGTAGTGAGTGTACAGCTTGTAAAACAGTGTAAATTTGCTGTCCCCTCAAAATAACTCAACACACAGCCATTAATGTCTAAATCGCTGGCAACAAAAGTGAATGCATCCCAAAGTGAAAATGTCCAAATTGGGCCCAAAGTGTCAATATTTTGTGTGGCCACCATTATTTTCCAGCATTGCTTTAATCCTCTTGGGCATGGAGTTCACCAGAGCTTCATAGAGCTGGTGAATGTTAGAGACCTTGCGCTCCTCCATCTTCCGTTTGTGGATGCTCAATAGGGTTTAGGCCTGGAGACATGCTTGGCCAGTACATCACCTTTACCCTCAGCTTCTTTAGCAAGGCAGTGGTTGTCTTGGATGTGTGTTTGGGGTCATTATCATGTTGTAATTCTGCCCTGAGGCCCAGACTCTGAAGGGAGGGGATCATGCTCTGCTTCAGCATGTCACAGTATATGTTGGCATTCATGATTCCCTTAATGAACTGTAGCTCCCCAGTGCCCGCTGCACTCATGTAGCCCCAGACCCTGACACTCCCACCACAATGCTTAACTGTAGGCAAGTCACACTTGACTTTGTACTCTTCACCTGGTTGACACCACACACACTTGACACCATCTGAACTAAATAAGTTTATCTTGGTCTTATCAGACCACAGAACATGGTTTAAGTAATCCATAGTTACATAGTTAGTCAGGTTGAAAAAAGACACAAGTCCATACAGTTCAACCATAAAAAAAATAGAAAATATCGTACAATCCCATATACCCAATTCTATACCCACACTTGATCCAGAGGAAGGCAAAAAACCCCAGCAGAGCATGCTCCAATTTGCTACAGCAGAGAAAAAAAATCCTTCCTGATCCTCCAAGAGGCAATTGGATTTTCCCTGGATCAACTTTACCTATAAATGTTAGTGGCCCGGGTTCACACTTGTGCGATACGAGAACCCTGCGAATAAACTGCGGGTTCCCGCATCGCACCTGACACGCACGGCAGTTCACACTGCCATATGCAAACTGCTGGGGAGTGTCATTATATGTTAACGACACCCCCATTTCAGCTTGCATATCGCACTGCGAACTGACAGTTCGAACATGAATAGGATCGCGTATGTGTGAGCACAAAAAGGGTCCTGTATGTGTTTGGAACGAATGCGGTGTGATATCAGCCATACTATCTGTATGGCTGATATCGCACCGCACAGACATCGCATGTAATGTGAACAGCAGTGCGCTGTGAATTACATGCGATGTCTGGCATCGCACAAGTGTGAACCGGGCCATCCTCAGCTAGCCAGAACCACCTCTATTCCACATTTTCACAGTTCTTACTGTCAAGAAACCTTTCTGTATTTGGAGATGAAATCTCTTTTCCTCTAGACATAAAGAGTGCCCCCGTATCCTCTGTGTTGACCGTAACGTGAATAACTCAACACCAATTTTACTATATGGACCCCTTATATATTTGAACATGTTGATTATATCTCCCCTTATTCTCCTCTTCTCAAGAGTGAATAAATTCAGTTTCTCTAATCTTTCCTCATAGCTGAGTTCCTCCATGCCTCTTATCAGTTTGGTTGCCCTTCTCTGCACTTTCTCCAGTAATCCACATCCTAAGCCCTTGTACACACGGTCAGAGATTCATTCTGAATGTTTCTTATCGGAGCGTTTTGTCGGATATACCGACTGTGGTTTGCATCAGACTTTTTCCGTCGGAATATCCGTCGGACCAACTTTTCCAACTTGCCGGAAATATTTGCCGACAAAGTGCTCTGATTGGACATACTCCGGTCATGTGTAGCCTACTCAGACGGACAAAGTGCCACGCATGCGAATTCCTAGACCAAAGCTATTGGCTACTAGCCTGAACGTAATCCCGTTGTAACAAAATAATTTCATCACGTTATGTACAATCGGATTTTCCGACAACTTAGTCCGACCGTGTGTATGCAACATCCCTTCCGGACCTGGTCCGGAATTAATCCGTTGGAGTAACTCCAACGGATTTGGTTGTTGGAATCTCCGACCGTGTGTACAAGGGCTTAGTCTGCTTGTCTTCAGCAAACTGTTTGCGGGCTTTCTTGTGCATCATCTTTGGAAGAGGCTTCCTTCTGGGACGACAGCCATGCAGACCAATTTGTTGCAATGTGTGGTGTATGGTCTGGCCACTGATAGGCAGACCCCGCACCCCCTGCAGCAATGCTGGCAGCACTCATACATCTATTTCCCAAAGACAACCTCTGGATATGATGCTGAGCTTGTGCACTCAACTTCTTTGGTCGACTATGGCAAGGTCTGTTCTGAGTGGAACCTGTCCTGTTAAACCATAGCTTAGTTTCAGGGTCTTGGCAACCTTCTTATAACCTAGGCCATCTTTCTTTTAGCCTAGGCCATCTTTATGTAGAGCAACAATTCTTTTTTTCAGATCCTCAGAGAGTTCTTTGTCATAAGGTGCCATGTTGAACTTCCAGTGACCAGTATGAGAGATTGAGAACGATAACACCAAATTTAACACACCTGTTCCCCATTCACACCTTGTAACACTAACGAATCACATGACACCGGGGAGGGAAAATGGCTAATTGGGTCCAATTTGTACATTTTCAGTTAGGGGTGTACTCACTTTTGTTGCCAATGGTTTAGACATTAACCACTTGCCAACCACCTGACACCGATATATGTCGGCAGAAGGGCTCGTACAGGCAGAATCACGTACCTGTACACTGCTCTTTAAGAGGCGGCCAGCGGTGTGCGGATACCCCTGATCACCTCATGGGGAGGAAAAACGGGGAGATGCTAATGTAAACAAGCATCTCTCTGTTCTGCCTAGTGACAGTGTCACTGATCTCTGCTCCCTGTGATTGGAGCAGAGATCAGTGACATGTCACACACAGCCACGCCCCCCCCCACAGTTAGAAACACGCCCCTAGGACATACTTAACCCCTAAACTCAAAAGGGGGAGGGGTGTGTTGCGCTTCCTAAATACCAACAAAAACGAATACAATAACTATAAATCACATAGTACTGAAAAACGTGTAAATAATTCTTAAAGTGTTCTGTGAGCAGCACTTAAAGCTTAAAAAGGTGTATTACATTGAACATCTAATATATAGTGTTCTTATGTATTATTCCTGTGTCTTTAGAAAATAAGCAAAACAGTGCTTGAGACCATAAAGTGCATAGACTAAATAAATTAAGAATAAATAGACATCTGTGATATCACTGCAAACAAAGTAATAGAAAAAAGTATATATAATAATCTAAGTGGTCAAAATCGTATAAAAAAACTGTAAACGCATAAAATCGGTGATCTAAAACGTGCAGAGAAAACAGAGGAATGTCCCAATTACATTCCTTAATAAAAAAAGAGCAAAATAGCAGCAAAAATGTGGATTTCAATAAAGTGTCCCATACACAATTCAATCATGCAACTTTCAGATGTGATTTCACAACCGCAAAAAAAGGTGCAATGTGCCAGGGCAACTCCCCTCCAACGGTGTTCCGTGCCAGTGCTGGTTATATTAACCACTTCAGCTCCGGACCAATAAACACCTTAAGGACCAGAGGTCTTTTTCCAATTTCGCACTGTGCTGCTTTAACTGGTAATTGCGCGGTCATGCAATATTGCACCCAAACGAAATTTGCGTCCTTTTCTTCCCACAAATAGAGCTTTCTTTTGATGGTATTTGATTGCCTCTGCGATTTTTTATTTTTTGCGATATAAATGGAAAAAGAGCGAAGATTTTGAAAAAAAAATATATTTTCTTCTTTTTGTTATAAGAAAAATCGAATAAACTAAATTTTAGTCATACATTGAGGGCAAAATTTATTCAGCCACATGTCTTTAGTAAAAAAAAATGTCAATAAGCGTATATTTTTTGGTTTGCGCAAAAGTTATAGCGTCTACAAACTAGAGTACATTTTCTGGAATTTACACAGCTTTTAATTTATGACTGCCTATCTAATTTCTTGAGGTGCTAAAATGGCAGGGCAGTACAAACCCCCCCAAATGACCCCATTTTGGAAAGTAGACACCCCAAGGAAATTGCTGATGGGTATGTTGAGCCCATTGAATATTTATTTTTTTTGTCCTAAGGGATTGAATAATGACAACAAAAAAAAAAAAATTCTTTACAAAAAGTTGTCACTAAATGATATATTGCTCACACATGCCATGGTTATATGTGGAATTGCACCCCAAAATATATTCCGCTACTTCTCCCGAGTATGGGGATACCACATGTGTGGGACTTTTTGGGAGTCTAGTCGCACACGGCACCCCGAAAACCAATCACCACCTTCAGGATTTCTAAGGGTGCAAATTTTTGATTTAACTCCTCACTACCTATCACAGTTTCGAAGGCCATAAAATGCCAAAATAGCACAAAACTCCCCAAAATGACCCCATTTTGGAAAGAAGACACCCCAAGCTATTTACTGAGAGGCATGTTGAGTCCATGGAATATTTTATATTTTGCCACAAGTTGCGGGAATATTACAAACTTTTTTTTTTTTGCACAAAGTTGTCACTAAATGATATATTGCTCACACATGCTATGGGCATATGTGAAATGACACCCCAAAATACATTCTGCTGCTTCTCCTGAGTACAGGGATACCACATGTGTGGGACTTTTTGGGAGCCTAGCCGCGTACGGGACCCCGAAATCCAAGCACCGCCTTCAGGATTTCTAAGGGCATACATTTTTTATTTTACTCCTCACTACCTATCACTACCTATCACAGTTTTGAAGGCCATAAAATGCCAAAATAGCACAAAACCCCCCAAAATGACCACATTTTGGAAAGTAGACACCCATGCTATTTACTGAGAGGCATGTTGAGTCCATGGAATATTTTATATTTTGCCAAAAGTTGCGGGAATATTACAAACTTTTTTTTTTTTTGCACAAAGTTGTCACTAAATGATATATTGCTCACACATGCTATGGGCAGAAGTCAAATTACACCCCAAAATAAACTCTGCTGCTTCCCCCGAGTACGGGGATACCACATGTGGGGGACTTTTTGGGAGCCTAGCCACGTACAGGACCCCGAAAACCAAGCACTGCCTTCCGGATTTAAATATAAAATGCTACCAAAAAAACTGTTAGCGATCGCAGGGATCAGGCCTGACTCTGCGATCACTGCAGTTATGTGTTTAGTGTTTTGTAAGTGACAGTGATCGATCGATACTGCACTTGGGTGGGCTGGACAGAGGGGCAAAACGCAGGTGCTAGCAGGTATCTGGGCCGATCCTGCTAACAATGCGTTTTTTTGGAACCCTAAACTGCTGGGGATGCTAGTATAGATCTGATCAGATCAGATATTGATCTGTTCAGATTCTATACCACTACGGGAGGTGTATGCTTTGCGTGTGGGTGTTAGCGGTACTGGCACTAACCTAGCGCTGCCTGGGGCGACGCAGACCCTGACCCTAAAACCTAATTGATATCACCCGCCGGGGGTTAAACCTTTATTGGGTAATAAATGGTGGGTGCCCTGATGCTATAAAAAGCAAACTAACCAGAGTCACCCGTAACACTTATACGGTGATCAGTGGTGAAAGGGTTAACTAGGGGCAATCAGGGGGTTCAAATTTTTATTAGGTAGTATATGGGGGTCCCTGGCGCTATATAAAAACCTGACGGGGAACCTAAATAACTAACTGGCTAACCAGCGTCACCAGTGACACTTGTACTGTGATCGCTGGTGAAAGGGTTAACTAGGGGCAATCAGGGGGTTAAAACCATTATTGGGTAGTATATCGGGGTACCTAGCGCTATAAAAACCTGGCGGTGAACCTAAAAAAATAACTAGCTACCTAGCGACAGTAGCGACACTGATGCAGCGATCAGAAAAATTATCGCTTAGTGACACTGGCAAAAGGGGGTGAAAGGGTTAACTAGGGGCAATCAGGATGTTAAAACCATTATTGGGTAGTATATCGGGGTACCTAGCGATATAAAAACCTGGCGGTGAACCTAAAAAAATAACTAGCTACCTAGCGACAGTAGCGACACTGATGCAGCGATCAGAAAAATGATCGCTTAGTGACACTGGCAAAAGGGGGTGAAAGGGTTAACTAGGGGCAATCAGGATGTTAAAACCATTATTGAGTAGTATATCGGGGTACCTAGCGCTATAAAAACCTGGCGGTGAACCTAAAAAAATAACTAGCTACCTAGCGACAGTAGCGACACTGATGCAGCGATCAGAAAAATGATCGCTTAGTGACACTGGCAAAAGGGGGTGAAAGGGTTACCTAGGGGCAATCAGGGGGTTAAAACCATTATTGGGTAGTATATCGGGGTACCTAGCGCTATAAAAACCTGGCGGTGAACCTAAAAAAATAACTAGCTACCTAGCGACAGTAGCGACACTGATGCAGCGATCAGAAAAATTATCGCTTAGTGACACTGGCAAAAGGGGGTGAAAGGGTTAACTAGGGGCAATCAGGATGTTAAAACCATTATTGGGTAGTATATCGGGGTACCTAGCGATATAAAAACCTGGCGGTGAACCTAAAAAAATAACTAGCTACCTAGCGACAGTAGCGACACTGATGCAGCGATCAGAAAAATGATCGCTTAGTGACACTGGCAAAAGGGGGTGAAAGGGTTAACTAGGGGCAATCAGGATGTTAAAACCATTATTGAGTAGTATATCGGGGTACCTAGCGCTATAAAAACCTGGCGGTGAACCTAAAAAAATAACTAGCTACCTAGCGACAGTAGCGACACTGATGCAGCGATCAGAAAAATTATCGCTTAGTGACACTGGCAAAAGGGGGTGAAAGGGTTACCTAGGGGCAATCAGGATGTTAAAACCATTATTGGGTAGTATATCGGGGTACCTAGCGCTATAAAAACCTGGCGGTGAACCTAAAAAAATAACTAGCTACCTAGCGACAGTAGCGACACTGATGCAGCGATCAGAAAAATGATCGCTTAGTGACACTGGCAAAAGGGGGTGAAAGGGTTAACTAGGGGCAATCAGGATGTTAAAACCATTATTGGGTAGTATATCGGGGTACCTAGCGCTATAAAAACCTGGCGGTGAACCTAAAAAAATAACTAGCTACCTAGCGACACTAGCGACACTAATGCAGCGATCAGAAAAATGATCGCTTAGTGACAGTGGCAAAAGGGGGTGAAAGGGTTAACTAGGGGCAATCAGGATGTTAAAACCATTATTGGGTAGTATATCGGGGTACCTAGCGCTATAAAAACCTGGCGGTGAACCTAAAAAAATAACTAGCTACCTAGCGACAGTAGCGACACTGATGCAGCGATCAGAAAAATGATCGCTTAGTGACAGTGGCAAAAGAGGGTGAAAGGGTTAACTAGGGGCAATCAGGATGTAAAAACCATTATTGGGTAGTATATCGGGGTACCTAGCGATATAAAAACCTGGCGGTGAAGCTAAAAAAATAACTAGCTACCTAGCGACACTAGCGACACATGCAGCGATCAGAAAAATGATCGCTTAGTGACACTGGCAAAAGGGGGTGAAAGGGTTAACTCTAGGGGCAATCAGGGGTTAAATCTTTATTGGGGGTGATAGGGGGCTACCCTGGACCTAACACTAACTGCCCTGACAGTTTTTACTTTTACAACTGACACTGAATGCATTGATCAGTAAAGAAATGATCAATGCAATCAGTGACACTGTGACTGGGGGGGGAGGGGGGGCGGGGGGGGTTTGGGGGGCGATCGGGGGGGGGATCGGGGGGGGTTTGTGTACCTATGTGTCAGTGTAGTGTTTTGGTGCACTTACTTTGTGTCTTCTCCTCGTAGTCCGGTCAAAAAGACCGCCCCAAGGAGAATGACATCACTTCCTCCTTCCTGTGTAAACAATACACAGTGGGAGGAAGTTCGTCATTGGCCAGGAGCGATCGAGAGGGGGTGGCCAGAAACCAACGGCCATCCCCTCATCACGGATCGCTCCCGGAGGGAAACGGACCGCTGTAGCCAGCGTGAGGGGGTCCGATCGGACCCCCCACCCGCTGGAAGGCAGGCACGTACATCTACATGCTTGTGCCTGCCTGTGCCATTCTGATGACGTAGAATGACAATACGGCGGTCCTTAAGTGGTTAAACAATTAGCTCACAGCTGCAAGGTATGCAGCAGAACAGCTGATGTTGCAGGGAAATATGCCGTTCCTCCCAAAGCACGTTTCAATTATGGGCTCCATGAAAGTCGTCTCTTTCTGAGCAATGTCTGTCTGTTCGTTCGTTTTCTCCCTGTCTACACCACATGGATCCGCTCTAATGAACCACTTCGAGTGGATTGTAGGGTTAAACATAAGGTGGGATACACCCACGGAGTTTAATTGGCTCTCTCCTTTAGTACACGCCCTAACTATGGTAATAGTGGGCGATCCAATTGTCTCCCGTCTTCCTCGATCACATGTTTAGTTATGCAAATTGTGGGCGGACGTACGTCCGCCCAGTACACTCAAAAGCACTTCTGTTCCTCTCAGAATTATCCCAGTTGAAGTCCACACGTGACGTAACGCGTAGGAGACCGGAAGTGACGTCTGTACCTGAGGAAATCGCTCAGATCTGTTAAGCTGTGTGCCTGTTTATTTGCTCCTCTGTGTGAGTAATTTTAGCTACTTTTAATAAAATATTTGTTTGAAATACTACACTATGGAGGATCTCCTTTACCTGTTGTTTTGAGCATTGTTACATTGGCCATAACTACAAGGGAGAACGGCACCGTCAGAAGCCCCCATCCACAGCCCCGTTGACCCCCCTGATTTTTTCCCTGCAACATCAGCTGTTCTGATGCATACCTTGCAGCTGTGAGGTAATTGTTTAATATAACCAGCACTGGCACGGAACACCGTTGGAGGGGAGTTGCCCTGGCACATTGCACCTTTTTTTGCGGTTGTGAAATCACATCTGAAAGTTGCATGATTGAACTGTGTATGGGACACTTTATTGAAATCCACGTTTTTGCTGCTATTTTGCTCTTTTTTTATTAAGGAATGTAATTGGGACATTCCTCTGTTTTCTCTGCACGTTTTAGATCACCGATTTTATGCGTTTACAGTTTTTTTATACGGTTTTGACCACTTAGATTATTATATATACTTTTTTCTATTACTTTGTTTGCAGTGATATCACAGATGTCTATTTATTCTTAATTTATTTAGTCTATGCACTTCATGGTCTCAAGCGCTGTTTTGCTTATTTTCTAAAGACACAGGAATAATACATAAGAACACTATATATTAGATGTTCAATGTAATACATCTTTTTAAGCTTTAAGTGCTGCTCACAGAACACTTTAAGAATTATTTACACGTTTTTCAGTACTATGTGATTTATAGTTATTGTATTCGTTTTTGTTGGTATTTAGGAAGCGCAACACACCCCTCCCCTTTTGTCTTTAATATTGAGAGTTCACTCATAGAGTGCTTGCTGCTCCTGCTAGAACATTCCTCTTGCTTTCTTCCAATTTTTTTGTCATAGAGCGCAGGAGCCCCTTTTATACACATTAACCCCTAAACTGCCACCTAGTGGTTAACCCCTTCACTGGCAGTGTCATTTACACAGGAATCAGTGCAGTTGTGTAGCACTGATTGCTGTATAAATGACAATGGTCCCAAAAATGTGTCAAAAATGTCCGATGTGTCCCGCCAAAATGTCACAGTCATGATTAAAATCGCTGATCGCCGCCATTTAAAAAAATATATATATTAATAAAAATGCCATAAAACTATCCCCTATTTTTTAAACACTATAACTTTTGCGCAAACCAATCAATAATCGCTTATTGCAATTTTTTTACCAAAAGTATGTAGAAGAATACGTATCGGCCTAAACTGAGCAAAAAAACATTTTTTTATATATTTATGGGGATATTTATTATAGCAAAAAGTAAATAGTGCCTTTTTTTTCAAAATTGTTATTCTTTTTTTGTTTATAGAGCAAAAAATAAAAACCGCAGGGTGATCAAATACCACCAAAAGAAAGCTCTTTTGTGGGAAAAAAAGGACGTCAATTTTGTTTGGGAGCCGTTAAAGCGACACAATGCCGAATCGCAAAAAGTGCTTTGGTCAGGGGGTAAATCCTTCCAGGGCTGAAGTGGTTAATGGCTGTGTGATGAGTTATTTTGAGGGTAAAGAAAATTTATAAGTTATACAAGCTGTACACTCACTACTTTACATTGTAGTAAAGTGTCATTTCTTCAGTGTTGTCACATGAAAAGATAATAAAATATCTACAAAAATGTGAGGGGTGTACTTGCTTTTGTGAGAGCCTATATATATATATATATATATATATATATATATATATATACTGTATATACAGTATATACAATTGTTCTCATACGTTTACATACCCTGGCAGAACAACAGTAAGGCTCGGTTCCCATCTAATACCAATGTGGCTCCCAGCAGGGGTCCTGTGCGTCCTGGTTCATCGTTTCTGGTCCGATTTCAGCCTCAATTTTTGGATGAATTTATGATTTCCTGGCCATTTTTCAAAGAATATGAATGATAACTTTTATTTTACTCATGGTTACTGTCTGGCTGAAGCCATTTATTATCATTCAACTGTGTTTACTCTTTTTAAGTCATAGTGGCAACAGAAAATACGCAAATGACCCTGATCTAAAGTTTACATACCCTGGTGATTTTGGCCTGATAACATGCACACAAGTTGACACAAATGAGTTTGAATGGCTATTAAAGGTAACCATCCTCACCTGTGATCTGTTTGCTTGTAATTCCTGTGTGTGTATAAAAGGTCAATGAGTTTCTGGACTCCTGACAGACCCTTGCATCTTTCATTCAGGGCTGCACTGATGTTTCTGGATTCTGGGTCATGGAGAAAGCAAAAGAATTGTCAAAGGATCTGCGGGAAAAGGTAGTTGAACTGTATAAAACATAAAAGGGATATAAAAAAATATCCAATGAAATTAGAATGCCAAACAGCAGTGTTCAAACTCTAATCAAGAAGTGAAAAATGAGGGGTTCTGTTAAAAACAAACCACGATCAAGTAGACCAACTAAAATTTCAGCCACAACTGCCAGGAAAACCTTTTGGGATGCAAAAAAAGAAAAAGGAGGCACTTGAAGAAAGATGGGCTGCATGGTCGAGTCACCAGAAGAAAGCCATTACTACGCAAATGCCACAAAGTATCCCATTTATAATACGCCAAACAGCACAGAGACAAGCCTCAAACCTTCTGGCACAAAATCATTTGGAGTGATGAGACCAAAATTTAGCTTTTTGGCCACAACCATAAATGCTACATTTGGAGAAGGGTCAACAAGGCCTATGATGAAAGATGCACCATTCCTACTGTGAAACACGTAGGTGGATCGCTGATGTTTTGGGGATGTGTGAGCTAGAAAGGCACAGGAAATTTGGTCAAAATTGATGGCAAGATGAATACAGTATGTTATCAAAAAATACTGGAGGAACATTTGCATTCATTAGCCAGGAAGCTGCACATGGGACATACTTGGACATTCCAACATGACAATGATCCAAAACACAAGGCCAAGTCGACCTGTTAGGCCGCGTACACACGCGGGGACTGTTCGCTCAACTTTGTTCGTCAAACAGTTTCAGCGGACAGTCCGCTCAAAATTAGCATGGACGGACATGGCCACACACGACGAACGAACAGTTCGCTGAAACCGTGCGCGATGACGTGAACGGCACGTACGACGGGACTAGAAAACGACGTCCTATATACTGCAATGCAACCTTCGGTGTGTAAATTCTTTCTGAGCATGCGCGAGACTTAGTTTGACGAACAAGCCTACACACGAGGGGACTGTCCGCTGAAACAAAGTTTCAGCGGACAGTTTTTCGGAAATTCCGAAAAACTTTGTTCAGCAGACTGTCCGCTGAAACTGTCCGCTGAAGCCCACACACGAGCGGACTGTCCGCCGAAACACTGTTCAGCGGACAAAGTTGAGCGAACAGTCCCCGCGTGTGTACGCGGCCTTATTGGCTAATGCAAAATAAAGTGAGGGTTCTGGGGTGGCCATCCCAGTCTCCTGACCTCAATATCATTGAGCTGCTCTGGGGAGATCTCAAACGCACAGTTCATGCAAGACAGACCAAGAATTTACAGGAACTGGAGGCTTTTTGCCAAGAGGAATTGGCAGCTTTACCATCTGAGAAGATAAAGAGCCTCATCCACAAATACCCCAAAAGACTTCAAGTTGTCATTGATGTTAAAGGGGGCAATACACGGTATTAAGAACTGGGGTTTGTAAACTTTTGATCAGGGTCATTTGGGTAGTTTCTGTTGCCATTATGGTTTAAAAAGAGTAAACACAGTTGATTGATAATAAATGGCTTCAGCCAAACAGTAACCATGAGTAAAAGAAAAGTTATCACTCATATTCTTTGACAATGGCCAGGAAATCATAAATTCAGCCAAAAATTGGGGCTGAAATCGGACCAGAAATGATGAATCAGGATGCACAGGATCCCTGCTGGGAGCCGCATTGGTATTAGATGGGAACCGAGCCTTACTGTTGTTCTGCACCGATAGCAGGCTAAAGTTTGCTGTCAGCTTATGTCACTCAGCTAGTCCAGGCTCTGGAGAGTTCTCAACTTTAATGTGGAGCACCTGGTTTGGAGCCGGCACCTGGTTTGGCCTCTCAGTGCACCTCTACGAACCTGGGCCAACCGCTCCTGCCCCCTGTACAGCCCAGTGCTTTAGTGAGCACTGGATGGGTAGAGCAGAGAGTCGGTGACTGACAGACTCACTGAAGACCAAGGACTGAGCAATCAGAGGTGTTTGATTGCTCAGTTCTCTGGACTGAGGTGGCGGGGGACACTTAGGTGAGTATGTATTGTCACATACCTGGTAGGTAAGTCTGATACGATGAAGAAGGGCTCTCTTACACCTCTGACACAGGGCTCCTGATAGAGCAGACAGGTAGCGCAGGAGTGCAGAGTGGCACAAGTGCCTTAATGTTTTGTTCACCGCAGGACTTGACAGACTCACCCGGTCAACCAGGGGATGCTCGTCAGTGAATCATAGCAAGCAGAGATGCTGTGAGAGGTAGCAGCTGATGAACAGTAAACAGGAACAGGCACTAGCAACAGCAAGCAAGTGAACCAAAGGTAGATAGCAGGCAGATGGAGAACAGGCACCAGTGGATAACAGGCAGATGCTTGCAGCTTGGAAATCCAGTAATGACTGTAACAGACAGACAAGCCGGGTTATATATAGGCAGGCAGATCAGGTACATATGCTGAGGCAGGAGCAAAATCACATTGCAGGCCAGGTCAGTAAAAAATCAGCAAAGTAGCAGTAAAGGGCATAGACAGAATCAATATCAGGGACAAGCCGGGGTTGATGCAGGTGGAGTTCAGGAGTAGTCAAGGCAAGTTGGGTCAATAACTGGAGGCAGATGTAGAGTAACTGGTTGCAGGTTAGCACTGGACTGCTGTACACAAAAGAGCACTGATCCTGAGCACTGGTCCATAGTCCATTTAGCACCAACATCTGCGTGAGCACGATCTCATGCACATTTCCTATGCGCTCATGAAGAGCCGAGAACAGGAATTTACCCAAGGAAACAATCCTGTCTGCTGGCATGCCTTTTCTGACATGTATGTTTTTTTTTTTCCATACCTCACACTTCTCCTTTGAAAGTAAATGATGGCTATAGAAGTATTGCTCTAATTCTAGTGTGCATGGCAACACCTAATATGTGTGACAACTGTTGGTTTTGTATATGTTTTATTAAACCTTCATTAAACATGCTTTTTTTATTTTTTTATTTAACTTTATAACTATCACAAGGGGATTCATAATTCCCCACGTGATAGCATATGGCAGGTAACAGGTTCTATTAGGCATCTATTAAGCCTCTAATGTGACCCTTCCACTTTGTTTAAGCTGATTGAACATAGCTTGTATTTGAACAGTAGGGTAAGGTATTGACTATACTACTTATTTGACATACTATTTTTCTATTTCATTTTACCCTTTACACGTAGTGTTTATATCTGTCTTCATCTTTACATGTGACATACATGCTTGAGCCATTATGGAGTTGGCTGGTGTTTCTTTATAATGCATGTTCATCATAATATGCACTGAAGATCTATACATTTTATATTTATTTATTTATTTATTTATTTATTTTCTCTTTGCAATTCTATTTTTTTTTTTTTATACTTTTTTAGTCTTTATTTATTTTCCCCCTTTTTTTACAGCTTTTTTGGTATATCCAATACTTGCCCAGCTCATCGCCATTTCATATTGGAGTCATGCTCCTATGTGGTCCAATTTATTGGTTTTATGTAAGTAATAAAATAATTCCTTTACAATTCAATTTTCATTAATCCTTAAACAATGATAAGGAGAGCTAAAAAAAAAAATTGGAGGATGTTTATCCCCATTTGTTGCGCTTTTTTGCAACATATTAATTTTGTTTTCTTGCAGCAAATATATTTATTGTTTTTTTTTCTTTTTCTAGCTGGACTTTTAGCCCTCTATGGTCTATTTGGTAACATTTGACCTGTGGAGTGGATCAATAGCTGTTTGTCCAACTGGCAGTGTTTGGAGGTGGGTTGTGTGGCATGGGGTTTAAATGGTGTCCGCTACTCATATGGTGTTCCTTGTCAGTGTGTTTTTTGTATTTTTGTATTATTTTTCTTTATGTATGCTTTGATTGCAATCTCTGCATATTCCTTGTTTTATTTAGACATTCTATTGCTGGAATATTCGCACATCCCCTGATAAAGCATTCTTTGCGAAACATGTCGGGATAATGTGCACTAAAATATTTCCATGCCGTAAATTCAACTATTTAGACCATCACTGTCCTGTATAACACGATATTGCTATTGTCTGTATATTTCATGTGTATATGACAATTTTAATCTTGAGCTAAATAAATATTTAATCAAAATCTCTTTTGTATAACTACAGTAGATATTACAAAAAATAGTACGCACCGTTAAAATCCCTTTGCTTTCTCTACCACATTTTTCTAAGTAATTTTTTCTTGGGATGTGGTGCCTATCTCTATGGGTGCTTAGTCTGTTTAGTTGAACCAAATTTATTTTCTAAGGTATTGACAGCTCTGAGCCTGGAAGTGCTCAGTGCTCAGCGCTTCCATGTTCTTTCTTCAAAGGGTAAATCAGTAAACAGATATTTTCTAAACTCCTACTGCTCTCCATCCTGACATCCACAATGGAAGTCTTTGGCACACAGGAAGAACAAGTGAGACCTGGACACATGGTGGGGTCGGAACAATACTATATATGTAGATGTGATCAAGTGGCCTTACAGTTTTACAACTGCCTGTATCATTTGACTATATAGTCCTCCCGTTGCTCTTAAATTACTTCTTTGGAGAATATTTGCCTTAGGAGTCTGAGGGGTTTTATCTTTTTGGATCGTGGCACATTTAGCTACTAGGCAGCAAGGCAGTGTTGGATCTGTTTGTGGTGAAAAGGCAGTGAAATCACTTTCCTGTGATGGTATATTACAATATTTTCCACACTATGAGAAGAGAATATCAAGGACTATGTCTTTAGCATATTGTTAGTACATCATTTGAATATAAAGTTGCAACTTTTATGGGCTTTTTGCGCTTTATTTGTTGCACGTTGCATTTTTTGCTTATTAATGAATTTTTATCAAGTTTGTTATGTATTTGTGTATATGAATGATTTGATTGCATTTTGATAGATATATGCGTTTTTTGTTTTTTTTGTTTTTAGACAGCTCACTTAGATATGATTTTTAAAGGATTCCTTTTTAGTTGAAAATAAAACATAAAAAGTCTTCATAAATCTTGGTTGTTTTTAAAAGAAAATGTATTATAAAAAAAGTATTGGATTAATTTGCAATGAACAACATGAAAAATAATATAATGTGACATTGCCGAGTCATTAGCAACTGTTGCAATTCTAATCCCCTTACTTGCAGTCTGAGTACATTAGGTGATATTAGCATACAGTGCTGAGAACACCTCAGGCCTACCTTGCTCAATCAGTTGACTGTCAGATGGATTCATTTAATATGCTCATTCATAACTCCTCTTACATAAAGCAAGACATTCACTCCAAATGATTCCTGACTGGAGCCTCTCTATCCCAGAATAAGGCATTCCATTGTTTTGCTTAGTCCAACCCTGACATTGAAAATATAAAGTTAATTAATACAATGATTGATGATTTTTTTTCCTTAGCTATAGATGTTTGTCCAAATAGATTCTGGCTTGCCTTTCAAACCTGCATTTCCACATGCACCAACAAGTGAACAGAGAACAAAGGCCTAACATGGCTTCAAAATAAATACAGGTAACACCTTTTCAGAAACATAACCAGGTGTGACAGGCTTGCATCATGGAAGGTTATATGTGAAGTATGATACTTATTTAATTACTAGTAAAAAAGTGCATGTTTTCTGCTGGTTTGTAAAAAAAAATTTGGAATGGGAAAATGAAACATACACTATACTCTTTTGTAATTTATGGATAAGTGAGAAGTTGAAGGCCAATATGTGATGGACTCTGCCCGCCCTACGTTTTCAGCATTACTTTTTTATTAATTAGGTGCAAAGCCATGTCAAGACATGGCAAGACGGTCTCAGATGGGGATCTTTAAAGTGTATGTCAGGGCAAAAAAACACCTATTCATTACAAGCACAATTTCCTATATTGTACACCTGCAGAACTGCAGAAATGTAGATCCTCAAGAAAGTGTGCAATTAAAGAGAAACTTTAGTTAAACTGGATATATTTCAGAAAAATAGCAAGCCTCATAAATAGCCTAATCTCAGTTTTTGCAGACAACACAAATTTAAGCAGGGCAATAACTTCACATCAGGATATAGAAATTTTACAGAAAGACTTGAACAAAATAATGGGGTGGGCAAATACATGGCAAATGAGGTTTAATGTGGAGAAATGTAAAGTAATGCACTTGGGGGGCAAAAAACATAAATGCAAACTACTCACCAGGGGGAGAACGGCTGGGGGATTCAAGGATGGAGAAAGATCTGGGGGTCCTAGTAGGTGACAGTTTGAGCAACAGCATGCAATGTCAAGCTGCAGCTACCAAAGCCGCTGCAGCTCCGTGAGGGCATTTACACAACAAAACTAGTAGGGCTAGGACACTGACACCATCAATCTCTTGTAAAGATAAGTCGCGTAGCTTTGGATTACAGCCAGAAGCAGAGAGACATATTGTAACAACACGTGATTGTTCCCTAGTGTCGGGCTGACACTCAAGTGAGTGTATTTTAACGAAGTTTTAAAGAGGAAGTAAACTCTCCCAATCTGATGCTTCTTTTCATTTAGTCCATTATAATAAGTAATTATTAAACTATAGCCACTGTAATCCAGCCCAAATCGCATATTACTTACTGTTTAAGGAAACTTTAAAAAATTTGTTTCCAGGGGTTAGGCAGCTCCATCTTAAGTATTGTTTTCTGAGTCCACAGTGGAGTGTATTTCCGCCCTTACATGAGCACTTCCTGTACTGTTAACCAAGCCTCCTTCTCAATCCAACGTTTCTATGGCAACCCTGCTTCCCTGTTCATAGCTGACTTGTTTTATTTCATAGTATTTACTTGTGCCGATTGTATAATATTTGCCTTTGTCAGTCTTATCAGCTTCAACTGATAAGACTGCATTAATGGCCAGGTTTACACTGCATGTGAGGTCACATGGTGTGTAGGAGGAAGCTCTGAATGATTCAGCTGCCTCCTGGGATATCAGTGTTGTGGGCCATAGGAAGTCCTGATAACAGATAGATAAGCACATAGAGAGTGTGCCGTAAATCAGCGGAGATCTGGGCATGCTCAGTGACGTCATTCTAAAGAATAAAAAGGATTACAACAATACTAAGCAAGTAAGGAGATATCTACAAGCAGTGTTCATTAGGGTTTTTATGCTGATTTACATGGGACAAAGTTGTGGGCGGAAAGTTTACAACCACTTTAAACAATAAAACCTTTTAAAAACAATGAGATTACGCTATGGAGAGTTCTCTTTTTTCTTCCCCATAATTATATGCCGTTCAATATGAGAGAGAAACTGATGGGTGGATGTGGTGGAAATCAGCAAAGTGGAAAGGGGACTGCGTTATTGCTGGTTTATAATCTGACCAGACACAGCCTCTGGTGAGTCATTTTAGGACTTCATTGATGAAGGATCACATCAGATATTTGACATGAATTGTTGGATCACGTTTTTTTTTTTTTGTTGAAGATTGAAATTTGGATTTTGTTTGGTGGCACACACACATTTGGAGATGTTCAAATTTTTTCATTTTTTTTCCTTTGATTTTTGTAATTTGGGACATATTTTATATGTTTTTTTTGTTTCAAAAATATGTTCACTTATGCACTTTTTTGTTAGCATTGATTAGTAGTTAGTTGGAGTTATTAGATTTCCTTTGTTAAAAAATCTTCGTATTGTATATTGTGGTGACACATATAGATTGACACACTTAGTATAATCTCACTTGCACTTTATGTCTATATAGACACATATATAGTGTGCTAGCACTTGCACTTTAACATTATGCGCTATATATATATATATTTATATATATATATATTTAATAAACTCGCCGTGACGAGTCATTGGATGTGATTGACAGCAGCGCGAGCCAATGGCTGCTTTCAATCCATCCTCTCCAGCCAATCAACGGCCAGGCTGAGCGGCAAAGAGGATGTCGGGAGTGAGCGTGGGACTTTGGAGGGGGGGCTGACACTGTCAGATGTTTTTTCACCTTATTGAATAGAATGCATTAAGGTGAAAAAAACTTTTACCTTTACAACCCCTTTAAGAATGGTTTATACAACTGTGTATTTTTTATAGATTTGCGCTATTTTTGTTTTATTTTTATTTCCTACTAGTGATTTACTAGGATTGAGTAGCCACACTCTCAGCTGAAATCCATAATTATTCAGCAGGTTCTGTGGCGCTAATTACCTTTTTTCCATTTTGTGAGCTACCAAAACCTTTTTTGGTTACGTACTCGTACTCAGGATGGAGGTACATATAATGTGCCTCATTTAAAGTCCTGAATTTCACCCCTTTTTGATATAGAGGAGGAACTAAACATGAATGGGATCACAATAAAATACTTATACCCCAAAGACAGCCAAGGGAGGGGGGCATAGGGGTTTCTCCACGAAGAAGGTTCAGGTAGCAGTCATCTCTCCCTGACTGTTTGTTTAAAATTAGGATTCTTGTAAAAGTTTTCAGCTGCGTTCTTTAACCTATCAGGAATTTGGCAGATTAAAACCCAATTAAATTCTTCTATTAGGCAATGATCATGTATTTTCCAGTTTAACCACTTGCCGACTACCCCATAGCAGAGTAACTGCTACAGGGTGGCTGTTCTGTGCAGAACCGTGTAAATATATACATGATTCTGCACTTCCGGGTAGGGGGCGTGTGCGCATGCCGCTGGCACACCACTTCTGCTGTGATGGGTCACAGCAGAAGCCTATGAGCGGGTGCCGACCTATGGATATCCGCTAGCATCCACTGATTGTTGAGGAAAAAGGCTGGACGGAGCTCTGCATATGTAAACATTGCAAAGCTCCGTCCTAACAAGGAGGAAGTGATGGATAGACATGTGCAGTTTTTTTCATTCCGAAAACCGAAATTGGGACTAATTTTCAGCTTTCAGGAATTCAGATGTATCTGAATTTTCAAATTACAATAGTATGGAATTTAAATGAATCTGAAATAGCAGAAACAAATTTGGACGAAATTTTAATTGATTCAAATAGTTTTTCAATCGATTTCAGATAGTTTTTGAATTCTAATTCGAAAAGTGTACAATTTGCTTTTCAATTTTCAAAGAGAATAAAATGGAATAGAAAGAAAAAGGAATAGAATAGAAAAAAATAGAATAGAATAAAAAAATAGAATAAAATAGGAAGAATATAACCATCTTCTGAAATTCGAATTTCAAATAGAATAAATTCCAATTTGAATGCAAAAAAAAAAAAAAAAAGAATAGAATTGGCTGCAATGGAAAAGAAAAAACAAAAATAGAATTGGCTATAATATAATAATATAATATAATAATACCACCACCCCTCCCTTTAGAATGTAAGCTCTACGAGCAGGGCCCTCCTGTACCTTTTGTATTATACTGTAATTGTGTTGTCCCCCCTTGTTAACCAAGCCTCCTTCTCAATCCAACGTTTCTATCACAACCCTGCTTCCCTGTTCATAGCTGACTTGTTTTATTTCGAAGTATTTACTTGTGCCGATTGTATAATATTTGCCTTTGTCAGTCTTATCAGCTACAACTGATAAGACTGCAATAATGGCCAGGTTTACACTGCATGTGAGATCACATGGTGTGTAGGAGGAAGCTCTGAATGATTCAGCTGCCTCCTGGGATATCAGTGTTGTGTGCCATAGGAAGTCCTGATAACAGATAGATAAGCACATAGAGAGTGTGCCGTAAATCAGCGGAGATTTGGGCATGCTCAGTGACGTCATTCTAAAGAATAAAAAGGATTACAACTATACTAAGCAAGTAAGGAGATATCTACAAGCAGTGTTCATTGGGGTTTTTTATGCTGATTTACATGGGACAAAGTTGTGGGGGAAAGTTTACAACCACTTTAAACAATAAAACCTTTTAAAAACTATGATATTGCGCTATGGAGAGTTCTCTTTTTTCTTCCCCATAATTATATGCCGTTCAATACGAGAGAGAAACTGATGGGTGGATGTGGTGGAAATCAGCAGAGTGGAAAGGGGACTGCGTTATTGCTGGTCTATATAATCTGACCAGACATTTTAGGACTTCATTGATGAAGGAGCACATCAGATATTTGACATGAATTGTTGGATCACGTTTTTTTTGTTGAAGATTGAAATTTGGATTTTGTTTGGTGGCACGCACGCATTTGGAGATGTTCACATTTTTTCATTTGTTTTCCTTGGATTTTTGTAATTTGGGACATATTTTTATTTTATATGTTTTTTTTCGTTTCAAAAATATGTTCACTTATGCACTTTTTTGTTAGCACTGATTAGTAGTTAGTTGGAGTTATATATGTACTGAGTATGAAGTCTATAATTAGATGAGTTCATTGTCAGGGTTTGAAAACACTAAGTTAACTTGGAATACCCAATTAAATGAAAGGAAATTAAAAACGGGATTTTGCATACACATGATTAAATGATTGAAGTGAATGATCCACCACATTCACTTGAAGTGAACAATTAATTTTCAATGTGAAAATATTCTACTGCTTTAGTAAATCAACCCTGATACACAATATTTGACAAATAACAGGCTTTTTAATAAGGCTATACACAGAAATATTATGCTGTTTAAAGCACCAAACAGATATTACCTTTCATCAGTCTGCCACATTCAAATCAACAAAAGATGAATTCTGAATCCAATTTGCACTCATGAAATAAGCCTACATGTCTGTATGCTGTATAAGTGAAAATTCATTATGATGGCAATTAATGAGAACAAACACTGTGTGTTCTTGACACGGATATACAGTTGTTCTCATGCTCCATGTACCTGGAAGTCATTACCTGCTCATATGCATCCTTGTTTCGATCGCTCTCTAAGAATTTGCTCCACATTAGGCATACAAAATGCAGATTGTGGCCTGTCAAAGTTTCATTTAGAAGGGTCATTGTAGCAGACGCTGGATTTTAAATCATTTCACTTTTCACTTTTTAACAAAGACTAAAAGTTTGCCACTTAACACATTTTAATCGACTTTTACAGGCACAGTTTAGCCAATTGCTTCAAGAGAAAAAAGAAACAAATTTAATCACACGGAACTATTCATGTAGAGGTATGTAATCTTCTAGTCAACATTTCAATGTAATGGAAATCACAAGGAACAAAGCCCCTGACATTTTTTATTTTTTTTGCTCCAAGGATATCTGACATGCTACATTTATTTTTTAAAAGTTTAATTTTACAGACTTAGTTTAAAATCACTTTTTGATTCTAATTTTTCTATGGATAAATCTATTTTATATGAATAATTGTATAGAACAAACATGTTTTAGCACTTGTTTTAGGGTTGGGGAGTCTTAGTATAGCTTGTTTTGTAATGAAAACTCTAATGCAGCGTACACACAATCGGATTTTCAGACGGAATTCCGCTCAAGCTTGACTTGCATACACACGGTCACACAACAGTTCCCTGAACTTTCGACCGCCAAGAATAGGGTGATGTACAACACTATGCCCCTGTACACACGGTCGGAGATTTCCACAACCAAATCCGTCGGATTTTGCGCGTCGGATTTTGTCCGTCGGATCTTGTCCGAAACTGTTGCATACACACGGTCGGGCCAAGTTGGCGAAAAATCCGATCTTTCAGAACGTGATGACGTAATTTCGTTACGATGGGACTACGTTCAGGCTAGTAGCCAATAGCTTTGATGTAGGAATTTGATCTGAGCATGCGTGGCACTTGGTCCGATCAAAATTCTCTACACATGATCGGAATATGTCCGACCGGCCCAGTTGGTCGGGAAATATTTCCAACATGTTGGAAAATTGGGTCCGACGGAGATTCGGACGGAATCAATCCGATGCATACCACACACAGTCGGATTATCTGACGACGCGGTCCGATAAGACGCATTCCGGCGGATTCTCCGACTGTGTGTACGCAGCATATGACTAGCTGAGGAAATGAAGTTCAATGCTTCAGAGCATGCGTCGAATTGTTTCTGAGCATGCGTAGGATATTTGCGCGCCGGAATTGCTACAGACGATCGGATTTTCCGATCAGAGCTTTTTCTAGCCGAAAAATTGAGAACCTGCTCTCAGTCTTTTGCTGGCAGGAATTCTGCCAGCAAAAGTCCGATGGAGCATACACACGGTTGGAATTTCCGACCAAAAGCTCACATCGGACTTTTGCTGGCGGAATTTCCAATCGTGTGTATGGGGCATTGCAGTAACAAAAACGACTATGTTTTATACAGAAATAGAGTCGCAAATTAGGTATCTGTCTGAAGTCCATTTACCAGCTTCTGAGCATACTAGCTCCAGGGCAGTAAATTCGCACACAATGCTGATATTTAACTAGTTAAAGCGGAGCTCCACCCTAAAGTGGAGCTTCCGCTCATTGGAACCCTCCCCCCTCCGGCGCCACAATTGGCACCTTTCAGGGGGGAGGGGGGTGCAGGTACCTGTACAGTACAGGTATCTGCACCCACTTCCGGCATAGATATCTGCAGAATCGACACCCCTTTCCGCAGAATCTACGCCCCTTTCCGCAGGTCCCCCGCTGTCTGCTGGGAAACACACGGATCCCAGAGACAGCGGGGACCATCCTTATTGCGCAGCGCGACTCGCACATGCGCAGTAGGGAACCGGGAAATGAAGCCGCAAGGCTCCACTTCCTGATTCCCATACCCAAGATGGCGGCGGCAGCACCCGAGACAAGATCGAGAGATCGGCTTCGGGTGCCGACATCGCGGGCGCACTGGGCGGGTAAGTGTCATTATTTTAAAAGTCAGCAGCTGCAGTATTTGTAGCTGCTGGCTTTTTTAAAAAAAAAAACGGCGGAACTCCCGCTTTAAGGACCGAGCCTATTTTTCAGACTGGGGGGTTATTTCACGAAAGGCAAATCCATTTTGCACTACAAGTGCACTGCAAGTGCAGTTGCTGTAGATCTGAGGGGGACATGCAAAGACAATAAAAAAAATTATTTTTAGCTTGCACATGATTGGATGATACAATCAGCAGAGCTTCCCCTCATTTCAGATCTACCCCTCAGATTTAGCGACTGCACTTCCAAGTGCACTTTCAGTGCAAAGTGGGTTTGCCTTTCGTAAACAACCCCCATGGTGTTCACAAGTTAAAATAATTTTTTTTTTGCTAGAAAAACATTATATCTTTTTTTCAGACACCCTAGAGAATAAAATGGCGGTCGTTACAATACTTTATGTCACACTGTATTTGCACAGTGGTCTTTCAAGTGCATTTTTTTGGGAAAAAATACACGTTTTTTAATTAAAAAAATAAGAGAGTAAAGTTAGCCCATTTTATTTATATTGTGGGAGATAATGTTATGCAGAGTAAATTGATACCTAACATGTCACGCTTCTAAAATTTCTCCCACTCGTGGAATGGCGGCGGACTTTGACCCTTAAAAATCTCCATAGGTGACGTTAAAAAATTTCTACAGGTCATTCGTTTTGAGTTACAAAGGAGTAGTCTAGTGCTAAAATTATTGCTCTCGCTTTTTATTTTTTATTTTTACTGTCCTTTAAAAAAAAAAAAAATTGGGTCACTTTTATTCCTATTACAAGGAATGTAAATGATATGTCCCTTATAATAGAAAAAGCATGACAGGACCTCTTATATGTGAGATCTGGGGTCAAAAAGACTTCAGATCTCACATTTAAACTTTAATGCAACAAATAAATAAATAAATAAATGTATTTTTTATTTAAAAAGTTTCCCCTTTAAGACCATTGTGCAGAAGTGACGTTTGACGTCGCTTCCGCCATCCAATGGTATGGAGCCGAATGGGGGGCCATATTTTTCTCACTTGGCTCCAGGCTGTTGTGGGGAGAGGACCCAATGCTACCGACGGCTCTGGTAAGTGCCGAAGATGACCGTAACGTGGCGGGAGGGGGGCCCTCTCCTGCCCCCTATAATAGTGATCTCACTTTTATCTGAAAGCGGACCGCCCACCGTTGAAGAGCTGCTGCCATAACAACAGTATTCCACTTCAAACAACCGACGTACAATGACAAGCGTTTAAGGCTGGCCATACATTATACAATTTTCTTGTACAATTTTCCTTTAGATTTACCAAAACCATATAATATGAGGTCAAGCCTAAACATGTTCAAATTTGTATGCAGTCAGGCAGGCCCTTGTACTACGTAGTTGATGGTCAATCTGAAGGAAATTGAATAGGAAAATTGTATAATGTATGGCCAGTGTTAGTGTAAGATGGCTTCTTCCATCAGACACTTCATGCACAGGTGTTTGCTCTGTGACATTCCCTTTGACACATCTTTAAACCCTATATCTATTTTTTCAGTATAATTGGCATCATGCCTCGCCATATATAATTTTCTTAAAGCGGTAGTAAACCCGCTAATGTTTTTTTTTTTTTTTTGCCACCTGCAAACGAAAAGGCATAATGAGCTAGTATGCACCGCATACTAGCTCATTATGAAATACTTACCTTAGAACGAGGCCCCGACATCTGTCCCGATCCACGCCGAGGGAGCTGACATGCTCCCTCTGCGTTTCTTCTGGGTATCGCGGCTCCGGCGC
The DNA here is from genome assembly GCF_037356315.1 of Lithobates pipiens. NCBI lineage: Eukaryota > Metazoa > Chordata > Amphibia > Anura > Ranidae > Lithobates > Lithobates pipiens. Next base: position 199,607,485 of record NW_027507787.1, read on the forward strand.
TGTGAGTGGCCGGAGCCTCGATATCGTCACTCCCGCGCATGCGCGCGGGAGATTTCATTCCGGCCGGTCGGCCACTGCCGGACTTTCAGCCGAGAATGCCCTTGTGCGCATGCGCCGCTGCAGTCAGCGGCGCACACCGAGGGGAATATCTCCTAAACCGTACAGGTTTAGGAGATATTTTTTTTTACCTACAGGTAAGCCTTATTATAGGCTTTCCTGTAGGTAAAAGTAAAAAAAAAAGAGTATACAACCACTTTAAGCAAAGAGTTTTTGTAAATCTGTTGCATTGTTTATTGACTGGAGGTCTTGCCAGTAACAGCACTTTCAGTTGCAGATTGACATTGCAAACCACTGCCATGCAATTAGCACCATTGCTAGGTCTCCTTCATTTGGTCCCAGAGCTGACTATCAGATCTGCAGGAGGCATTAGAAAACTGATAGGCAGCCCAAAGACAAATAGAAGAAGCTCGCATGGCAGGCTGACAACACTGCTGTTTATTGCAAGGCAGTGGTTTAGTGTCATCAGCCTACTTGTAAGCGGGCAGTTAGCTAGTCTGCCACTAGGTGGCTCTGTCCCAGAATACACACGAGACCTTCTCTAGTACAGGCATACCCCACTTATAAGTACACAATGGGGTTTATTTACTAAAGCTAGAAAGTGCAAAATCAGGCTCACCTCTGCATAGAAACCAATGAGCTTCCAGGTTTTATTACCAAAGCTTAAAGCGGGACTGTACTGTGGAAAAAAATATTAAAAGCCAGCTGCTACAACTACTACAGCTGCTGACTTTTAATAAATGGACACTCACCTGTCCCGGGGTCCAGCGATGCCGGCAGCCGAGGCCAATCGATCGCTCGGCTCTCGACTGCTGCCGCCACCATTCTAGGTGAGGGAATCAGGAAGTGAAGCGTATCGGCTTCACTTCCCGGTTCCCTACTGCGCATGCGCGAGTCGCGCAGCGCAATAGGAATTGTCTGCGCTGTCTCTGGGACCCGTGTGTGTCCCAGCAGACAGCGTGGCAGGACAGGAAATGGCATAGACTCCCACGGGAGTCTATGCCCAGAAGTGGGTGTAAATACCTGTCTTTGACAGGTATCTGCACTCCCCTCCCCCCTGAAAGGTGCCAATTGTGACACCGGAGGGGGGGAGGGTTCCGATCAGCGGAAGTTTAATTGAACAAGCTGGGGTTAGAAGCTCATTGGTTTCTATGCAGAAGTGAGCCTGATTTTGCACTTTCTAGCTTTAGTAAATAAACCCCATTGTGTACTTAAAAGCGGGGTATGCCTGTATAGATTTTTACCAAAGGATGCATCATTCCTATAAAAATTGAACACGCAAAAAAATAAAAACAAGAGTATTTGTATATGCCTCCAATAGCAATCTTCACTAAGTTAAAAAGGTATTATCCAAAATGTTATAAGCAATATAACATATAAAAATGAATATTAAAAACACATTATTAATACGCATTTGAGGTCATGAACACACTAACAATGAATCGCTGAGTATTCCAGGTGGGATTTCCAAAAGGTCACTGTGATAGGGTCAACGCTTTTCATGGGGACTCACGCTTCTTCAGGACCTCATTGACCTTAAAAATATCCCCATGTAATTACAGTGCCATATGAAAAACTAGAAGTAAACAAAACAAAAGTAACAACAATGTGCTTATCAATTATAATCCAGTTATCTCACAATATATACTGCCTCTAGGAAAAAGAAAATTGTTTCAGCATATTAGATCAATAATTGATTTTAAAACTTAAATCAATAAGAAAAATTATTAAGGAAAGGAATATTATTTTTTAATAAATACTTTAAAAGTATCGTGAATAACAAAAGACAAAAAACGTAATATATTTTTTTAATTAGGTTACATGCATCATTATTGATCTAACATGTGGATAATGTTTTTTTTTTTTGTTCCCCTCTTCCTGTGTTTTGTTTTCCCTACACACAGTATATATTGTGTACAATATACAAAGTCCCTCTTGTTTTTTTGTCTGTTCCAGAATAGTGTGTGCTGTCAGAGAATAATGCAATCAGGTGTTAGAGCCCTGCTGTAGTGATGTCATGGGTGAGTCAGTGCCCATATATAAGCCAGGTTGGGAGGAGCCTTGATGCAGTCAGGGCATGGGAGCCAGATACGCCACACTGTGCAGATGAAGTACCTAATGCAGGAGCCCTGGACAGAGCTGGAGGACAGGGTGACATAATTCTGCAATGACAAGTAGGGAGTCATGAGCTGGATACGCAGGGCCTAATGCTAGCCAGAGCCTTCTGAGTGTGTACTGATGATCCTGGGAAGGAGAGGGGCTGTAAAAGAGAACATAGCTACAGGGTGAAGTGCTGTGTGCTGCTTTCATATGTGACTGCTGCAGATCATCCACTATATGTGATACTGGGACCCCCGACAGTATGTCATTGTGATGTGACTGTAATTGCCATCTTCTGAATTGAAACCAGTAAAGTGCAGCAATTATACATTTGCGTGGATACTCCTTTATTTTGAATATTAATGTCGTGGGAGGCCTCTGGCCAACACACAGCCAATCAGAAGTCCCTTAGATGTTGCTACTGGTAGGTAAAAAATTTGCAGAAGATTCACAATAATGAATTGTTTAAAAAAGTTTATACATTGAAGCATGATGCCCTTTAATTTATCTATTTAGCGTTATAAAGGGCAATGCTAATTGTTTTTAGAGCTGCTGTTGATTTGGCTGTTATTAAATTGATATTTAAATATTTACATATAATCTTGATTTACAAATAAAATTGAATAGAGGGTACACTAAAGCCCCATACACACTATCAGATTGTCTGCTGATTTTTTTCCATCAGATTTACCAAAACCATATAATATGAGGTCAAACCTTAGGAGTTTCCATGTGTATGCAATCAGGCAGGCCCTTGTACTACATGGTTTTGGTAAACCTGAAGGAAAAAATCAGCAGACAATCTGATAGTGTGTATGGGGCTTAATGCTACAGGATTCATGGAGCACTATGGGTTTTCTAAAGAGAGAGCATAAAGCACCATGCACAGGAGCCAAATATCAGGCGGTATCATTGCGTTCAATAGAAGCCGGCCGACATTCAGCCTGCATGTACGGCAGTCAGTAAGACAGAAGCCGGTCGAACGTCCGGATTCTGTTGAAGGGGCATGACTGAAAACGGTCTGCCGATTGGCATCCAATCAGCTCTCTCAGCCAATGTTTGGCGGGGGGGCCTTCTGTCTGTCAGAACACAATAGCTCAGCAGGGGAGATCGCTGTACTAACATTGGATGATTAATGCATCAGCTCCTCCCCGAGCGCTTCCGTTTTTTTTCTTCAACATGCTGGGTTGACCGACAGTAAAAAAATCTAGCGTGCGCACCAGGCTTAAGAGTATCCTTTTACTTTCAGACAATTTCTCACTAAAGCCGGACATAGACAGTTCAGTAGTTTCCATGGTTAATGAGGTACTACAACAGATAGAAGATTTGAAATTCACAGTCTACAATTGGTTGACCTTCAATTGTTAAGCCTGTATAGAATATTTATTTCAGCAAAGGGGGTAAATCTGAACTTCATGCTGGTAGAAAATACACAAGTGACAGCAGCTCTGTAGTTTCTGCAGCTCTTGTTAATTATGACAATAATTTTTTTAAATGCAAGCAGTGTAATTACCTGATTTAGATGTGCTATCTGGCAGTCCTCTGTGCAGCAGAGCTTATGCCTAGTACACACAAACTGAATGTCAAGAGACATTGGCCGGGTTAAAAAAAAAACAGCCAACATTTGGCCCATGTGTATGTTGGCCAGTCCGGCAGAAGCTGGCTGGCTTCTGTTGGATGAGCATGCTGGAAAACCAGCAGCCTCCCGGCTCACGATCAGCTCTCTCAGCCAATGGCAGAAAGCTCTAACTGGAGTGTTCTGGCGAGGGAGCCGTCCACCTGTCAGACCACAGCAGCTCAACGGGGGAAATCTCTGCAATAACATCAGACTGTACAGCGGCTCTGACCGGAGCTGTCAGTTTTTTGTTTTTTTTATTCAACCCAGCAGGTTGTGTACCAGGCTTTAGACTGGAAGAGGTAGTAGCTGTACACAGCGACAGTCAGTTGTACTGTAGTGCAAGGCGTATGCTGATAGCAAGAGGGAAAAAGAGAGCTGAGCTTATTGGTGAGCTGCTTCTCCTTTCACTGTCCATTAACAGACTGGGGGAGGGACAAGACCTGTAAGTTTAACTTAACTTCAGAAGAGAGAAATCAGGTCTCCTTACCTTGCCAGACAGGGCTGTGTTTTGTGGTGTGGCAGAGCTGGTAAATCCCAGGAACTTCTTTTCTCTTCTCTTCCTCTCTTCCTCCTATCTCTCTTCTTCATATTATGCTTCACTGTTTTTCTACATGAAAAGACCTCTGGGGCATTTTTTTTACCCCTTTGTTCAAAATGAATTCCAGATAAACTTATATTACTTGGATTTGAAAGACCAACTTCAGTTAAATTGAAATATATACCCTTGCAGTGCCCACCCCCCTCTTTCCCTGAACTGCAGGGGTTAATTGCTCATTTTGTCTGGAGGCAGAGGATTAAAGTGGTTGTAAAGTCAGAAGGTGTTTACCTTTCTGCATTCTATCCATGCAGCTCCCTCTGCGGCTCCCATAAATAAATACCTGAGCCCAATCTCGATTCAGGGATGTGCATGAGAGCCGAGGCTGTCAATTACAGCCCATGACGAGGGAGCAGGGGGCAGAGCTGAGCCTTGTGACTTGTGGACACACAGACCAGGCCTTGGGAGGGAGCATGCACGAGTCCACCATAGCAAGTGGCTAGCTATGGGGGTACTCGGATTGAGGGTGGAGCCAGTAGCGTTGGGAGAGGAGGGTCAGGGCTGCTCTATGCAAAACCATTGCACAGAGCTGATAAGTATATGTTTGTTATTTCAATAAAACAACAAGTAAACCCTTACAATAAATACTTACTTTACTCCTCACTCCAGCAGGCTCCCTCCAGCGCTGCAACAGGCCCTTCGCAGTCTGCTCTGTAAGCTGCAACTGGCCCCAGTTGGTTAATATCCCTTTATTGTATGTGATATAACTGAGACTTTGCAGAGAGACCTCCTTACAGTGCAGGGAGGGGGCCACCTGAATTTTCCTGGAGTTGGACATGAATATAATTTCAGAAGGGACACATTCCATTTTAAAGCTTTCAGAAACATAAGTGATTCCCAGTTAATGGAATTCAATCAGATGTTTTCATGTCTAGAACATGGAAGAAACATATTGAACACTGGTGATATTGATCGTGATGATAGGGACTTTGTTCTCAGATCACTGTATATCTTCATAGAGTACATGTTTGGATCTTGTGTCTTCTACTCTCACAGCATATGAATAATATATTTTAAAAATTGTGGTCCCCATTATGCCAATTACCAAATCGGTATAGCATTAACAGTTTGTGCAGCACTTTACAAATCGAGGAAAACAGTATAGTAACAATCAGTGCAGAGACAAGGTCATCTAGAGCCCTGGGCGAACATGTCTAATTGCACCCCCCAACTCCCCCCACCCCCAAGATGTATGAGAATTTTGTGCATTATGTGTCAGCAAAAATCCCTACCTCCCCAAAAGAAAATATTTCCCCTTTACCATGTTACTTTTATAGCACATACCCTTCCCAACATGAATCCCCCAAATCACCACTCCTAGCACATTTCCCCAAATTTGTCCTCCTAGGACAGGTCTTACTGCCTGCTGCCCCCCAAATTCCCCTTCTCAACACAAATCCCCCAAACCCTTGTGGTTCCCCCCCACCTCACATGATACCACAGTGCCCAGGGCAGCCTCCCCTCCTGCCCACCACTTGTCCCGGCCCTGGTAACAATACACTTTAAAACAAGAGGGATCAGTTAAAGAAAAGCAGAAAGATCAGTTGAACTAAGAGAGAAAAAAGGAAAAGTCTCAAAAGGATGCGGTAGAAAAAAAGAGAAAGCTAATAGTTATTCACAGTCACAGGCTTACAGCATATGAGTAATTAGCGGTGGACTTCATTTGGCCTTGTTTACACTAGCAGCAAGAACTGCAGCACCTCTGAAAAGGGATCCATGGTCAGATCGCAAGACGCTTCCTATGGGGGCATCCGTGGCTCGATCACGGCTTGAGCCCAAGGTACGCTGCCTGCATTCATAGACACAGATGGCGTGGCTTAGCCCTGCCCCCCTGATTCTTCATCAAAAGATTTGATTGACAGCAGCAGGAGCCCATGGCTCTTGCCTCTGTCCAGTGAGGAGGAAGAGAGCAGAGAGAGACAATAATCTGGGGGACAACACTGGATTGGGTCATGCTCATGTAAGTGTTTGGGGGGCTGGGGGGGTTCTGGTCACAGGAGTTTTTGTTTTTTACCTTAATGCAGAACAAGGATTAAGGTTAAAAAAAAAAAAACTTTGGTACCACTTTAATGTAAATAGGCTAAGTAATGCTCCTTTGGACAAATGAACAAATATCATTAGACTTGTACCAGCAGTGATAGAATCCATTTATTCTTTTGTAAGATATTCTAGTGAACAGAGAGGAGCAATATTCAGCATGTCTGAATTTGAATTATTTATAGCAGCAAGGATATGTAACAAACATATATACCACAATAATACTCATTATTTAAATGAGAAAAAATGTTTAATCATTTTAGGTTTGCTTTTATATATAGCAATACACTTTACAGCTCAACCTAAGCCCTTGTGGTTATGAATCACTATGAAAAGGTCACCCCCACATGCATTGTTTGACTGTATTATCTTTGTGGGTATCACAATGTAGGTGAAGAAAACATATACAAAAATACTTTTAAAGTGTAGTAGTGGGCTTAAAACAAACATAGTAAACCTCCAACTACTCCACTCAGCCGGTAAAACAAAGAGTCTGCAAATTGGATTCAATTTTCTGTAGAGCCCCAGAGGACCACTGAAAATGATCTGTTAGATATGAACATCAGGAACATCTTTTGTGGTTCCTGACTATGGTCCACCTCATACCTCATAGAATACAGCAGGGACATGGGAGCCTATGGATGACATCACGGCTACCGGAAGAAAGGACTGACACTCGGACTATATAGGCCAGATGAGGAGTACACAATCATACAAAATCATTAAATGTATTGTACAAAAAAACAAAAATTCCAAGGTTTGCCCACCCTTCATGACCAGGCTATTTTATACAATATGGCACTGAGTTACTTTAACAATTACGCGGTCGTACGAAGCTGCTCCAAAATAAGTTTATGTTCTTTAATTCTCACAAATAGAGCTTTATTTTGGTGGTATTTGATCACCTCTGCTGTTTTTATTGTTTGCGCTATAAACAAAAAATAGATTGACGATTAAAAAAAAAAAAAATGAAAACTAGATTTCTTACTTTCTGCTATAAAACATATACAATAAAGAAATTAAATCTAATTTCTTCATCAATTTAGGTCAATATGTATTCTGCTACATATTTTTGGTAAAAAAAAACCTCCAATAAGCATATACTGATTGGTTTGCGCAAAAGTTATAGCGCCTACAAACTATGGGATACTTATACGGAATTTTTATTTATTTATTTTTTATTTCTTACTAGTAATCATGGTGATCAGTGACTTGACTGTAACTATATGGAGGACAAATCGGTAACTAAGTGACACTTTTTTTTAGGGACTAGTGACACCTGTACAGTGATCAGTGCTAAAAATATACACTGCCACTATACTAATGACACTGGCAGGGAAGGGGTTAACATCAAGGGCAATCAAATGGTTAAATGTGTGCCTAGGGAGTGATTACTAACTGTAGGGGATGTGTTTTTGCGGTGAGAAAACAGAGATCTGTGTTCCTGCTTAGCAGAAACACAAGATATCTACATCCTCTACTGACAGAACAGCGATCTGCCTGGTTTACATAGCCATTCTGCACCTCTCCCGAAGGATCACCGGGTGCTGATTGGCTTCTGTTGTGTCAAATTACAGCGGGAGTGGGTTGCCCCGCCCCAGAAGTGCAGAATTACATACCTGTACATTATCATGCGCAGAGGAGCTGCTGCTCCACAGTAAATGTACGTGGGGCGGTCGGCAAGAGGTTATAAAAACAATTGATTTTTTTTTGCTCATGAGTGGAGTCAACTGCGTATAAGCATACAGCAATAAATGATTACATGCTCGACACTTCTGAATAGCCATCTTCATGTGTCAACGCATTTCACTAGAAATAGCATCCTCAGGACGCATGAAAACAATACAGCAGTTATTAAGCGCTCCCTCCTTTCCCCTGCAGTCTCTGGTTACCGACAAAGGGTATAATATGACCGGACTGGCACTGACAAAAAAAAAGGTTTATAATGCTTGTATTGACAAAGGGAAAGTCTACTTTTCTTGTGCATATATCTTAAGGTGACTCTGGCATAATAAATACATGGATGAAATAATAAGTATTTAATTTAATTTAATAGTAAGTAAATAGTTTTGAGAATAACTGAATGAAAATAATGCAAACAACAAGATGAAATATAAAATATATTGCATTGCAGAAAGCTGAAAGAAGGATATTACTATAGGGTAATCATAACCTGCTTATAAATGGCAAAAAGATGTTTAGGTTGAAAGGTACTATAACTGGCTTTTCATACTATGACTGATAACAGTAGTTGGAGGATGCAAACCGCCAACTCTCTTGATGTCTGAGGGAAATTCCAAAAAAACACGATCAGACTCTGATGATGAAAGTTATTACAGCGTTATTGCACATAATTTTGCAGGTTTTAAATACTGATACTATGTATATAAAAAGGGAAATAAGCATGTATGTACAGTATGTAGCAACACATTACTATTATTAAGCCTGTCAAAATATGTGAATACATTTCTTTGTAAAACCACACTGGATGTTATTTCTATGGGATCAGCTGTTAAAATCACATTGGAATTGCAATAGAAAAGCAGCCTAATGCCCTGTACACACGGTCGGATTTTCCGACTGAAAATGTTCGATGGGAGCTTGTTGTCGGAAATTCCAACCGCGTGTAGGCTCCATCAGACATTTTGCATCAGAATTTCCAACATACAAAATTTGACATCTTGCTGTCAAATTTTCCGTCAACAAAATCCATTCTAGTAAATTCTGATTGTGTGGACACAATTCCAAAGCACAAAGTTCCACGCATGCTCAGAATCAAGCAGAAGAGCCGCACAAAAAAAAAAAAGTTGTACCGGCGCTAAACTTCCCCCTACTGTGCTTAAGGGTCCTCTGCAATCCCAGTCCTAGTCCTCCCCCCAGAAAAACCAGGGTAAGTGAATGATGTATATATATATATATATATATATATATATATATGTATATGTATGTATATATATATATATATATATATATATATATATATATATATATATATATATATATATATCTTTAGGGGATTGTGCCTCCCATTCACTATTTATACTACCCCTTCTCAATAGAGTATGCTTAATAATACTTATATTCACTAAATAATTATCCAAAATATATACACAAGACATTAATTTATAATTGCAAAAATATATATATATATATATATATATATATATATATATAAAACGTCCTTATTGTGCGATATTTAAATTCGATTGCTCCAACTGTGCCGTCTTAATCACCGTTTATCTTCTAATCAAAAGTCCACTTGTGTCAACTAAAATAACCAAATCTGTGCCACCGTCACCAAGCAGAATGGCCACTCACCAGATGACGTCCCCAATCAGTAAGCCTTCGGTTCATTCAACGGATAACCAATCCACAACACATTCCTCCCGTTAACAATTCCTCAACGTCTATATATTCATACAAAATTAAATGGAACCAATATAGTGTAAAACCGTTTTAACTTTAATGGAAAAATCAATAAAAAACGTATTGCACTCACATTTCAATGTGTCTATTGGCCGACACCAAGCCTTTCCAGCAATGAGAAAACTGTTCTAAAATTGGGCAAGCCACTGATGTTCCACAGGTGGTGATAGTCTCCCTCCACTGGGCCGACCTGTTCCTGGCTTGTATTCAAGAACCGTGTGTCTCCCACAACTCCTACATGTTTCGCATTTGAGAGGAGCCGCACTGGCTATTGAACTTAATTTTTCTTGGCTCGTCGTAGGTGTTGTACATCAACACATTCTTGACATTCAGATTTTACAACAACATCGTGTGACCGCGTGTATGCAAGACAAGTTTGAGCCAACATCCGTCGGAAAAAATCCCATGGATTTTGTTGTCAAAGTATGCGATCGTGTGTACACGGCATAACTATGCGCATCTCATCTGTAACTAAAGGCAATATTTTGTTTGTTGAGGGTTTTTTTTTGTTTTTTCTTTGATTTATTTTTTTTGTTGAGGGATTAGAACACCTGTCACATCTTTTATTGCGGTTTGTGCTCCTGTTGGGCAGATTCTCCCTCTTTATTTGTCATGTTTACCATTATCACTAAAAGGGAAAGTGAAAGAATAACCCAATTTTTGTGTTGTCACCAGAACAGGAATAGTGGGGAAATCTTCCAATGGGGACCCTAGTTACATCGGCCCTGGTAACAACCAGGGATTCCCTGCAGCTTCCCAACCAGGGATTCCCTGTAACTTTCCAATTCCCCCCTTCCTCTTCTTCTGGCATAGAAGAGCAGTTCTGGTATGTGCTTTTACATGTCACTTTGGATTCAGCTTTGGCACCCCACCTAGAGCATTGGTAGTCCCTAACTTATAAAAGGCAAATACCCCTAGAGTCCACAGAAGAGCAATAATCCTTCAAAATCTCATGAAGTTTGGAGACCTTGTGACACTTCAGGACTGATGGTGTGATTGTAGACAGGCAGCACTGACAGCACAACTGCCTATCTGGACTCAAACAGAAAAATGGATGGGGGGGGGGGGATTCTGCTTGGTAATCCTTATAACCCATGGTGCCCCAAGAGTCCCATGGTACACTTTGATTTTTGTGTTCATTTTTAGTACACTGAGAAAAATGGTTAGAACCTCAAAACAATTAAATTGGTTTTGCTGTCAGTATCTCCACTGGGGGATTTCCCTTTGCTTCCTGCTCCAGAGACCATAAAGAATGTTAAGGGGATCCCCTCAATGCAGATAGTGAGAGCATTAAAAATCTAATAAAGGTTTTAACCCTTCCTGCACTCTAGAACTGAACAAAGTTTTTGGCGGTGTTCTATTTAGTTATCTTATATTGTCAAGTTTAGAATAAAAACCACAAGTATGTCAGCAGAATTAGAACCATTAATTTAGAGGTACAGTTCAAACAAGGTCAGACAAGAAGGTAGCTAAAAGTGGAAACAGTTAGAGATTTGAATCATAGGTTTTTGGAAAATGTTTGCTTAATCAAAGACAAAAATCCTAAAAAGGGTCATATATTTCCATGAAGATTATTTTATCTTATACAATCATTTTGATAGTAACAACTATACAAAGCATTAAAAGTCTGTGGTATGTTTTATTTATCACAAAGTGTCTCTGCAATCTATCACAAATTTTTTCACCAAAGAATGCAGCAACAAGAATATTTGAAATATTGATTCATGGAAAAATTAGAGAAAACATGGGAATGCCTCTCAGAATGAATGGTCCTACATTGCACCAACACATGCATGATGCAAATCGGCCCTGAGAATGTAGGTGGATATAACCTAATCAAGTTAGGTATTGCGTTGACTGCAGTAAGTGGACAGGATTAGCAGGGGTGTCTGAATTAGAGAGCTGGATGAACTCCATTACAAGCATGTTGTCAGTCACCAATTTGCAAAAGATATAGTATTGAATACATGTGGTGTGATTGCCACAGGGTGTAAAAAAAATTGAGAATTGTACAATGTATTGTTACATAGATCTTGTATACTGATGTTATATCATTTGACTCTGAGACATGGTTGCTTTTTTAATATGTCTTTTTGTATTAAATAAATAAAAAAACTTTTTTTACCTTATTGTTTTGTGCCTATAAAGTCCAAGCCTTCTTCCTTTTTGGGTTGTTCCCCCCAAAAATGTTTTTGTATATTCATATATTCTGGACGTGACACCTGGTATTATAGCAGTATCCACAGCACCACTCTGTGGTGATACACTTTCTTTATTTAATATACAAGTAACAGGCGCAGAGAACTAGAAACAATAGATATCCCACAGTTATGTGTTAAAGTGCTGTATAGGCATAAGTGATATATGCATAGTAGAGATTAAATCCCAAAAAGTCCATAGTCTTATCAATAATAAGAGTCCACAGACTATATGGGGTAATGGTGAAGACTGGAGGTATTCCACACTCAGGGCTGCCATCAAGGGGGAACAGAAACCATGTTCTAACTGTACTGAGAAAACACAAGGAAAGAGGTGCCTCTGGGTGTAGATTTTTGACAAGTGTAGTACCCTCTACCAATTGGTAGGTGCTAGTATGCTATTTTTTTACTAGGGAGACTGTTAGCACAGGAAAATTTAGACAGGCCTATACTTTGAGCTAGGCCTATCTGTTTTAATCTGGGGGCTGGGAGTGGTGAGAATAGCAGTGGGTGTGGTCACCTGTGCTCTAGTTCTGAGGTGCCCCCCCTGTTTCTAGGGAGAAGGTTCTGGAAAAGGAGCAGGGCCTAGAACTGGAGTAGCAGGCAGCTCATGTGGGAGCCCTGAGCAATCCTCAACTGGCATTGGCAGGGGTCGGTCCTCCTATATAAGCTGAGGTAACATGCCACTGGGGGAGTTGTCGACCAGGTGAAGTGGAGAATGGAGTACTAGGCAGCAGCAGGAGGACACCCCCATCTGGGGGGTGTGCTGATCGCAGGAGGAGGCCCAGGGAGAACTGTGAAGGAAGTGTCCTTATCATTACACAGTCATTGATAAGGAACTCCTGGAGCAGAGGGGCAGGGGAAGCTGTCAGAATGTACGGTCTGGTCAAGTTCTCCTTAAAGGACTCGGGGCAGAGAAAGGTCGGTGAGCATACCACAGTGGAGGGCTGGATGTGCCAGGAAGTCTGTGAGGGAACTTCACTTCTACAGTAGTGAAGTCCTTGTCATTACGTGGTCAATGATGAGGAGTCCTGGATCAGAGGAGAGACTGTGAGTTGTGTCAAATTGATGTGGCCTGAGGGCACATGATTTGCAAGCAGGGCTAGCTGGGAACAGCAGTCCATCACCCTTAATGTGTTTTTAAACTAGGCCTCTGGGGAGAGGTTCTCATGTACTTGGGTTAGGCTTGGGTTCAATACGACAACAAAATAATAAACAATGGGTACAAACAAAATAAACAAGTGATACACTCACTTTTCACATGTGTTTGTGAGTATATCTTAAATAACAGATGAGACTGCCTCCACGCTGCTCCACAGATAGCATGGGAAGACACATTAGCGTCCTATGTGGCTTCTGAATTTCGAAGGTAAACTCTCTTTTTCAGAGACAATTATTTGATGGTAATGCTCTAGGCTGGTGTGCCCTCTGTTTTTTGTTTTGTAGTGTTGCAAGAAACTACACCCACAAGTCCAGAAGGGGACAGCAAGGCTTGTCAGAGCTATATTTGTAGGCTGGGGCAGTGTATTTTTGGTTTTGAGTTCAGTACGATTCCAAATACGAAATAAGGTTTAGTTACACTTGCAGGGCCAATGAGCTTTGGACTAAATGTAAAGTAATTGTAAACAGACAAAAATAAAAGAACTGGGAAACTCAGATCCTGGAGGTCTCAAGGAACCAATTGGAGATGGAATCCATGTGAAATTTAAAACAGTTTATTGCTGCTAAAACATGTAACCAATACACAGTACAAATGGGAAAAATCATCAGAATGGCCAAACACACTGTGATAGTGCTAACCATAGAGTCAAAGGTGGTGGCGACCTGTTTCCGTGAGGGCTGTGGACAAAGGCGGCTGCAGACCAATAGAGGGGAAGCCTGAAAACACTTTCCAACAGCTGGGAGCGGTGACCACAATCAGGGAGGGGAAATGCTGGGCACAGATCCAGGAAGCACGATCACTGTATGTCCAGAGTGGAAGATGGCAGAGCCACTGCAGCTGTCGGTGAGACCAGAGATGGATGCTGTGGGTGAACATGAAAGGATCACCCATGACTTTGCCATTTCCTGCCTCTTTTAAAAATTTGTATCAAGTCATCATTGATAAAATTAAGAAATTTGAGGATGAACTAGTGCATAAGAAACTTGGCAAATTTGAACGTGATTTAAGAAACTATAAAGAGGGTAAAATATTTCAGTGGAGTCGATCCACTGGGTCTAATTTACCAAATACACATTTGGTAAGTAACAACAACAACAGGATTGTTAGTGATAACCACTCCAACAAACACTCTATGAATACTAAAAGCAATAAAAACAGTAAAAAGGGTAATAAACATAAAAAATCTGACATATTTTTGGCTAATAATATGTCCATTATTGGCCAGCCTGTGTTGATTAATACACCTTCCCTCATTTCTAATATGGATTTAACTCCAACTGGTACACAGAGTGGGCCCATGTCCTCTGGACCTACACCTTTGCCCGTTCCCAATGATTTAGTCCCTCCCATCACTGTCTCTTCTCCAACTAGTGTTGTAGACACCTCAGGGCCACCTCATCCTGACCCAGTTATCGATTACACCAATATGGTATCCATCCCTCTGCCCATTGCCAATAGGTTTAGTCCTCTTGCCAATATTTCTGAGAATTTAGAGACAGCCACTTCTCCAATCCTTTTCGCAGCAACAGAGTTATCCTCCACATTTGTTGGGGCTTCAGAATATTCTCTGTGAGGAACCTTCTTCTTTTTTAGTACTGTCCCCCACTACCCCTCTGGAAGGAAAAAGAAAAACTCATAGAGGTAGACACGGGGGAAAACAACGACAGACTAACAAAAAAAGACAGGAAAGATCAGATTCCCCTCTAAGTACTATTAAAATTTACAATCTGTCCTCTCACATCCTTGATGTTGCCCAAGCTGCTCTACTCAGGAAGGGATTAAGTTTTGCCCTATGTATATCTGCTAACAAATTTGGCCTGTTTAAGGAACTCAATCATTTCATTAGAAACTTGACGATGAAGTGCCGTTATGCCAAAAATACTCCAACCGTTATTGTGCCTCAAGAGAGTCAAATAGATCCTGTTTTGAACCCTATATTATAGGGCCTTATTCCATTGATGCCCTAACCCTCCAGAACCTTTGGGAACTCTGGGTGGAGGGCCATACTGATAGCCAGCCTTTAGAAGCATTTTTTGATCCTCCCGTGGAACATACAAATTTTTGCCCCATCTCCACATTTTATCCTTCACAATCCAAGGGATCATACATTGATACATTTTATCAAGTAGTCTATAGGGATCTGATACAGATGTGCAATGAGCAGTCACGCCCTACACCAAATCTTACTCTGGCTGAACGCCAGGCATTACGCTCATTAGAGAACAGTTCGAGTGCTTGGTTGTACAAAACCGTAAGGACTATTTTGATGATTTCTTCAGGCTACTTTCTGTTACCGATACCTACAAGATACTGCCTAAAGATCCCCTTCCTGAATTCCAACTTGGCCTGAAAGACTTAGTTGATGAGGCCACAAAGGATGTATTATTATTATTATTCAAGGTTTATATAGCGCAAACAATTTACTCAGCGCTTTACAATATAAAAACGTTTCCTTCTATCGACACTATGTACTCCCTACTTCTACAGTTTGCCGAATGAGCACAAATCTTTATCGAACCCCCCGGGAAGACCTATCGTGGCTGGCACTAATGCCGTGTACACACGAGCGGACTATGCGGCAGACTTAGTCTGGTGGACAACCCGAGCTGAAAAGGATTCTGGGACATGGAATCCCCAACTAAAATGGCACCATAGCCTTGTATGGGGCATGGAACTACAAGGCCCAGCATGCACTGCAAGAAAGGAGCTTAGGACACCATTTTGTCTGCCCGGGGTGAGGCAGACACCATGAGGCAAGTGAAGAGACTGGACCCAGGGGAGAGGTGCTGCCTCCTGGGTCAGTCTACCGCATTGTACCAGTCATCTATGGCTGGTTGGGGACATCCTGTCTAAGAGAGGGGGATCCCAGGTGCATATCCAGGGGCACCTGCACAGACAGTGTGAGGTGACGAGTCTGGTTACTAGAAGAGCCTGCCTGTTCTAGGATGTTCGTTTGACTGCAGGATTGATGAGAGGGCACTTGCCCTTTTTCAGGAGACAAGTACACTGCATACAGACAGCGTTACTTCACTTTTCCCCACATTTGCCCAAACCTGGGTCTCATTAATGCCCTGTTAAGCAGTCACAGTGTCCGCCCTGCTATCCGGATACTGTCAGCATACCAGTTACACTTTACCAAGCAGGAGTTTAAGTGCACCATCTAAAGTGGCTAGCTGAAGATCCAAGGCCTCATTCTTCTTCCAAGAGACTGAAGTTACTGGTACTATACAGGCATGGACACATATATTCAGGGCTCTGTAAATTTAGTGTATGTGAGGAGTAGTCTGACTTGGGAGTTACGCTACTGACCACTGAATTGGGTATAGTTGGGCCTGTGGTGTCAGGGGACAGAAGAGAGAGGTATACCATAAGAGAAGGTCATTCCTATGCTCTCCTCCTGTCTCATAGAGCCAATTTCAGTAGAGGTAACTGATCCGGTATAAGTCGCCATATTGTAATTTGTTGCTATTAGAGTTTTTACCTCTGCTCTTGGGGTTTTTCGCAGTTGTGGAATCCCCTGAAAGCAGTTATATTGCTCTTGATCTCAGTTATTGCTCTTCATTTAATTATTTAGAAAATATACTGTTACTCCGTTACTTTTCCACAGAAACCTTACAGTAAAGACGATTTCTGTGTTTTATACTAAAGTGTATGTTTTTCATTGGTCCTTGCACATGCACTATTGCCAAGTGTGCCAGGGGGCTGAGACTGTTCTTGGGGTTGAGAGGCAGAGTATGGAACCAATTATACTTAAGCGGCTCCTCCGGGGTAGCGGTACATGTGGGGGCTTATTCTGGATATACTGCTACGCTGCAATCAACTCCTAAAGACAGCAATCCTACAAGTATCAAGATGGACCCCACTGCTGCGGCCCAGTGGTGTGGTGAGCAAGGCGCCCGTCCAGAGTCATGCATATTGATTGAGTTTCCTGGGGATGCCTGGACTGAAGAACAGATCTGCCAGGAGGTAAAGACATTGATTCCAGACCAGAATGCATGGTTGCTGTCAGACCAGACCAAGAGACCTCCTGCACAAATATGCTACTAGAATGGAAGCAAGGGATCTCTGACCATTTCTTATGGTCCAGTGTGCAGTTCGCTGACCAGGCGAGAGTTTCATCTAATCCAGTAACACACACCAGACAGGTGTCTGGCAAGTACTAGTCAAGTTAAGGCCACAAAAGAAGAGGTCCCTTCCATGATGTCTTTCTTCGCTGCTCTGGGAGTTTGTGTCAAAATTGCCAAGGGATACTCTGGCAGTGTGTACCAGAAACTCAGGCCCTTTTCTGGTAGGCAGCCAGTGCCCTACAGGGGAGGACAATTTTGAAGAATGGCTGGAACAGGCCATCCAAGTTCTGGAAGAATGGGATATCCCTGAGACCCACAAGAAGCAGAGAATTACAGAAAGTCTAAGGGGTCCTGCATCAGAAGCTATCCGCATTCTGAAGCTCAGCAAGAAAGATTGTGTCGCTCAAGACTACTTGAATATTCTGCAGGATGTATTTGGGCACACTGAAAAGGCCTCCGACCTCTTGCACCAGTTTAAGCATACTTACAAAGGGGAGAAATTATCCGATTATGTGAGGTGTCTGGATAAGATATTGCATCAACTCTTATTGAAGAAGGGTTTGAACCCCCAGGAAGTGGATGTGGTCCGTGCACAGCAAGTCTTGCGGGTGTCCAGTCTTTGGACCCATCACCATTCTACTGAGAACTTGGCAAGGTGGTGCTATTTTGAAGTATCCAGATCTGATCCGGATTGTGCGGGAAGAGGAGGTCATGTGGGAAAACAAGAAGTTACAAGTAGATGTCGAGGTCAGAGTGTAGATGGTGGCAACTCAGACGTCAAGTTCCTCAAGACTCAGGTGTCACAGCTGATGTAAAGGATGACCGGCTCGTTGGGTCTCAAGTCCCCAAAGTGGACACCATTGCCACCCCCAGATTGTGCAAAGAAGTAGAATCGTCAGATCTTAGATCTGAGATAGCTGCATTGAAGATGCAGGTATCCCAGATGATGGAAATGTTAAACATGTTGGCAGCGAAATGTACAGAGTCATCAGGCGAGGGGGTTACAGGGCCTCCTGTGCATTGGGCTTCATCTACAGCACCTTTAAAAGGGTCAATGACCCAAGACATTTGCTTAAACTGTGGGGGTGTAGGTCACTACCAGCAAGAATATCCTAGTCCACTAAGGAGGGAAGAAGGCTGGTGTGGACCACAGAGAAGTGACCCATGGATGGAGAGAAGGCCTGGGCCTTATAGAAGAACCTTCACTGAATCTGCCAGAGAATAAGGGAGGACAACTGCAGTTAATGCAGTTTCAGTGGGGCATGCCTATTGGCCTCCAAAAACGTCACCAGAAACAGCATTCTCAATGCTGGGAGAGGAAGGAAGCACAAGTCCAGTTCGGTAAACCTGCTATTTTAAATGCTTCCACCAAACCCCCTGCCAAATTAGTAGGCCCTTTGTCAGTAGTGTCTGTCTTGGTTGAAGGAATTTACACAAGAGGCCTTCTTGACTCAGGTGCTCAGGTTACTTTGCTGACCAGAGACTTTTACAAGAGGTTTTGGAAGTTGGAAGGCATTGAGATTCAGGGTATTCAAAGGGAGGATTACCCTTGTGACGGCTATCTGCAAATAAAGTTATTGTGTGATCCATTGAGGGTTGGTAAGCCTCAGAACTTCGACACACTGGCCATTGTGTGTCCTCAGTTGTCCAGGTCCACAGGAAGTTCGTTAATTATAGGGACAAACACAGATGTGGTGAAGCGGCTGTTAGCTCCTGTTGTCCCCAGATGTGATTCCTTTCCCTCCATGTCAGCAGAAGGAACAGAAGTGTCTCCCTCTTCCACAGTGGACAAAGAAGGACCCATAGCAGAAGTGAAAGAAACTGATTTGCAGGAGGCAGAAACAGTTAAACAGGAGGAAGAGGCTAGTGAGCCTACCGTGCCAGAGTCAGTGGAACAGAGAAAGCAAAGAGTTTTCCACTCTCTCAAGAGACCGAACTATGAAGTGTTAGGTGAGAGCTCCAAAGATGTTTTCCTCATCCCCTCAAGGAACCCTTACAGAGCCTGACTTTCTCACCACAGATTTGGTGAAGGGCAACCCTAACTCACCCCCTGGCACATCTAGCCAGGCCATTCCAATTAAGGTGGCTTGTAGGCAGGAAAACCTTCCTTTCTATGCTCATTGATGGAAGGTTCCTCTGCCAGGTTCTTATGCAAATGAAAATTGTTTGTTTTCCTGTATACATTAGCCTGTTTTCCTTCCGCACGTATTTTAAAAAGCTTGTACCAGGTCAAGGACTGTTACTTCCTTTGGGGGACCAAAGGTTCTTTGGCAGGGGGGAGTGTGTAGTCGATACCCCCGCAACCTCACAACCATGCCAAGCTGACCGAGGCTCGCATCTCCCACGGCCATGCCAAGCTGACCGAGGCTCTCGCTGAAGAAAATGTACTGCATTAAAACCTAAATTCTTTTGTGTCATCCCCTGATAAAACAAAATGACAGTCTGTAGACTCTACTTCTTAGGAAAGCTCACATCTCCCAATATTGAAACAAGGAATGCACACTAAACATGACAAAAACAACAAAAAATCCTACCCATGCACTGGTTCTAGTCATACCATAAAATGAAATGATATCTCCTAATGTCGCATAACGTATATGTAAACTTGGCCTGTAGAATGTCATATAGGCTTTAACAGTTTAAAGCCAAACTTCACCCATAGCAACTTGATAAAAAGTAATGTTCCTTAGCAAGGGACATACATTCCACATGAATAATTATACTACCAAAATTAGTGTGTGCTGTAAATTGCCTCTAGCATTGCTCCTGTTAGTTCTTGCTGGAGGCAGCCATTTTGCTGAAGTCCAGAGCCCCTGAACACCAGTAAATCATAAAGTGAAACTATACCTATCAATTTAATGGTTTAAAAAAACAGATACATTCCTGGAATGCAGGAATTGCTAACTTTCACATTTGCTTGTGTCCTCAACCAAACTGTCAAATGATTAAATGACTGGTGTCATAACTGATTACATGTGTAGCAACATGGCAGTTGCAGGTTAAATAGAAGCAACTTTCTCAGCTGTAAGGGATAGGAGGGTTTAATTCTGCTTTAAATCTGTCAGCAGATCGGCCTCTTCAAATGTTTCAGTGCCTAAAAATGGAGAGCAACTGAGCATGTGTACAGCAGAGTGAGATACTGGAGTTTAAACAGTATAGGCACTTATTTTTAATGTTTTGCTATGCCTGCAAAAGGGGCCAGCATTAGGTGATATAGCAGGACTTCATTTTATGACTAAAGTTCCACTTTATTGTGATGTAAAAAAATCTCCATATTTTTAAATCTGCAGTTTTCCTTTAAAGTAATACCTGGAGATCAAACCATAAGGGCCCTTGTTTAGGCACTTCCTGTGATAGGGTGGCATCTTCAACACACATTCTGATTACTAGTGAAAAAAAAATATACATATACTGTTGTTACTGGAAAAGGAGATGAAGGGAAATCTTTGAATGGGGACACCTGTTTTGTTGACCGCTATCTAAGAGGGTGTATCTCCTCACCTTGGAGATGTTTGACCATCGGTTACTGAAATGGGTTCCCAATATTCCGTACTCTATTCAAAAAGGATTCTAGCATTAGATATACTTTAAAAAGGCGATTCTACATGTTTTCTTTGATCTGGATCTACCATTGCAGACAAAAAGCCCTAAGTTGTCATCATTTTTATATTCTTCCAGATGGAAAAAACTTACTATGTTCAATATTAGTTCACACAGTAAATCATTATATTTACCTGGTCTATCCAGTATGCTTGGCTAGTCATTTGAACAATAACAGCACTAGATCTTTTTAGAAAGCAAAGTGCAAAATAATAGAAGCCTGTCAAGAAGTACAGCACATTTTTAATGTTACGCAATGTTTTTATTTGAATGCAGGCTGCAGAATATTTTTGTGTGAGTCATTGTGCAGGTGAGTTGTGTCATAATTCACAAGGTTCAAGGTCTGAAGGAAAAATTCAAAATGTACCACAGAACTATATTTCCTGCAAACTTTATTTATTAACTTGATCCAAGTAGAAACTAAGTTATATACTTTCATTCATTTTAATAGGGGATGTTTTCAGGCCGGGGGGGGGGGGGGCAAATATATAATTGTTCTCTGTTATGACCATCCTTGTTCATCTATAAACATAATCATCTTAAGTCGGGCAGCTGATAAGAGAATAGTGCCGACCCTCCTGTACTCTCCAGGGCCCGACCCTATAAGTTCAAAAGTGGGGCCTGGGCAGCTTGATGGTGCGGGCAGTTCACCAGAGCAAAGTGGTGAGGGTGCAGCTACTGGTAGCAATCCCCCTGTGACCCCTTGTAGCACATTCAAAAGGGGATTGGTTCCAGTAATTGCCCCCCCCCACCACTCCGATCAACCCCCCCCCAATCCACTCCCCCTTCTCGCAGCTCTGATCCCCCTGTGTTTAGTACCCAATAGTAGTGCTATATCAAAGAAAATAGGCACCAAACCAGGTAGATACATTGTGTTATATCTCTACCTTTTTACTTTTTCTTTTGTTTATTCTGTCTAAATAGACCGTGAGGACCCCTTCAGTGTCACAAGAAAGTTTTTTCAAGCACCGTATCGCCTCTTGCGGGTGCGCATAATTTGTTCTCTGGTTGTTCACTATTGCTTTTCCACCTGTGGAGGACTTTGGCTGCACTTGGGCCCTGACTGGGGCATGACTGTCTGGCTCTTTACAAAATAACTCTGTGGCTGCAATATATATCTGTATCGACTTGGGCAACATGTAAGTGTTTATTTATATGCACCTTTATGTGTTCTGAATAATTAATGGCTGAATATTTTGTATGTACAGTATATATATATATATATTTCTTATTTTTCATCTGTCTTTAAATCTAGAAGTAATCCTGCTCTATACATCCCGGAAGAAAGAAGTTTCTGAAATGTGCCAGTTGTGGTCTGTATGTCCTGCCGCAGTGATCCTCATCACGGTAGCCCTTAGACCATTCTAGAGCTTTTGCTCCTATGTATCCCCATGTGTATATATTCATTATGTTAATAGCCACTTACTGATCATTCTTTTATATTCATATTTATATTTCAATAATCATTGCATATTTTTTATAATGCCTTTTGATGTACTGCTATTTGGATCATTAAAGTCCCATAAGGGGGAGTTTTCTCCACTTTCCAAACTAGGTAGTAAAGGAAAATTTAGTATATTATTATTATTATACAGGATTTATATGGCGCCGACAGTTTACGCAGTGCTTTACAACATTGGGGTAGACATTACAATACAATACAATTCAAGACAAGGGGAATCAGAGGGCCCTGCTCGTTTGAGCTTACAATCTAGGACATTAGAGCTTACAATATTGTCAACCAATATGGTTGGTTACTAGGCACAAATAAAATAGATTAATAATAGTAATAACACAATTTAGCATACAAAGTGATTAACAGTAAGGACTAGGCATAGGGTCACATTTGGCATCCAGATCACTATAAACAGTAGCAAGGTCAGCAGTGAGCAGTAGTAAAGTTTAATCTACCAAGAGCAGGAACTATATATTGCCAGAGCACAGTATATGGGTATGCACTGTCCAACAGAAAAGGACGATGGTAATAGAAAAGG
This sequence comes from Lithobates pipiens, assembly GCF_037356315.1. Classification (NCBI taxonomy): domain Eukaryota; kingdom Metazoa; phylum Chordata; class Amphibia; order Anura; family Ranidae; genus Lithobates; species Lithobates pipiens. Next base: position 199,630,339 of record NW_027507787.1, read on the forward strand.
CAGGGTAACAAAGGGGGCTTGCAGAATAATTATTACAGGAAGGGCAGTCCTTTGAGATGTTCTTCTGGTGGATTCTTCGGGTCCTTTAAAAGCGTCGGTGCATTTAACAACAGTTCCAGTTAACCTGCATGCAGTACAGGTACAGTAAAGGTACAGTATAATCTTGGCACAGGTACAAGGTAGATGTGGTTACAGAAGTGGTAAAGGTTTGGTATACTCTAGTATAGGTGCAGTCTAGGTTTGGAATAAGTGTGGTAATCATTGCTGTTTAGATTGGGTACACTTGGTGCCCTGCTGTCAGTGGTTCAGTCCCTGCTAGCAGAATCAGAGATGGGCGAATAGCTCTTTCAGCAGTCCCCATGATGCAGTGGTTGCCTCTTATTGCGGAAGCCCCCCGTCTCTCCCTGAAAGCCTCTGGTGATTAGTGGTGGAAAGCAGAGGGTGAATGGATGAAAGAGTGATGAGTGAAGGTGAGGAAGAGAAGAATAAAAGGCAATGGGGTTGATTTACTAAAGGCAAAATAACTGTGCACTTTTGCAAGTACAGTTGCTCCATAGCTCAGTAAATGAGGGGGAGTTCTGCTGACTTCCATCATTCAAGCACTTGCACACTCATTTTGCCTTTAGTAAATCAACTCCATTGGATCCGTCTCCATAATGATGTAGCCCAGCACCTGGCTACATGTAGCTAAATCTCCCAAATGAGACACAGATGGCAAAAACAAATAAAAAAGTGTTTTTGACCATTTTCTATTATATCCAAAATGAAAATATTACGTTTTGATTATAGATATGCTGAGCTTTCAGTTAACATGATTTGGCAGCATAAACTAATTTCATGAATTAAATGAATGCGAACTGAAGTGGGATTATAACATCACTACTATATTGTAGCATTGCTCCACTGGCAATCTCCCCACCACTGTACTACCCTGCACATCTGCCCCATTACTGTACCCCCCTGCTCATCTGTCCCACCACTGTACTACCCTGCATATCTGCCCCACCACTGTACCCCCTGCTCATCTGTCCCACCACTGTACACCCTGCACATCTGCCCCACCACTGTACCCCCCTGCTCTTCTGTCCCACCACTGTAACCCCCTGCTCATCTGCCGCACCAATGTTCCCTTTCTCATCTGCCCTACCCCTGCACATCTGCTCCACCGCTGTACCCCCATGCTCTTCTGTCTTACTGCTGAACCATCTTCTCATCTGTCCTACCACTGTAACTCCCTTTTTCCTATGCCCCACCACGGTAATCCCCTTTCTCTTCTGCCCACCACTGTACCTCCTGCACATCTGTCCCACCTCTGTTCCCTCTGCTCTTTTGCTCCACCACTAACCCCTTGTTCATGCGTTCCACCGATGTACCTCCCTTCTCTTCTGCACCCCTCTGCACATCTGCCCCACCTCTGTACCCCCCTGCTGATCTGCCCTACCGTTGTAACCCCCTGCTTATCTGTCCCACCAATGTACCTTCTTTCTCCTCTGCCCCAACACTGAACCCCCCTGCTCATCTTTCCTACCAGTGTAACACCCTTCTCATCTGGCCCAACACTGATTCCCCCACCCCGCTCATCTGTCCCACCACTGTAATCCCCTGATTTTCTGTCCCATCGCTGAATCCCCTTCTCATCCCTCCCACCACTGTACCCCCTTGCTCTTCTGTCCCACCACTGTACCTCCCTGCACATCTGCTCCACCACCATATTCCCATGCTCTTCTGTCTCACTACTGAATCACCTTCTCATCTGTCCTAACACTGAAGACATCTGCCCCACCACTGTAACCCGCTTTCTCATCTGCCCCACCAATGTACCTTCTGCACATCTTTCTCACCTCTGTTCCACCTGCTCTCCTGCCCTACCACTGTAACATGTCACATACCAGCATCTGGAATGGATGCACAATGATGAGCTCAGGTCAGGGGCATTTTCTGAAAGCAGTGGGCCTGTGTGCAGGATCATAAGTTGGGCCCCTGCAGCTGAGAAAAAGTGCGGCACTCTGCGCCACAGCAACAGTTGGGTGTGATTTTCATTGAACACTGGTTGTGGCTTAAAGGGACACAGAGTGCAGGGGTTCAGTAGTAAGTGACGCAAAGGTTCAGGAATAATTTCAGTAATTCCACAAAATGTCACCCGATTGAGGTTTTCTCAATCACAGTGAAATCCCTTCTTTCTGAGATTGGTAGTGGCAACCAAGTGAGTCGTCTTCTTCCAGATGGTGGGTGGAGCTAGCAGGACTGTGATTGGCTTTAGCAATGGCCAATGACAGTCCTCCTCCTTCTGGAAATAGGGACCTACCCCCCCCCCACCCTTCCCTAACAGAACTGCACCCGATCTCTTCCCCATCACAAAAGCTGGAGACAAACAACAACAAACTACAACAAAGTTAGAGAACCAAACAATGTTTTCCATCTTTTACATTGCCTCCCCCTCAGTGCTGGTACGGTGTGGGGAATTCTGAAATTGGAATGCATTAGTGTCTCACTGACACTTCCCTGCGCTGCTCTGCGTATGGGGAGGGAGTTGAGTGCTGGCAAAAGAGGCTTCGCGGGTCACTTGTGGCACCAGTGTCCCGGGGGTTGCCTACCCCCGTCCTATAGTATAAATGACGTGTGATATTGCATCGTTCATTTTCATCACAGAGTAATCAGTCTTTGATGTGACAGATCTCTTCAGACTAGTAAGATACAGTCTGTCAATCTTATCTTTTATTTTATTACACATTTCCTATTTCATTTGATATCTGATGCATGATTCCTATTTTTTACTTTACAATAAACACTCTTGTTTTAGTCAAGCTGCTTTTATGAATTGCTTTTAGTCTTTAAAAGGTGGAATACTTATGTTTCGTGCCATTTCACGGCATGTTATAACTCTTAAACATAATTGTTTGACTGGAACACTGTGTTTTGCAGTATTTTGTTCACACTTACAACAAAAAAAGGCATTTTAGAATTTAAAAATCATTCTACTAAGGAAAAAAAAAAAAATAGCTTGAGCTGTTTAAGACTTTTTGGTCCAGTCTTACGCTATAATTAAAGCTTTATTTTTTCATGGGTTTTGCCATTAGGTATTTAAAAGTATTTAAAGGGAACAAACATTTACTCCAATATCCACATGAATTGCCCAGCAGCAGTTTCAGAGATGAATGTGTACTGCTGTGGGCCTGCATATAAGGGATTTTGTTGTCATAGTATGATAATCATCATGCTCTGTGCCATGACATCATCCTTTCTTATTTGGGCCAGAAACTAATGTGTGCTCATCATAAGCTTCTGAAAGCACCGGCATGAAGTAAACAGACCGATATTCCATGCCTGTAGTGGCAAAAGGTATACTGAAAAATGAAAATAATTTAAATAACACCAAGAACCATTTTTTTTTTCCAAGAAAATGTATTGAAGAAGTATAAATTCACAGGCAACATGGAATAAAATATCATTGAAAAACATAATTTAATTACCTTCTTTATTGTCCCCTTTTTTGACTGTGAAATTGTTTTCTTTTTTCTTTTCTTAAATTTTTCTTGTTCCTTGTAGTCAGACCCTTGTGTGTCTTCTGTGACCATTTGAGAATCTCTCCAACTGGGAGATTTTGCTTGGTCCCTACATTTGGCAGTGCCTGTGTGAGGTGGAGTCAGTCGCGGGGTAAGTGGGACTTTTGTATTGCAACACACATGTTATGACGATTCTTCATTATATGCATTATGTGATTTCTTACATGAATCAACATTTAATTGCACTGTTTTTGTTTCCAAATTCGTACAGTTACTCTTGAAATTGTGACTTAATATCTGCACATCTCCCGAAGAAGCGTTATAGCGAAACATGTCGGAATAATGTGCCTCTTATTCTCCTTCATTTAACCTGCTTGTTATGACCACCATTTATATGAAATGTTGTCTATTTTTTATATCAAATATTGCTTGCAGGTGACCTTTTTTTTTAACTTTAAACTTATCAAAAAATGTATTGATTTTTGAAGAAGCGTCATAACGAAACATGTCTGGATAATGTGTATCTTATTCTCCTTCATTTAACCTGCTTGTTATGACCGCCATTTATATGAAATTTTGTCTATTTTTCATATCAAATATTGCTTGCAGGTGACCTTTTTTAACTTTAAAGTTGTCAAAAAATGTATTGATTTTTGAAGAAGCGTCATAGCGAAACATGTCGGGATAATGTGTATCTTAATTCTCCTTCATTTAACCTGCTTTTTATGACCAAAATTTTTATGAAATTTTGTCTATTTTTTATATCAAATATTGCTCTCATGTGACCTTTTTTAACTTTAAACTTATTAAAAAATGTACTGTTTTTTGAAGAAGCGTCATAGCGAAACATGTTGGGATAATGTGTATCTTATTCTCCTTCATTTAACCTGCTTTTTATGGTCACAATTTATATGGAATTTTGTGTATTTTTCATATCAAATATTGCTTGCAGGTGACCTTTTTTAACTTTAAAGTTATCAAAAAATTTATTGATTTTTGAAGAAGCGTCATAGCGAAACATGTCAGGATAATGTGCATCTTATTCTCCTTCTTTTAACCTGCTTGTTATGACCACCCTTTATATGAAATTTTGTCTATTTTTCATACCAAATATTGCTTGCAGGTGAACTTTTTTAACTTTAAAGTGATCAAAAAATGTATTGATTTTTGAAGAAGCGTCATAGCGAAACATGTCGGGATAATGTGCATCTTATTCTCCTTCTTTTAACCTGCTTGTTATGACCACCACTTATATGAAATTTTGTCTATTTTTCATATCAAATATTGCTTGCAGGTGACCTTTTTTAACTTTAAAGTTATCAAAAAATGTATTGATTTTTGAAGAAGTGTCATAGCGAAACATGTCGGGATAATGTGTATCTTATTCTCCTTCATTTAACCTGCTTGTTATGACCACAATTTATATGAAATTTTGTCTATTTTTCATAGCAAATATTGCTCGCATGTGACCTTTTTTAACTTATTAAAAAATTATTGAATTTTCAAATTTTTTTGAACTTTCTCTCATTTGTGTATATCATGCACTGTTAAAATCCCTATTCCTCTCCCAATTTATACATACAGCTACTTTGGGATGTGGTGCCAACTTTTATAGGTGTTTCACCAATAATCAGACATAACCCTTTTGATCATCGTTGAAAAACAGTTGTAGCTTGCTCATATGCTGTAAAATACACTATAGTTTGTTTTTTTCTACATAAAGAATCATAAGACTAAGTTAAGATCCAGGCAGAGGATTGTATAAAGTATATACAGATTTTGAAAATCAGGAGTAGAGTGATAGACTGTACCCTGTGTACAGCACAAAAAAATGTTGAACAAGAGCAATTTAGAATGAATCAGCTACTCATTTTTTACGCCTTCAAAACATTTTCCAGCAAAATGTTCCATTACTTACCTGCTTTGTTCGTTTTCTAACCCGTGGGTCTGAAGTTGGTACCTTACGGCTTTAAAGACCAGTGACGTCACCCTGAAGAGTGTTTCTAATATTGCAGTGCACCTAATACTTAAACTGGTATTTTTCTCCCCCAACACCAAGAACAAGAAGAAACACGCGGAGTGCTCTAAAAATGAAAAAAAAAAACACATAAAAAGTTAAAAATCCTAACGCTTAATGTACATCTACCTAGCACTTAAAGAGGAAGTAAACCCTGATGGGTTTACTTCCTCTTTTTTTCCCTGCAAAGGTAAAGCATAATGGACTACTATGCATCGCATAGTAGCTCATTATGTGTCACTTACCTGACACAGGAGCCAGCGAAGTCGCCGCTGTCCCCTGTAGTCCGCCGCATCCATCTTGCTGGTGGCGTCTCGCAGCTCCGACGAATCACAGCGGCGAAGCCGCGATGACGTCACTCCCGCGCATGCGCGCGGGAGTCGCGTCTCGCAGCTCCGCCGCTGCCATTCGGCGAAGCCGCGATGACGTCACTCCCGCGCATGCGCACGGGAGTCGACAAATTAGGCAAATCCATTCTTGGACTTGCCGCATTTAGTGCGCCTGCGCGCCGCTGTCTACGGCGCATGCGCCGTAGACAGCGGTGCCCATTTTCGGGCAAATATCTCCTAAACCATATAGGTTTAGGAGATATTGCTTGGACCTACAGGTAAGCCTTAATCTAGGCTTACCTGTAGGTCAAAGTGGTTTGAAAGGGTTTACTTCCTCTTTAACCTATGCCTAAGAACAAGACCTTAAGAGGAGCTCCAGGCAAATACTATAGCTGCTGACTTTTTGATAATAGGAAATGTACCTGTCCTGGAATCCAGCGGTGTCTTCACCAGAGCCAATTTTTCAATGGGCTCTCGGGTGCTGCCGCTGCTATTTCTTGTAAGGGAAACCAGCTCCCTATTGCCCATGTGCGAAGCATGCTGCGCTTTGTGAATGGCCCGCTGGCGAGGGAAGAAGGAGGGGGGCTGAACTTTCGGGGGTGACTTTGCCGCAGCAAAGTCATCCAGGAGTGGGAATAGGTACCTGTCAAAACCAGATACCCGGGGGGGAAGCAAACAAGCAGAGCTTCCACTTTTGGGTGGAGCTCCGCTTTAACTATTATCACCCCAACTTTTAATTTATGTTATGTTTCTTAAAGCGTAACTACACTGCATCTGAGCACCACAAAAATACAATTTGATTGTAAACAATCGCCTTCTAAAACAACCCATTTCGTTTAAAATAGATATGAAAGGCAAAGCATTTGTGTATAGATATATATATAAAAAAAGTGATCACCACCATTGTTAACGTTATCCTTGTATTTTATTTTGCAAAAAGAATAAAATATTTGAAAGTAAAAAAAAGTGATCACATTCCCTCCGGTCTCAGCTGCATAAGAACTGGGGGGGGGGGGGGGACTGCAGCACACTGAGCGTGCCAGTGAATGGCTGTGCGGGGGGGGGGGTGTCGGGACAACTCTGATCAATAGAAGAAAGGGAGTTCCCAGCATAGCTAGAGAACTTACCAAGGTGTGCTCTCCTGCTTAGTGTGGTTATTTTTAAATGGGAAAATAAGTGGACTTGTAGGAACACCAGGGATTTCACATAAAGGAAGCGATACAAAATAGAACGGAATACTTGATCATACAAGTACCTGGTACAGCAGGCGCACATCAGGAATATGAAGTGTTGGGGTAACATTTTCATTCTTTTTAATATTCAAAGTAAGCTCACCCATCAATTCATGACTCCATGCTTTATGTTCTGAAAAAACATTTTGAAAAACACTCCCTAGCATTTTTGGCCATGGCCATCTTGGGTAAGAGCAGATGAATCATGTAGCATTAACTTTCTGGAATCCATTTTCCCTTAGCTCAGGCATGAAGTCAGGAGGGTGTAATTAGCTGAGTAAACCCCCCCTAATGATACCTGGGATGTATGACATCATTTGCCTAGGTCAGAAACAATGAACTAATGGAAAAAAAGTAAAAAACATAGTTTAAAACTCATAAATATGATATAACTTCCATTCTATTTACTAATGCTAGCTGCAGGATTAAAAATATCCATAGTTGATTAGGAAAGTGAATTTCCACTTTAAAGTGATTGTAATGGATCACCTTGTAAAAAAATAAAATAAAAACACTCAGTTTAAAAAAAAAATAGAAACAAAAGGCAAAAAATGTGTGTATAGATCGAAAAAATAAAAAAATTCCCTTTTTTATAGGTGGACACATTCCCTCTAGTCTCAGCTGCATAAGGGGGAGGAAAAGCAGCAGCACACTAACTTCCCATGTGACAGATTGTGCAGGGGGGGGGGGGGGGGGGTGTAAAGGACAAGTCTGATCATTGAAGTAGAGCACACTGAGTTCCCAGCATACCTAGAGAATTGTGCTCTCCTGCTTAGTGCGGTCAGTTTTTAATAGGAAAACAGAGGGACTGACAGGAACACCATTCATTTAACACAAAGGAAACAATTCAAAGAGAACAGGATACTTTTTCGTGCAAGTACATGGTACAGCAGGCACATATCAGGACTATGAAATGCTGGGGTAACAAACGCTTTAACACTTAACTAGGCCAGTGTTTCTCAACCTTTTTTCAGTCGGGGCACCCTTTAAAATTGTAGACAATCTCAAGGCACCCCATTCTAAAATGTAAAAGAAAACTATTCTAATATCTTTACATAATGCAGAAAAATCCACATGTAGGAAATCTAACGCTAGAGGAGGATTTACCTTCCAAAGCAAATACACATTTGCACACTGGTACTGCTGACTAGTTTCTCTTCTCCCTCAATTTCTCTCCAGCTAATGTCACCCCAGTGCTGAGGGAGAGGAGCACAGAAGGGTCAAACATCATTATTAACCTCCCTGGCTGTATTCCCGAGTCTGGCTCAGGGTGAGATTTCAGTACCAAAAGCGGTAAACCCGAGCCAGACTCGGGATCGTATCACAGTATCCATGTAGCGGTTACTTACCTTGTCCCCTGGATCCTGCGATGTCTCCCCGCTGTGATCTGCGAGCCTCCGTGTCTCGATCGATCTGTCACAGTGCCGGCTCCGTTCCCTGCGAGCGTTGTGACGCACGGGAATGAGTTCGGCACCAAATTCAAAAAGTAAAAAACACAGTATTGATACAGTATACTGTATCTATACTGTGTTTTTTACACATCCACTTTGTCCCTAGTGGTCTGTCCAGTGTCCTGCATGCAGTTTTATATTATAAATACCGTTCTTTATGCCAGGAAACTGGAGATTGTCCATAGCAACCAAAAAATGTCCGTTTACGTCAAAGGTGTTTTTAGACCAGCTAGAAAACAGCGATAATACATTTGAATTACTTGCAGAATTGAGCGATAGTGATTTGTGGGGAAATTCATCATCAGACACTAAAAGTAATGACAGCGACAATTCTGCAACTGAGCAGATTTCAGTGTTTTTGATTTGATTACATTATTGAATGATTTTTATTATTATTATATTACTATTTGTTATAATTATTTATAGTTATTAATATATATATATATATATATATATATATATATATATATATATATATATATATATATAATCTATATATATATAGGCATACCCCACTTTTAAGTACACAATGGGGCTTATTTACTAAAGCTGGAAAGTGAAAAATCAGGCTCCCTTCTGCATAGAAACCAATGAGCTTCCAGGTTTTATTACCAAAGCTTAATTGAACAATCTGGGGTTAGAAGCTCATTGGTTTCTATGTAGAAGTGAGCCTGATTTTGCACTTTCCAGCTTTAGTAAATAAACCCCATTGTGTACTTAAAAGTGGGGTATGCCTGTATATATGTATGTATATATATATATATATATATATATATATATATATATATATATATATATATATATACAGGCATACCCCACTTTTAGGTACACAATGGGGTTTATTTACTAAAGCTGGAAAGTGCAAAATCAGGCTCACTTCTAATAAAACCTGGAAGCTCATTGGTTTCTATGTAGAAGGGAGCCTGATTTTTCACTTTCCAGCTTTAGTAAATAAGCCCCATTGTGTACTTAAAAGTGGGGTATGATGCCTATAAATATATATATATATATATATATATATATATATATATATAATAACTATAAATAATTATAACAAATAACAATATAATAATAATAAAAATGATTCAACATTGAAATCTGCTATATTATATTATATTATAATTTATCATTTCATATTTCAAACTTTATCATACCCGGGATGTCTACTAGACCCTTTGTTTGGATGGATTTAAGTGAGTTATTTCTAAGAATTACAGCCACCTGATGGCTTGTATACACATTTTTATAAATTTTTAGGCATTTTTCCAAGGCACCCCCTGAAGAAACCTTAAGGCTCCCCTAGTTGAAAAAGGCTGAACTAGACCAACCCTAAAGCTTTACAGGACTAAAGGTTTCTATACGACTGTCTAAACAAGTACCAAATCTATTTACTGGGTGATGTACAAGCCTATATTTATACGGCCACAGAAAAATGATCACAAAATGTTTTGAGAATGCCATGTCTATAATAGGCACACTTCCCTAAGGGTTCCGCTAGATCCCAGAATACAGCAATGGTCATATAACCACTCTGTTCTCTATGAACTAACCAATTACTGGGACGCAGTTCCATCAGTGTACCTTGGGGCGGCAGGCGGTGGAGAAACCCAGCAATACAGTGCTACAACTGGCCTTCCTAGCAGCCATGTCACATAATGCTTTGTTTAGGTAGCGTGGACTAGGTGGGTTGAGACCAAACTACCTTCGACAAGGAAGCACTGCTCCAGATCTTTACAACCCAATTCCTACACCAATTCCCCAGTGGGTGCAGTTTCAGCACGTGACTGTATGCATACAAAGAGAGAAAGTCAGATGACCTTACACCAATGTCATATAAAAAGCATCTCCTTTATTCAAACTGTTAAAAGTATTGTAATGTTAGATCGCATCACAAATTTCCAGGTTAAAACTAATTGATTGCCTAATTGCTTGACTATTTATACCTTCATATTGTATGGTTGCAGTTTTTTTTATGATTAAGCACCATGGAGGCATGAAACAAGTCAATAGCTTTTTTGTATGATATGGGTCAACATTATAATGCTTTTAACAGTTTGAATAAGGAAGATGCTTTGTACATGACATTGGTGTACGGTCATTCAGTTTTCCCTCTTTGTATACCTAGACAAAGAGTTGTGTGAGATATAATATGTCTGTTGGACAAGCCAGTTCTATTATCCTGTGAGCTGTGTAGAAAAATAAAGGTATTTGAAACCCTGTGAGTACCTCTGTATTTCTCCAGGAGTGGTAGAGTTGCATTAATTTTAACAACAATTTTCATATAGCATTATATGTGCATTTAAAGAATAACTACACTTTTGTTGAGAAAAAAAGAAAACATTCTCCTCTGGGTGACCTATGTACATTTCAAGGATTTTAACAAACTTTGTTGCAGATTCCTAACTTTTGTTATTCTGAAGAAAAACCTGTTTGTGTCCATGTGCAAAGTGATTGAAAATGGGAGTGATTTTACAATTATCAGTCAGCTGATGCACTTGCAGGGTTCTAATGAGGAAAATTGCAGGGTCTGCCTTCCTTTAGATGAGATTTCCCTTTGTGAGTTTATCACCAAAAAGGATATTTTTGTTGCAGGGGATGCCCAAAAAGTGACTTTTAGTGCAGACTTCTGGGAAAATCAGTAAGCCAATCTTGCAAGCAGGAAATTACATTTTCTGGGGAGCATTCTGTACACAATGCAGAATGCTTCCAGGGTGCCATATTGCGTTGCTTTTAATGCCGCGTACACACGACCAGACGTTTCAACATCAAAAGTCCGACGGAACAATTCCGGCAGACTATTAGATCGTGTGTGGGCTGCAGCGGACTTTTGATTCGCAAAAGTCTGACAGACTTTAGAAATGTTTCAAATTTTTCCGTCAGAACTCCGCCGGACCCAGTTCCTACCGAGAAATCCGCTCGTGTGTGTGCTAGTCCGACAGACAAAAACTGACGCTAGGGCAGCTATTGGCTACTGGCTATGAACTTCCTTATTCTAATCCAGTCATACGTCATCACGTTCAAATCCATCGGACTTTGGTGTGATTGTGTGTGGCCAAGTCCGTTCATTCGAAAATTCCGTCAGAACTCTGTCAGAACTCCGTCAGAACTCCATCGAAAGTCTGTCGGACCTATTAGAGAAAATGACAGCACTGCAGAATGAAAAGTAAAGGTAATTTTTATTAACAATCAATGACAATATAAGTAAATTATAATATAAGAGCTGCGATTACCCTATCCACCCTCTAGTGAGAAAATTAATACATAAAAAATAAAGTGTAAATCCACAAATAATAATCATAAATCCCATAAATATAAAACAATGCACATGCCATGCAATTATCAACAAAGTGCATATAAGAAATATTAAAGTGCATAAACAGTCAAAAAAGTGCAAATGTCCAATTGTGCCTGTGTGCCAATGCTATACAAATGATGGACAGGTCCCTCAATGCCTCCTGTATTGATTTGTATTGTAGCTGTACTGTTTGCCTTAACGTTGTAAAGTTCTGCTCAAACTGTTGGCGCTATACAGTGGCGTAACTAGAACCTTCAGGGCCCCGATGCAAGAAACCATGAAGGGCCCCCCTGACAGGGCCCTTTACTCCGAGTTTGGTGGCGGAACAACAGGGCCCGGTTGCAAGTGGGTGGCTGCATGTAAAGGAACCAATTTCTCCATTTGCTGCCGCTTCTCCACCTCTCCAATGGAGAGATGGGTTCCTCTATGTCGGTGTTTCTCAATCTTTTTCCAGTCAGGCACCCTTTAAGTACACCCCTAGGTGAATGGGGCTGCACAGCAACCCCCCTGTAACTGTGTGCATTGCATGCGGTTGCAGCATAGTGATGATGCATTTAAGGGGTTGTAAACCCTTGTGTTTTTTCACCTTAATCCATCCTATGCATTAAGGTGAAAAAACACCTGGCAGTCACCGGAACCCCAGCCCCCCCCCCCCCCATTTTACTTACCTGAGCCCTGGAACTTTACCAGGTGGAGATGCACTCTTCCTTTGCCCAAGGTTCTCGGCTCCTGATTGGATAGATTGATAGCAGCTCAGCCATTGGCTCCTGCAGCTGTTAATCAAATCCAATGACGCGGGCATCGGGGGCGCCTACAAGGTAACCCCCCCCCCGGAGAGTGCTGCTTCTCCTAGGGGGTTGTCTGATAAGAGGAGGAGCCACGAGAGCCACCGCGGGACCCCAGAATACAAGGTTCGGGGCCACTCTGTGCAAAACGAGCTGCACAGTGAAGGTAAGTATAACATGTTTGTTATTAAAAAAAAAAAAAAATCAAACCTTTACAATCACATTAAGGGATTAAAACAGGTGGTCAGGAGGCAACATATTGCCCCTTTACCAGCTGTCAAATGCCTCTGAAAAGCGATCTGAGCACAGATCGCTTTTCAGAGGAATAGCATTTTTTTGCTGGTACTTTGAACAAGCAAGAAAAAAAAAACAGGTCTGATTGTACACATATGGGGTAGGGCTGGGGAAAAAAAATCGATTTGAATCGAGTTGAGAGGTCAAATCGATTCAAATTTTCAGCAAATAGTTTTTCTTAGATATTTATTTTTTTCACCAGGATCAGTGCTGACACCGCACCGGTCCTGAGGAGCTGCGGACAGGAGTTTTTAGGTGGGGCCGTGGCTTCGGCCTAGTCCGCGAGGCCGGACCCAGGGACTAGGATGAAGCCACGGCCTCACCTAAAAACTTCTGCCCGCAGCTCCTCAGGACTGGCACGGTGTCCATAAAAAAAAACTCGATTTGAATTGTGAATCGAGTTTTTTTTTTTTTAAATGACAATTTTTTATTTTTTTTGAAAATCGCCCAGCTCTAATATGGGAAGGGGGGGGCAGGATTAAACGCAGATACATAAAATGTGCATACATACATCTAAACAGCAGCGGCTGGTGCTCAAAGTTTTTGGGGGCCACAACATTTTTTATAAACAAAATCATCAAATGCAGCCACTGTGCCGACAAACGTTGCCACTGTACCCTCAAATGCAGCCACTGTGCCATTAATCGCAGCCACTGTGCCCAAACGCTGCTACTGTGCCATCAAACGCTGTCATTGTGCCATCAATTGCAGTCACTGTGCCATCAAGCACTGCCACCGTGCCATCAAACGCTGCCACCGTGCCATCAAACGCTGATACAGTGCCCATTAAACGCTGCCACTGTGCCCTCAAATGCTGCCACTGTGCCATCAAACGCTGCCACTGTGCCATCAATTGCAGCCACTGTGCCCATTTAACGCTGACACTGTGCCCATTTAATGCTGCCACTGTGCGCATTTAACGCTGCCACTGTGCCCATTTAACGCTGCCACTGTGCCATCAATTGCTGCCACCGTGCCATCAAAAGTTGTCACTGTGCCATCAAACACTGACACTGTGCCATCAATTGCAGCCACTGTGCCCATTTAACGCTGCCACTGTGCCCATTTAACGCTGCCACTGTGCCCTCAAATACTGCCACTGTGCCATCAAACGCTGCCACTGTGCCAAACGATGCCACTGTTCCCTCAAATGCTACAACTGTGCCATTAAACGCTGCCAGTGTGCCATCAAATACTGCTAGTGTGCCCTTGAATGCCCCCCCCCCGCCCACTCACCATCTACACACATGCACATACATGCACATACACATGCACACACATACACACACACACAAATGCACACACACACATAAAGTCTTTTAAAAAAACGGCAGTGCTTTATCTTACCTCTTCCTGCCGGGTACTGCACTGTAGGGGGAGACAAAGAGCACACACTGCTTTCACTTTAGTTACAAGCAGTGTGATGACTCCGAGCTCCCCGCACAGTGCCGATTACACTTTGGCTGAAGATCGAGGAGCTCCGTCTCGGCCGCCCGCTCCTTCAGATATACAGGGGGGCCCTCAAGGGCCCCCTGCAGCATGGGGTCCGGTCGCCTTGGCAATCTCAGCGACACCTATAATTCCGCCACTGGCGCTATATAAATCCAGTATAATGATAATAATAAAAATAATGATAGATAGAAAGTGCTCTAGTGCATATAAACCTCCTCCACAGCAATCCACCCTGTTATACCCCCACGCGTTGGTGCCCAACAGTCTATACAAGATGCTCCCGGAGTGCTGCCCGTTGCGGTTTGATCTGCTTCTTGTACCTGTGTTCCTGATTCTGTGCCAGTATCCTGCTCCTGTGTTTGACCCGGGTTCCTGACCTTGGCTTGTTTGACCCTGCTTACTCTTCTGCCTGATTGCCTGTTGCCAAAACCCAGCCTGGACTCTGACCATTCTCTGCCTGCCGCTTATGCTGTTCACCCTGATGTTTATGACCCAGCTAGTTTGACTCCGCTTCTGTCTACAAGCCTGCATCTGCTGACCTGCATCCACTGCTCTGCAAACCTGCATCTGCTGAACTGCATCCACAGCCCTGCAAACCTGCATCTGCTGACCTGCATCCGCTGCTCCGCAAAACTGTATCTGCTGACCTGCATCCGATACATTTGCTGGCCTGCATCCGCTGATCTCCGTATCTGCTGTTCCGGCATTTACTCGGCTATATAGCTCCAAGCAGTGAGGACTAAACAGGCACCTTTACCTCACCGTGCTCTTACCATCACTGTCCCCACTACAGTGGTCTCTGAGTCGGGGTGGTACGGGAGATCTCCCTCCGCACATCAGGCTCACATCCAAGGTATGTTACAGTGCTTTTGTACATCTTAAGAGATTTGCCATCATGGTGCGTATTTTCTTTTCTTTTGTCATATTCATCAATTAGTTTGCCTTTGACATATTCCAGTGTCAACCCCTGCTCGAGTCTGGTTTCCAAAGCATTAATAAGAGCAGTATATGTCTCCTGGAAGGCTACAGAGGAGCAGGGCAACAATATGGTTAGCTTTGATGCTCTCTCCGATGGTGCATAGCCGCTCTATGATCTCTAGCATTGCATTCACGTGGTCACACATTTGCTGGCCTTCTTTTAGTCTCATCATATAGCTTTCTTAGCAGAAACAGCTTTCTGCTTAGGCTTAAATGCTCATACAGTTTTTGTAATGAAGTCCATATACCTTTGGCCGTTTTCTCTGTTCTTATGCGGGTAAGCTGGTCATCTTCCACTAATAAGCTTATAGTCGCTTTTGCCTGCCTATTTTTCCTTTCCCAGTCCCCCATCTCTCTGTTTGTGGATCTGTCTGTATTCAGCACTTGCCACAAGTTGCCCTTGCTGAGAATCATTTGTAGTTTGAACTGCTACAGTTGGTAATTGCCATTGTTCAGCTTTGCTATTGCAAACTTTGCATCTGAACTGCTTGCTATCTTTCAGTAGTTTGTATACAGTACTCACTGACTCACTGTAGAATTCCTTCCAGTGCCTGGATGCCTTGGTGCCTGCTGGGTATGCTGGGTGCGCTGGGCCCATAACCTGTTGTGCAGAGTATTGAAATCATGAGCTGGAAGCTTCTTGTTTGCAGCAATAGCTTTGCTTTTATGGAGGACTAGCAATGCATGTCTTACAACATGAGAAACATGAAATGGGAAATAAACACAAACAAGTGCACTGAACTTATATAGAGGGTACATCCTGTCATAACATAGAATACACAATATAATACTATAATAATACAGCACCACCTGCTGCATAGATAAGTTTAATGCATACAGTATATAGTTCACAGCACTTTACATTACATGCTGTTGCTCTTTCAACAAGATAATCATTAGGAAAGCAGGAGAGCAGATTAAAATCCGTAATCTCCTTTGGCGGTCTTTCCCACATAAACATTTAAAATACAATTTTTTTTAGTGCTTTTCCCTGTATTTGTAGGTTAGTGACATTCTTCATTCTTCCTTAGCGTCATTCCCGAGTGCGGCTCGGGGGTGAATTTTTAATACCAAAAGCGGTAACCACGAACCTCACTCGGGATCGCATCACAGGATCCAGGCAAAGTTACTTACCTTGTCCCCAGGATCCTGCGATGTCTCCCCGCTGTGTGTGCAAGCCGAGTCCTCCGCCGGATCTATCACAGAGCCGAGTTACGTTCCCTGCGAGTGTTGCGACGCAAGCTTACGAAGCAAGGCACCAGATTCAAAAAGTAAAAAACACAATACACATACAGTACACTTTAATCTTACAGATTACATTACTGTATCAAATTATTTCACATCCCCTTTGTCCCTAGTGCTTTGTCCAGTGCCCTGCATGCAGTTTTATATTATAAATACTGTTCTTTCTGCATGGAAACTGGAGATTGTCCATAGCAACCAAAAAGTGTCCCTTTACGTCAAAAGCGGTTTTAGACCATCTAGAAAACAGCGATAATAAATTAGAATTACTTGCAGAATTGAGCGATAGTGATTTGTGGGGAAATCCGTCATCAAACACTGAAAGTAATGACAGCGACAATTCTGCAAATGAGCAAATTTCAGTGTTTTTGATTTGATTACATTATTGAATAATTTTCATTATTATTATATTATTATTTGTTATAATTATTTATAGTTATTTATTATATTATATATAATAAATAACTTATATTTCAAGCTTTATCATACTCGGGATGTCTACAAGACTGTTGTTTGGATGGATTGAAGTGTATTATTCCTAAGAATTACAGGCCTGTAAAACGACAAATTTCCATGCAAAACATTGTACTGCTTTGAGCATCAAAAATCTGAAATAATCATACCGCCAAGGAGGTTAAGCAAATATATTTCTTATCTGTTGCATAGGAATTCACGTGTACCATGATATACAAATGCAAAATATCTGAATTATTTCTCATGATAGCTGTTAACTTGGTTACTGATGTAAATGAACCATTAATAAATATATAGTAAAAAGATCAACATGCCTAGGCTTGTTTGTTGGTATTTCCGAAAAAGCAGCACATGCTGACAACTGGACCCGAGTCACAAAACAACACTGACTCACGCATGTTTGAGTCTTAGTTGGGTCAATTCAAGGTTAACTTCTTCCATTTTGAGCCCTTTGTAAATTTGTAGAAGCCACAATCATAAACTGCGAATAACTTCTGTTTTCTTTTTCCCAGCGTCATGATGAAATAAACTTTTCTACTTCTAAAGAGAAATGGTCATCAGTGTGTGTAATAAATAAACCTAAAAATATCGGCCATTCTTTTAAATAGTGCTGTTTTTAAAGACTGATGTCTGCATGAACATACTTGTACATTCTTGATATCTTACTGAAATGAAAGTGGTAGGGGTCTGGCAATATATATCTCTTTTTAAAACCCTTTTTAAATAATTAATGTTCCAAATATTATATAGAAAAGAACACATAAAAATAGCATATCAAAAGCAAAGGTATAAAGGTACTAGAAAAAATAAGAAGAAAAGAATAAATAGAAAAGAAAGACAAAAGACTGGAAAAAGGAGAAAGAAAATGACTGTGATTAGGCAGCAGTCCAAAATGTGCAGAAAAAAGGCATCACATGATGATAATAACTAATATTCAAACTAATAATGATATCTTAGGTACTTTAAAATTTTGTAGAACATGCAAAATTTACGCTATATGTAAAAAAAAAAAAAAAGATGGAACCTGAAGTAGCCTCAAATTTGCCATTTTCCTATATCCTGGACGCTATGGACATCTATATGTTCAGCTCATGTGTTCCATTGGCCGCAATTACATTCCACCCACAAAGGCACAACAGTAGCTCAATGCTGCCAAACTTCGTAAGGCAATATGTGTCTCATCTGTGTTTTAATGATCAATGTATTCATTTCCAAATAGTATATATAATCAAAAGAATGAGAATCAGCCTATTAACAGCAGCATTATTTTGACTAATCTACAAGAATAAATATGAATAAAAAGACAAAAATAGGGGTGCAGAAAAAAGTGATCCTATGACTAGGATTTCATCAAAAATGTGTAAAAAAGGTAACACAAAAGAATAGTCATTAAAATTACTAATAAAAAATCCACGTATAATTCCTTTAAGCCACATGTGCAAAGCCTGCATATTCTAGCCATACATGTGCTGCACGGGCAAATACTACTGAAACTTGCATATGCCATTTAGATAAAATGGGCAAGACGATTCAGAAGAGGGCTCTTACAAGTGTACCACAACATCCAGCAGAAGTCAGGATGGGCCTCTTTGGCCCTTACAGAGGAAGGGTCTTTTACCATGAACTCTGCCACAGGGCCTGACACTCAAAATTCCTTGGGTCAGGGGTGTGATTGAAGGCACAGGCTACCCAGGTGGTCATAAATAATGACAGATAGCAGCTTAGGTAAAATCTTTCACTTGGCCAAAACTCATGCTTTCTTCTTTCCCTCAGTCATCTACTTTGGGAATGGATTCATAAATACACTGGTCAGGTCCCCCAAACTGCCCAGATCTCCCCATCTTAGGTCAGTCCACTTCTTGTTAGTCAGGGGTATATTGTAAGCCCTTATTTGTATATGTTCCAGGGCCATGTAACAGCACCGCCAGGCTATGCATATGCAAGACCATAAGGTTGCAGGTTGACCTATAAGCATCAGAACTCCACTTTAATATATCTAGGATATAGAAATACATGTTATCCTTCTAACCTGAGTACACTTACGGCATACTTCTATTATCAGTGGAAAACATGGATAACATTGTTAAGTGGGTGTCAAGGCAAATTTTAAAATAGCATTTACATACATCTCTCCAATACATTTCCCCAATGTTTTATTTTTCAAACACACAAATACAGAAAAATAACATAGAACATACAAATATTAATGAGCCAGGAATATAGTGGGCTCCTACCTTCCTCTTTGACATACCAACACAGTATATTTTCATCTCTCTTCATCTCATCAACCAAACTTTCCGAAAGCCGCCGAGAACGGCTGAATGTGGCCGAAAATAGCCGACAAAGGCCGAAAATAGCAGAGAATGGCCGAATATACCCGAGAATGGCCAAAAATACCTGAAAGCCACCGAGAGTGGCAGAGAAGGTTAGGAACGGCGGGGGATTGGCGTATAACACGCACCCCCGATTTCCCCTTGATTTTAGGGGAAAAATTTTGTGTTATATGCCAATAAATACGGTACTCGGTAATTTGATACCTGGGCAAATGCTTCACAGTCTCTAAGGTAAGCAGAGGCTGCATAAACAGAACATGCAGAATAGAAATATGTGAGCTACCATCTTTGACTTTTTTTTTAGCATATATATTCTAGAGCTGTAATTTTTATTTTGTCATCTGTGTTGTCCCAGAATGAACAAAAGTGAGCACACCCCTGTTATTATATCTTTTCATGTGACAACACTGAAGAAATTACACTTTACTACAATGTAAAGTAGTGAGTATACAGCTTGTATAACAGTGTAAATTTGCTGTCCCCTCAAAATAACTCAACACACAGCCATTAATGTCTAAATTGCTGGCAAAAAAGTAGTACACCCCTAAGTGAAAATGTTTAACAGGACAGGTTCCACTCAGAACAGGCCTCACCATGGTTGACCAAAGAAGTAGAGTGCACTCTAATGCATATCCAGAGGTTGTCTTTGGGAAATAGACTTATGAGTATGCATTGCTGCAGAGGTTGAAAGGGTCAGCCCGTCAGTGCTCAGACCATACGCCACACACTGCATCAAATTGGTCTGCATTGCTGTTGTCCCAGAAGGAATCCTCTTCTGAAGACAAGCAGACTAAGGACATGGATTACTGGAACCATGTCCTGTGGTCTGATGAGACCAAGATAAACCTATTTGGTTCAGATGGTGTCAAGCGTGTGTGGCAGTAACCAGGTGAGGAGTACAAAGACAAGTGTGTCTTGCCTACAGTCAAGCATGGTGGTGGGAGTGTCATGTTCTGGGCTACATGAGTGCTGCCAGTACTGGGGAGCTACAGTTCATTGAGGGATCCATGAATACTAACATGTACTGTGACATACTGAAACAGAGCATGATCTCCTCTCTTCGGAGACTGAGCCGCAGGGCAGTATTCCAACATGATAATGACCCCAAACCTCCAAGATGATCACTGCCTTGTTAAAGAAGCTGAGGGTAAAGGTGGACTGGTCAAGCATGTCTCCAGACCTAAAATCTATTGAGCATCCTCAAACAGAAGGTGGAGGAGCGAAAGGTCTCTAACATCCACCAGCTCCACAATGTCATCAAGGAGGAGTGGAAGAGGACTCCGGTGGCAACTTGTGAAGCTCTGGTGAACTCCATGCCCAAGAGGGTTTAGGCAGTGCTGGAAAACAATGGTGGCCACACAAAATATTGACACTTTGGGCCCAGTTTGGAAATTTTTACTTAGGTGTGTACTTACTTTTGTTGTCAACATTAATGGCTGTGTGTTGAGCAAATTTACGCTGTTATACAAGCTGTACACTCACTACTAAATGTAAGAGGTGTACTCAGTTTTGTGAGATACTGTACATATTAGGTGACCCAATACTTCATTGCTGCATAATTTCTCTGGTTGCGTAATGAAGAAAGGATGTGGATGACATCCCTGGACCATGAACCTTCAAAAAAAACAAAAATGGCAACTCCAATACTGGTAATTATGATAGATACAGTTTAAATTTGGTAGAGTTTTTACCCGCTGGTAGTTCTTAGTTTGGGGCTTTTGGCAAGTAAAACAAAGTGATCCTCAATGCCTAAGCTTAAACTAATCATTATACCAACCATATCAATCAACGCTACCTCTTCCTGAACTCAAAAACAATCTACTCATAGACTTAACCCTTATGACTAAGAACAATGATGTAAAATGTCTAAAGACGTGTTGGTCTTTGTAGCTGATACTTAAAAGAGAAGTATAGGCAAAGCTTTGTTGGCCATACTCTTGTGAGTCACAAAAGGACATTTAAGCAGCACATATGTGGAACAAATTTATTTTCTGCAACCAGGGACTGCAGGAAAGAAATTAGCTAAATTCTCCGAAAGTGAGGGGGTGGGGGGACGCTGCCCTGCCAGGAGAACACAGTGATTATTGCTAGCGGCTATACTAGCCACTAGCGATAATCACATACAAAATCTAGCAGGCTGGTTGTACCCAAATTGATCGATCAATCAACTTGGTTCATTTAGACTTTCCATAAATGGTTTGAATCTCGGCTGGTACCTGCTTACTTTTGTGCTCCTGTCACCCAGACTCAGTTTATAGTGGGCTATTGTCCACTAGCAGCTAATTAGGCAGATCATTGCCTGGCTCGTGAAGGATTTTAACAATATTGTCAGGGATCAACCAACTGCTGATCGACAGCTGGTCCTATGTTTCAGTACAGACCTGGAGCCAGACATGCCTGCCCCCTCACCAGCCCAGTGCTCCAGAGAGCACTGGAGGAGTGGAGAACTGTGGCTGACAGTGGCTGCTCTCTACCCAGAAGAGACCGAGAACTGAGCAATTAGAGATAATGAGAACACTTAGTTTTCAGTCTTAGAGCTGGTGAGGGACAGCTGCAGCATGGAGGCGAGTATGGATGTTGCTGCAGGCTGCTGCTGCCACCTAAATGCTGAAATGTGGAGCTGGACTTTCAGGTCTTGTGGCTACAATGATTGGTTCCCAATCGCAAGTGTGCATGGGAATCTGCCCAAGACATGTTAGTCACTTCAATGCATACAGTGAGCGTGCTATCAGCACAGAAAAGCCATTCACCAAGGACAAATATATGCGGCAGCTCAGCATTAAAGCTTTGCCCATTGGCTGAATATATGTGTATGGCTGGTAGGAACTGGTTAATAAAATAATTTTTCTTGTTTTAGATGTCCATCTACAGATATTCTTTCATATTAACCTGGATTTAATACTTAAAGAGGAAGTAAATCCTGATCCTCTTTGTCTCCCTGCAAAGGTAAAAGCATAATGGACTACTATGCATCGCATAGTAGCCCATTATGTGTCACTTACCTGACACAGGAGCCAGCGATGTCACCGATGTCCCCTGTAGCATGAAGCGTCCATCTTCTTCCGGGAATCGCTGCTCCAGCGCTGTGAGCGGCCGGTGCAGCGATGACATCACTCCAGCGAATGCGCACGGGAGCCGTAAGTGACGGCATGTGTGTCTACACCATTGTATACTGCGCGCATGCGCCATAGACAGCGGTGCCCTATTTTTGTAAAATATCTCCTTAACCATGTAGGTTAAGGAGATATTAATTGGACCTACAGGTAAGCCTTAATCTAGGTTTACCTGTAGCTCAAAGTGTTTTGTAAGGCTTTATAACCACTTTAACCACTTTCAGACCGGACCAATTTGCTGGTCAAAGACCAGACCACTTTTTGCAATTCGGCACTGCGTCG
Organism: Lithobates pipiens; assembly: GCF_037356315.1. Classification (NCBI taxonomy): domain Eukaryota; kingdom Metazoa; phylum Chordata; class Amphibia; order Anura; family Ranidae; genus Lithobates; species Lithobates pipiens. Next base: position 199,653,119 of record NW_027507787.1, read on the forward strand.
CTTTAACTGACAATTGCGCGGTCGTGCGACGTGGCTCCCAAACAAAATTGACGTCCTTTTTTTCTCACAAATAGAGCTTTCTTTTGGTGGTATTTGATCACCCCTGCGGTTTTTATTTTTTGCGCTATAAACAAAAATAGAGCGCCAATTTTGAAAAAACGCATTATTTTTTACTTTTTGTTATAATAAATATCCCCCAAAAATATATAAAAAAACATTTTTTTCCCTCAGTTTAGGCCGATACGTATTCTTCTACATATTTTTGGTAAAAAAAATCGCAATAAGCGATTATTGATTGGTTTGCGTAAAAGTTATAGCGTTTACAAAATAGGGATAGTTTTATAGCATTTTTATGAATAATTTTTTATTATTTTTTTTTTTACTAGTAATGGCGGCGATCAGCGATTTTGTGACTGCGACATTGTGGGGGACCCATCGGACATTTTTGACACATTTTTGGGACCATTGTCATTTATACAGTAATCACTGCTATATAAATGCAGTGATTCCTGTGTAAATGACACTGGCAGTGAAAGGGTTAACCAGTGGGTGGCAGTGTAGGGGTTAAGTGTTCCTAGGGGTGTGTTACTAACTGTGGGGGGGTTGGGCTTTCATTTAGTGAACACTGATCTCTGCTCCAATCACATGGAGCAGAGACCAGCGTCACTAGTTGCTAGGCAGAATGGAGAAATGCTGTTTACACGGTATTTCCTCTATTCAGCCGTCCCGTGAGATGATTGCTGGTATGCCCGCGGCGATCGAGTCTGCGGGTCCCGCGACCGGACTCACGGCAGGGCGGCATTGAAGATTGGACGTACATGTACGCCAATATGCCTGCCCGTGCCATTCTGTCGACGTACATCGTCGTGCGCTGGTCGGGAAGTGGTTAAAGAGACCCTGTTACCATAAACCAGGGGTCATCAACCCTGTCCTCAGGGTCCACTAACAGGCCAGGTTTTATGTATTACCTTGGGGAGATGCAGACTAGAATACTGCAATCACCGAGCAGTAAATTATATCACCTGTGATGTATTTCAGTCATCTTGCAAACCTGGCCTGTTAGAGGGCCCTGAGAACAGGGTAGATGACCACTGCCATAGAAAACCTTATACTAAAGAACTGTAAAAAAAAAGATTATGTGTGCATTTATTATATTTTAGGAATATTACATAACTGTAAAAGCCTCCCTTGTGTAGACATCTGTAGCAGCCATAACCCGTTGCAGGGCGGCCTTGACTTAATGGGCTTACCGGTTACCTTCTCTTGGCCTGCTTCTCCGCATCAAGGGGTTCCCAGGGTTGATACCCAACGACTTGTACACTGACACAGATGAAGTCCTTTCAAAAAGGTTTATTTTGCAGTAGAACTTTCACAAACACAGTCTCTTATCAAACAGAGGGCACGGGTGAAGAACTCAGGCACCTTGAACTGCAGATTTAGCAAAGTATCTATTTCCACCCAGAGAGTAGCCACTTGCAGCTGGGTACTTCAAGGCTGAGCAGATCTCTAGCCAGAGATCATGGCAGCACATTGACTCAAAACTTGAACAATCGACTGATGGTATACAGGAACCCTTTTCCAACCGTACCTGGAATGTTTCCCACTTCCTTTATGGTACTGGAAAACTTGCCGGCCCTCCTCCAAAGAGTCCTCCCCTGGTCACTTCCACGAGCTGTGGTGTCCCTCCAAGCCTAGAGCACACCCAGACACTTTGAATGCTCCCTCAGTTACTGTGCCTCGGACTAGCAGGTTCCAAGACTCGGGAACAGATGGATCCCTACCCCAAACCAGACAGGTCTATCAGGTAGCCCCTTCACGAGGCTACCCCAGTCCTGGAACCAGAACAGACCACCCGGGTCTCACAAACAACTCCGGAACCCTGACCACGTGACCCACGCCTGTTTAAGTACCCCCTCCCAGACTCCTCAGTGGTCCCCGGCACTCCCGCTGATTGGCTCCGAGAGTGCCGATACCCAAACATCCAACCAGACTTGGTTCTGGCCTGTCATGCGCACCTCACCGTTCACATGACCAGGCAGAACTTTTAAACATAGCCTGGCCAGACTGGTGTTAGGCCTACCTACAATAATTAACCCCCCCAGAACCTTTATTATCCTGAGGCCAAAAACTAAATTTACAATACGCATGACATTTGATCCCAAATGTCATCCGCTACACATCAAAAAGACTTGAGACTGCTGCTCAACCACTGTTATCTGGGATGTGATCTCAGCAGCCCCAGCCTACAAAGAGATTAAAGTGGTTATAAACACTTTATAACCACTTTTAACTACAGGCAAGCCTATAATTAGGCTTACATGTAGCTACACTGGATATCTCCTAAACCTGCACGGTTTAGGAGATATGCCTGTATTTGCATGTGCCGATGTCACCGACACATGCGCACTTAAGTAAACTGAAGCAATGGCCCATACGTGCCATTGCTTCAGTTAGACTGTGCCATTACCGGCGGCTCCCGCATATGCAGGAGTGATGTCACCGTGGCTCTGGCCAATCACAGCGCCAGAGCCGCGATACCCAGAAGTAACCCCCGGGAGAGATGTTGGCCACCGAAGCAGTGAATGAGGACCGAGCGGGGGCTTCGATCTCAGGTAAGTAATTGATAATGAGCTAGTATGCTACGCCTTTGTCTTGCGGGGGTTTTTTATTTTATTTATTTTTTAGGGTTTACAACCACTTTAAGTGCTTCTTCCCTTATAGCTACACACAGTTAAATGTTATCTGAAGGGGGGGGGGGGGGGGGCAGGAGTTGAGGAGCTGGAACAGCACAGTGATCACAGATTCTCAGAAGAGTAAAGGATTATAATGTGCAAGGAGAGAAGGGTGTGTGCTAAGAAATTGACTCTTCTGGAGTAGTCACATTTTCTAGCAAGGTTCCAGCTAAATTTATGTAAAGCAAAAATACTGCAAGTAGCATGTCAAATACTTTATTTTTCTATGTTGTCACCTTTCTCTAACTAACCTCTCACAACAAATACACTTGATCAGAAATTAGACCCTGACACTTACCTTAACCCTTGACCTAACACCCCAAAATGTAACACTTGATCCGGATAAATACTAAGGGGTTGATTCACTAAAATGGCTAAACCTGGTGAGCTCTGCATCGAAACCAATCAGCTTCCAGTTTTTTTGTCAAAGCTTAATTGAACAGCCTGAAGTTAAAAGCTGATTGGCTACCGTGCACAGCATCACCAGATTTTGCACTCTCCAATTTTAGTAAATTAACCCTTGAATTTAACGCCAACTCTTCTAACCCTGAAACTTGACCTGTAACCATTGGCCATGATGCTAATATTAAAATGATCCCTGAAAACCTGGAACTATTGAGGTTGAATGTACACTCTCCTGCACTGACATCTTGGTGATACCATTTAATATATAGACTTTTCTTAAACTGTGTAACATTAACAACAGATTTCTGAGTAATTTTCTTATTCATTTGGCTAAATACTAAAAAGGGAATGCATTAAAAAGGAAGTCTTTTACAAAGATAAATGCCAGTTTCAGAAGACGTTGGAAGCTAACATTGTATGATTCTGATTCATGTCAGGAAGTGAAGCTGAATCTATTCAGATTAATTTTGAATAAAAGGACAAATCCAGAATTTGTGTGACAATCCATGTGGGCCCCTCAATAGAAAGGACAATTACCTCAATATTTTATATGCATGAAGTATGTCAAAACCAACACTTTATTCTTTTAAGAGTGGTGATGAGTTAGAACCACTGTTAAAGTATTATTGCCTCCCTTTAGCGATTTTCACTTTTTTCTTTTTGTCCAGTTGACCGCTGTTACTGGCATTAGAAATGAGGAAAATCCAAAATTTGAAGTTGATCTTCAAATGTGGACACTCCGTTTAGAGAGGTTTCCTCTCACTCCCTGTTTTGTTTACAGGACAGGAAGTGAAGGAAAATTTATCACCGGCAAAAAAATCCGGACAGGAGTATTTACCATTCTTTAAAAAACGCTCAGGGCAAATCGCCCTCATTGTACGGTACTTTGACGCTAAATACCATTGTTATAGCAACAGCTAGCTGCCATAACCCTGGTATTTTCAACAACGGCAAGCTGCTGGCTTTTGGATAAAAGCGGTCTCAGTGGCAGATTTGCCGCAACATTACTTTTATCAGTAGCGGGAGAGGGCCTCCCCTCCCACCGCGTTCCGGTCATCTCCGCCGCTTACTGGAGTGTCCTTATCGGTGAAGACGATCGCGTCCTTCCCCCTGACAGACATGGAGCCAAGTGAGGCCCTTGCTCATCTCCATAGCATTGAATGGTGGAAGTGGTAACAAACTTCACTTCCACGCAATAGTCTCAAAGGGCAAATTTTTTTTTGCTAGAAAAATTTAATTTCATTTTTTTATTTTTATTTTTTATTGTATTTTAGTGCACTTTTTGACCCCAGATCTCACATTTAAGAGATTATTTCATGATTTTTTTTCTATTACAAGGGATTTTTCTTTTTAAAGGACAGTGTAAAAATAAAAAATAAAAAAGTAAAATAAATAAGAAAAAAAAAATTAAAGCCCCTGTCCTGACAAGCTCGCACGCAGAAGCAAATGCATATGTAAGTCACTTCTGCATATGAAAACGGTGTTTAAACTACACATGTGCGGTATTGCTGCGATCGTTAGAGTAAGAGAAATAATTCTTTTAAACATCACCTGTAGAGATTTTTAAGGGTCAAAGTTTGTCATCATTACACGAGCGGGAGCAATTTTTAAACATGACATGTCGGGTATCAATTTACTTGGCATAATATTATCTTTCACAATATAAATAAAATTGAGCTACATTTACTGTTGTCTTATTGTTTTAGTCCAAAAAAGTGTATTTTTTCCAAAAAAAATGCTCTTGTAAAACCGCTGCGCAAATACAGTGTGACATACAGTATTGCAATGACCGCCATTTTATTCTTTAGGGTGTTTGAAAAAATATATATAATGTTTGGGGGTTCTAAGTAAGTTTCTAGCAAAAAAGCACGCTATTTTTAGCATCTCTTTACTGTTGTATTTGCAGAGGTATTCGGCCGAAAAAGGTTTAAAACCACTCGCAAAGCTTGATTTCAATGGGCAGGAGCGGTATACACACTGCTCCTTCACCGCTTCAAAGATGCTGCTAGCAGGACTTTTTTTGCAGTCCTGCCAGCGCACCGCTCCCTCTGGCTTTCACACTGGAGTGAATGGAGTGGCTCTTTCAGGGCGTTTTGCAGGCACTATTTAAATCGCCCCCAGTGTGAAAAAGATCTTAATATAACCGCAAAATGCGTTAGAAAGACTTTAATGTCTCTGGATAATTGTCTGAATGCTTTCGCTGCAGTCTAAATGAATCTGTGCTTTTATACTTGTACATTTAAAAAATATATATATTTTTGTAATAATGATATTTTACATGGCCTATATTTGTATGGTATGTGCACACTGGTTGGTAACCTATGAACACATATTTTTCCCAGTATTTTCTATGTTTTTAGTACTATTCATTGGGTTGGTGACCTTTCAGTACTGAGCTGTTACACTTACTTTGCACTAGATGCAGGATCAATAAAGAAGGAGAGAACATGCCCCCAGGGACTTTATGGGTGGGGTTAAAGATATAGTCGGTACAACAAAGTATGAAAAAAATATATCAAATGCAAATTTTATTAATACATAATAATAATGGTAACACAGACAAAAAATACAGAAAACCAGCACATTGTATGCAGAGACTCTTGCCGGATGTACATTGAAGAAGCCAGAGATTCTTAAATAATCAAAGCATTATCCAATATACTTCCAATATCCAACATGTTTCGGATTAATATTTATGTTTAATTCCTTCTTCAGGGATCGCAAAGAGTAACTGCAATATCTATCAAATATATAAAAATAATATTAATTAATCAAAATATAACGCTTGGTATAAGGCATGTATACGTGGTTCAAACAAAGGATGCAGGAAGCGTTTAGGATGCACTTACTAGGCAAATCAGAAGACATCATAAATATAATTTTGAAAGAAGCAGGCAGGACTCCAGGATTTCAGCATCCAAACAATGTTAGAGAGATTCCAAAAACTCCAAAGTACTTTGGTTGTAAGTTTCACATTGATTGTAAGCCCTTGTACACACGGTCGGACATTCCAACGGAAAATGTCCGATCGGACCGTGTTGTCGGATAATCCGACTGTGTGTGGGCTCCATCGGACTGTTTCCGTCGGAATATCTGACGGACAAAGTTTTAGAGCTGGGCTATAAAATTTTCCGACAACATGATCCGATCGGACTTTGTCTGACTGTGTGTAGAGAATTCCGATCGGACAAAGTGCCCCGCATGCTCAGATCAAATTCCTAGACCAAAGCTATTGGCTACTAGCCTGAACGTAGTCCCGTCGTAACTAAATAACGTCATCACGTTACGTACGATCGGATTTTCCCACAACTCTGTCCGACCGTGTGTATGCAACACCAGTTTCGGAAATTCCGACACCAAAATCCGACGGATTTTGTTGTCGGAATGTCCGACCGTGTGTACAAGGGCTAACAGGGCCAATTAGATCAGAGCTGGTGGATAGACTAATTGAGTAAAAAGTCGCACTGCAGACTATAAACTACCAAATAGACCATTGCTCTCATTAATATTGAAGACCCGGAAAGAGTGAAGACATTGGGGGTCGCCATGTCCACAAGGGACAGGTCATACAAAGGGACATGTTGGAAAAAAAATTCTCATGAGTTACCAGAATAAACAATTTTTGTTAATTAGTACAGTGTTTGTCCTTAAAAAGTCAAATGAGCAAGAACCCCCTATAATCAGAAAAATGTACCACCTGGAAGAAGATGGAAATAAACACAAAAGAATTATTGTATACAGGCTAATAAAAGTTTTTTAAGGAGATATAATGAGAAATTTCTGTGATAGTGATAAGTGATTAGCAGTATACAGTTTACCAGTATACAGATTATCTCTTGGACTACAAATAAAGTGTTATGATTCATATTATTATAATTATTAATAATAATAATAATAATAATAATAATACTATTTTGATTTTACTCAATATTATGTTACTATTGTTACTATGATTCATTTCTTACTTTTTTTTTTTTAGAGTCACACATATTACATCATTTCTGATTCTATGCTGGAATGTAGCTACAAATGTAGGAAGTTTTCCTCTGTCATTCCAGAAGTTTTGTGCCATTAATTGCATTCTCATTTTCAACATGGGATGAACATTCAGGAAAAAATGTAACAATTGTTCACCCAATTTCCTAATAATGTTTATTATGCTTCAGGACTTGTGTACGTGGCTTTTTTTTTTTTTTTTAAGCCTGAACTAATGCCTGGTACACACTATGAGTTACACATAATACCTGGTAAAAATGAGAAGCTCGGAAGGAGGTCGCTGTACTAATGATGCAATTTTAGTACAGCGATCTCCCCACTGAGCTATTGTTTTCTGACATTTTTGCCAGAATACACAGAGCTCACAGCCATTGGCTGCGAGCACTGATCGGATGCCGATCTGCAGGTATATTTCTGGCATGCGCATTAAACAGAAGCTAGATGTTCACCTGGCTTCTGTTGGACAGGCTGCTGTATATACGGGCCGAATGTTGGCCAGTTTTGTTGAAATAGCCGATTCCAGACAATATTTGGCCCATGTGTACCAGGCATTACTTATTTCTACATATGCGTCAGTGTCAATGCAAATGAAAATTCATACAACCATCTCAAAGTTACTCTGAAACACATTAATGCAACAATCAAAAGCAACTCAGAAGAATGTCAAACCAACACAAAAGCATATTTTGTTTCTGAGTCTGATGCCTGTTTACCGGAGTCTTAATTGTACACATAGAGCTCCCTCTACTTATCTGTCTACAAATCTCTGTCTTTACTAAAATTACAAAAATAAGGAAGAACAAGCAAGTAAAATGAAAATGATATCTACTTTACTGTAAACATTGCAAAAATAACTTAGAAAATGTATTTATTTTAAATGCAATACAATTTCCCTTTGAGGCTACTTTGTCACCAAAATAAGAACTTAAAGTGATTGTAAAGGTTTTTTTTTTTAAATAACAAACATGTCATACTTACCTCTTCTGTGCAAGGGTTTTGCAGCCCAAATCCTTTTCTTCTGGGATACCAGGCCCCTCTCCTGGCAACTCCTCCTCATCGATTGCCCCATGGGGGCACTCGTGCGGGTGTGCTCCCAAGTCCTGCTGCATCCATTGACACAGACAGCAGGACTCGGCCCCGCCCCCAGCTCCCGTGTCACTGGATTTGATTGACAGCAGCGGGAGACAATGGCTTCTGCTGCTATCAATCTATCCAATGAGGACCCAAGACCGCATCTGGAGCTGCTGGGCTCATACTCTTCACTGGAACGATCGGGTTTAGGTAAGTAAAAGGGGGTGGCTGCACCACAGAAGGTTTTTCACCTTAATGCATAGAATGCATTAAGGTAAAAAACGTTGGGACTTTACAACTCCTTTAAAACTAGTTTCCCTGTAAAGAAATTAATGACCATTTACCTGTACTGCAACTCAGACAGGCAGATCGATAGATAATAAGATAGATAAAATAGATAAGATAGATAAAATAGATAGATAGATAAAATAGATAGATAGATAAAATAGATAGATAGATAAAATAGATAGATAGATAAATAGATAGACAAAATAGATAGATAGATAGATAGATAGATAGATAGATAGATAGATAGATAGATAGATAGATAGATAGATAGATAGATAGAATTGTCCAGGTCCTTTAAAAAAAATAATTTGCAGGTCATAATAGTACAAGTGTTGCACTCAACGCCACCAGTTTTTTTTACCTATATAGATAAACATTCACCAGATTGGTAGAACCTTTATATTATCGAAGGTCATTCAAGTCCATTGATCCGTCACGCTTAGGCTCATAATTTCCATAACCAACACCTCCAATCTTCAGTGTTTATTGATCAATATAACACAATGAAACCCAATAGCGTGATTCAATGTTTCTTTATTTAATAAAAACACCTATCATGGTAACATATGTACTCACATGTCCAGGTGCTACACTCGCACTAGTAAAAATGCTCAGTCATATATACTTTGTAGTATTTCACATGACCCTTTATTTTGTCATCAGAGTATCTGCACACCTACCAAAGTAATTCATCAGAACTTTCTCAAGGGATTTCTGCTTTCTGCAATGGAGGTGCTAGTCATCAAGGCCGATAGAGTGGGTTAACCTCCACAGCAGAAACATCTGTAGCAATGAAATCTGACAGGGGTTCCACATGCTATCCAAAACTTAAATTAATACGTTTTGAATTATAGGATAACTAAACCCAAGACTATAAATGTAATACATTGCAGCTTACAGTCCATAGATGTGGTGGCTACATTTTTTTTTTAAAGCTAAGAAATTTTCAGCAAGTACAGAAAATATCTGTTGATCTTGCCAGAAATGCAGTATCCTTGTCACTTCCTGCGAGCTGCATCGAAGAATATCTTCCCTCCTAGTTCTCTTCTGTAAACTATCAATTGTCCTGCCCTCATTTAATTGGTCTGAAGAGATAGACATGTTTGTGGTCCATATTGGAAGAGAAGCCTATGGTGACAACCATGGTACCTTCTATGCTGATACTGTACAGTGGAGGAGTGATGTAGCTTAGGGACAGGAAGTGTGTTATTTGTAGGATTACTAGGCAAAAAGAAACTTAAAAAAAGAAACAGAATCCTGCCACCACACCAAGGCCTCATGCACATCAAGCTTTTACAGGTGTTTGACTTTTATTTTAGCCTCCAAACTCACCTCTGTGTTAGCCTATGTGGTCATGCAGACATATGTATTTACAAGCATATCCATTGCTTGTCCAGGAGAGAAACATTTGGGTAGATAAAATTCTGAACGCACCTAAACTCCTGTAAATGCGTCTAAGCGCTAGGCGGATTGAGCACTTGAACGTTCATTCCTTCCAATGGCCAGAATAAATTAAAATTCTGACCAATGGAATCAATGAACCCCAAAATGATTGATGTGCCTAAACATGTCTAAATGCATTAGCCGCACCACTTTCAGACGATATCGCTCGGGCGGGCGTCTCTCCTCTCCTCTTCATGGCTCTGGCTGCCTGGAGTCTACTCTACTGTGTGATGGGTGTGCCGCTGAGCTGCAGGAGGTCACCTGAAGTCTGGTCAGGTAGGTCAGTGTATGTCAAGTAGGTCAGTGTGTGTCAGGTAGGTCAGTGTGTGTCAGGTAGGTCAGTGTATGTCAGGTAGGTTAGTGTAGGTCGTGTAGGTCAGGTAGGTCAGTGTGTGTGTGTGTCAGGTAGGTCAGTGTAGGTCAGTGTAGGTCAGTGTGTATCAGGTAGGACAGTGTAGGACCTGTATGTCAGGTGGGTCAGTGTGTGTCAGGTAGGTCAGTGTAGGTTGTGTAGGTCATGTAGGTCAGTGTGTGTGTGTGTGTCAGGTAGGGCGGTGTAGGTCAGTGTGTGTCAGGTAGGTCAGCGTATGTTAGGTAGGTAAGTGTAGGTTAGGTAGGTCAGTGTAAGTCAGTGTCAAGTAGGTCAGCACGCGTCAGACTTCGGGCTGAAGCCCCTGTTTTTTCTGCCACCTAGCAACGTCCCTGCATCCAGGGGAGAAAAATACATTTCCAGGGTGGTATTTTATTCACTACTTGCAATAAATATATTTAGCACATTCATTTTATCTGCAGTTATGATTTATTCACTCAATTTGCAGATACAATTCTGTGAGTGATTTTCCCCAGAGCTTGTTATAATGCCAGCTCCTGAGGTATTGGCTTTCAGTTCCTGTTGTACATAGCAGAAGGTTTCACCTCCTACAACAATCTGAATAAAACAAACCAGTCATAGCGCTTGTGGAGGCTGCACTCTCATCTTGTTACAGACAACATTCCAGGTACTACCAACATTTTTTATTTTTGCTATACTTTGATATTAAAAAAATAATAATTATAAAACAGACACTGAAGTGTTTCTCTCAAGGCTCAGCTCTAGATATTTCTATTTATTTTAATGAGCCAGAAAGGCTCCTTTCACACAGGCTTTCCATTCAGGTCCACCTGTTAGTTTTTCATGTGGACCTGATTGGAAGCTCCATGCAGTTCAATGGGCAGGTGAATATAAATGGACTGTTTACATCCAGCTACCCCTGAGTTCATTCAGATTCAGAAAAACAGAGCCCATCCATCCAGGTTGGGAAAAATGGAAATCTCTCCAACAGGACAAAAATACATTTTTGTGGTAAATATTTGTTGATTGACTTTCACAAATTCAAAATTAGTACAATCCTTCTCATTTCATTAGAAAAACAGGAACGTTCACAATCCTTTATCAATATATCTTAATTCAAAATGATTGAACAGCCAAAAATAGGAATTATAGCTGATACACCAATATAAGTACATTCCAAAAGTGTGAAAACATAAAGGAATGCAGGTGTACAAAACAGAAAAAAAAAGAAAATTATCTTTGGTTATTCACTGCTGATAATTAAAATAGTGCTTGAAAGTAGGCTCCAGTAGTGAAGCTTAGCCAAAAAGTCATATAACTCAGATGAATCCTTAAATTCAAACCCTTTTAAACTTCTAATAAGTATCATTATTACCAATTCCTCTATACACATAATACCACTAAGGGGGGGGGTGTAGGCAGGGATTATTTCTCTGCATAGTCCCATCTAGGGGTGTGTCACCGGGAAACTCAAGACCTGGAGTTTGTATGACACAATATTGTTGAGGTTCTTCTAAAAATGGGTATGTGTATTCCCTAGCTCAAGAAGAAGCAAGGTGGAGGAGAAGCTGTAGCGAAGGTGGAGAACCTCAGGGGGACTTGGGGGTGGAAAATGATCTGGGGGTCCTAGCAGATCATACTCAGCAATAGCATGCTATGCTGAGCTGCAGCAAGCAAGGTTAGCAGACACTTAGCATGCATTAAAAAGGGTATTTGCTCAAGAGATAAAAACTACATTTCTACCACTTTACAAAACTCTGGATCAGCCACAGTTTCGGACACCAGTCCTCAGGAAAGATGTACTTGAACTGCAGAGAATCCAGAGAAAGACAACAAAGCCAATATTCTAATGCCGTGTGCACACAGCCAGACTTCTCGACAGCAAAGGTCCGACTGAACAAATCAGTCAGACAATTCGATCATGTGTGCGCTTCATCTGACCTTTGCTGTTGAAAAAACAGACGGACTTTAGATTTAGAACATGTTTCAAGTCGTTTTCGAGTCCGGTCGGAAAATAAGTTTGTTTGTATGCTAGTCTGACGGATGAAAACCGACGCTAGGGCAACTATTGGCTACCGGCTATGAACTTCCTTATTCTAATCCGGTCGTATGTTATCACGGCTGAATTCCTCGGACTTTGGTGTGATTGTGTGTGGCCAAGTCCGTTGGAAGTCCGCCGAATGTCCATCGGGAAGACCGTCGGACCTAGTCTGCTGGAAAGTCCAGTCGTGTGTACACGGCATTAGTGATCTGGAGCAGCCTTTTTCAACCAGGGTGCCCAGGCATCCTGGGGTGCCTTCAAGTATCTTAAAGGGTGTCTTGGTAAAATACCTAAAAATTGCCCAAAAATTGTGTACAAGCCAGCAGGTGGATAAGGCCTGCCTTTTAAGTTAACACAATGCCACATTGTGCACCATTACAACCTTCAAGCCGCTGGCCTCCTATCAATCAATGACACCATTGGTTGATAATAAGGACATCAGGTGCCTGCAGAGCATCCTTGTTTGCCCCTCCCCTGTCCCTCTCCATCAGCACTGGGTTCACATTGGCTGAGTGAAGGAGAGAACCAGTACCAGTGTGCAAATATGTATTTGCTTTGTAGGAATAAATTACCTCTAATGTTGGGGGTCCTACGTGTGTGGATGTTGCTGCATTCTGTAAAACCATTTGTTTTATTTTTTACTTTTTAGAATGGGATACCTTGAGATTGTCCATCATTTTAAAATGGTGTCTTGACTTAAAAAGGTTGAGAAACACTGATCTGGAGGATCCCAGTTATACAATTACAAACATTACAATTATTCTCACTGGAGAAGACATCTCAAGAGGGGACATGATTTCAATATACAAAGCTATACACGCTCAGGTTGAACTGGATGGACTGTTGTCTTTATTTAACTTTACCAACTATATAGCTATGTATTGTGTCAATGTCAGTTTAGTGCTTGCGGTATACTACACTGCATGTGAGAATTTACATCTACTTTAATACATTTCAACTTTATATATTTCCACAAAGATACGTTTTGGGGGCTGAGAGTATCATTGGTTGGACCCATTTCAAGCTGTGATACAAAGTATTAGTAATCAGATGGAAATATGACTGTCTTGGAATTAAGCCTTTCTGTGCCTCCAAAGTAACACAGTGAAATTATTTGTACCGTGCTGTCGCCAAACAATGTTTATTGTAATTGTAAGAATAGACCAGAGAAAGATTCATGACATTTAAGAGCGCTGTGAGCATGCGGATGTGACTAATCTTTCTGTAAATGTCTCTTTGACAAGTATATACAGTATAAACCAAAGGAAAGGAACAAGGGAGAAACAGAAACCTCAATGCTTTCTACTGTTTTTACTGCTAATTCGGTAAGTATTTAGTAAAGGTATACTAGCCAACATTTTACAATTCCAAGGAATCGCTTACTGCTTAGTTGGTATAACGACACATCAAATATAAATTTGTTCCTCAAAATGAATTCTCTATATGACTCATTTTAACCTGTTTGTTAAAGCGGGAGTCCAGCGCGCCCGCGATGTCGGCACCCGAAGCCGATCTCTCGATCGTCTCTCGGGTGCTGCCGCCGCCATCTTGGGTATGGGAATCAGGAAGTGGAGCCTTTCGGCTTCATTTCCCGGTTCCCTACTGCGCATGCGCGAGTCGCGCTGTGCAATAAGGATGGACCCGCTGCCTCTGGGATCTGTGTGTTTCCCAGCAGGCAGCGGGGGACTTTCGGAAAGGGGCGTAATCTACGCCCCTTTCCGCAGAGAGCTATCCCGGAAGTGGGTGCAGATACCTGTACTGTACAGGTATCTGCACCCCCCTCCCCCCTGAAAGGTGCCAATTGTGGTGCCGGAGGGGGGGAGGGTTCCGATGAGTGGAAGGTCCACTTTAGGGTGGACCTCCGCTTTAAATAGCAAAAACGATTTGACGTGTCACAGTGACATCATTGCTCATGTGGCATGGCTATAAGAACACTTAGCCCCCATTCACACTTATGCAAATTAGATATGCGTTTCCCCGCATCTAATTTGCATAGTAGGAGAATGTGACTGGCTCCTTATGGAACCGGTTCACATATCTCCGGGGCGGCTGCGGAGTGCACTGCACAAAAGCGTGCATCTTTGGCTCAGTTTCAGGGCCAAATTCAGGCAAAGAATTGGCCTTGATTCATCCCTGAAACGGGGAACAGGGATGCACAGTGCTCTTGTGCAATCTGCAGCGTGCTATAGTGTGAACCCAGGCTTAAAAATAAAAGTTTGACTATTGGACCAGATACCGATTAAGGTAACTAGTCCGAATTCATGGTCTATCAAAAAAAATTTTGTCACATTTTAATACAGCTATTATGCAAAAATTTAGTTAAATAACAGGGATCTTTAAATTTTTTTGAACAGCCTTGAAATAGACCCTATTTTTTGCTAAAGTTGCTGTTTTCTTTATTTATGTTTAGGGCATTGTATACTGGGCATGTCGGAAACTGGAGATGTAAAAAAAGTTGTCTCGGTGGAGCTGTATATTTGGGATACACCAGCAGAAAGGGAAGCAACAATAGAGAAGAAAATAGATTTTTTTTAAACTGCAGCATAACTGAAGCAATAGTTATTGGGTACAGAAGGTGATACTAAATAAAATAATAGTACAAGGGTATAATGTCATATTTAAAAATATTCTTACAATGTGAAGAAGAGTTACAGGCTTATCAAGCCAACAGAGAGACACTCACACACAGTTTCCAAGCTGTGGCCTGCGTGAAGGTTTCCCACTGATGGTACACCAACCAACAGGTGGGCTCTGATGCCAAATGTCTGTATAAAGTGCTTTTGCACTGGATTCCACCCACTTCCATATGTCAAGGGACATGTTTTGAGGATAACTTCTCATTTAACAGAACTATTCAAATGAATTGTAATACTATACCTTTGGGTTGTTACCTGCCCTATATCGGACATAATAGGGTCTACATTGTGCCTATATTTAATGTTCCATTCATAAAATACGGGGTTTAGAGCTTGTAGCATCCCATGGAGTTATCTCTGTGTAATGCTGCAATTGTGTGATCAGACTCTCCTACCAGCTTTTTTTTCAATAATTGGAACGAATAGACTTTTGCTTGCCTTTCCTAAAGCAAATTAAGCATAATGCACATCCACAGACAAGAGAAAACAGTACAGTATATGACAGTATATGAATATATATACAGTATCTCACAAATATTTTATTATATCTTTTCATGTGACAACACTGAAGAAATCACACGTTGCTACAATGTAAAGTAGTGAGAGTACAGCTTGTATAAAACAGTGTTTCTCCCCATGAGGTCTGTAGCCGGCCAGCTAAAACCTGTCCTAGGTTGCTAATTGGATTTACATGCATATACAGATAGACGATAAAAACAGTTATTTACTGTGACTTTATATACGAATGGCATTAGCCATGGTCCACACAAATACATCCCAAACAAATGAACTAAGACGTTCAGAGCGTATCAGAAAACCGACCCTAAAGATGCTGGGAAACTTGGAGCAAGAAGCAGCATTAAAAAGGAAAAAAGTTCACCAGAATGTATGATAGGTGGAAATCTTACATTAAAGATGTTTGTAGAAAGCTAAAGCAAGAAAGTATAAAAGGAAACTTGAGTGATATGATAGAGACTGTAGAAGAATCTGAATCAGAGCTTATGGCAGCATATGTCAACCTGTGGTCATCTACGACACCTCCCCAAGATATTGTAAGGAACATGGACACATGTACTGCAGTCACTAAAGATTTAGTAAAGCTCATGAGAGAACTATCATCTGAAGCTAAATATTATGAAGTTAAGGCAAGAGAGACAATGCTAGGTCTTTAGGAGGAACCACAATCGCAAGTAGGACTTCTCCCATTAGCAGAAGTGCCAGTAACATATCAGAGTCCTCAAGTACTTTAATAGCAAAAAGAAAGGCATTTGTTGAACAACTCGCTGTCAAGAAAGCAGAAATTGAGATGGAATCTGCAATCGAGGTGCAGCATATGCTAATAGTAGAAATGGAAAGGCTGAAGGAAGTCAAGATTATAGAAGCCAGACTAAGAGTACACAAAGAGGACATGAATAGTAATCATAAGTCTAGATCTGTATTAAGTGAAGATGCAGACTCCTACTTCCTTTCATACGCCCAGGAGAATGGAAGGAAATCACCTGCATGTAATGAAGAAGAAAGTCATTGCCCTTCCATCCCTGCTCAGAAAAATGAAAAGAGAGACTCACCCGATTAGAACTAAATGAAAAAATAAAAAAGGGTAATTCTGTTCCTAGATGTCATTGCAATGATCAGGAGAATGTTACGACTATGGTCCCAGCAAGACTTCCTGTTCCAGAACCTACAGTTTTTTCAGGAGACATACTGAAGTTCATAGAGTGGAAGGCAAGTTTTGAAATGATCATTGAGCATTATTGCTCCAGGTCAGTTGACAAGTTATTCTACCTTCAGGAATATGTTGGTGGAGAAGCAAAGAAAGTTCTCGAAGGTAACTTCTATAGAACAGATGAAGAAGCCAACAAGCAAGCTTGGGAAAAGTTAAATGCAAGATATGGTCATCCTTTCTTAGTACAAAGAGCCTTTAGGGAGAAATTGAATAACTGGCCTAAAATAGGTCCTAAAGAACATTTCAAACTCCAAGAGTATGGTGACTTCCTGCAAGCATGCAGCAATGCTATCCCACATGTACGAGGACTAGAGATACTGAACGACTATCTAGAAAATCACAGGATTCTAGCTAAGTTACCTGAAGAAGTGGCTTCTAGATGGAATCGCAAGTAAGAACTTCCCAAGTTTTGAAAAGTTCTCTGAGTTCGTAAATAAGGAAGCACGAATAGCTTGTAATCCAGTAACAGCATCTTATGCCCTAAAATCCTTAGAAGAAAGGCCTGCGAGCGATATAAGACATGCAAGAGCAACTACCTTTGCAACCGACACAACAGCTAAAGGTCTAGATACCTACGAGAGCAAGTTCAAAGTCACTACTGGGAACAGTAGAGAGACAGAACCGACAAATCCTCAGACTACTTTTAAGTGTATGTTCTGTGGAGAAAACCTCTCTATACACAAGTGCCAACAATTGAAGGAGAAATCCCCAAATGAAAATAAAAAGTTTTTACTTGATAACCAACTGTGTTTTGGGTCCCTAAAAAAAGGCCATATTACTAAGGAGTGTAAGAAAAGGGCCACATGCATGTTGTGCAAAGGACAACATCCTACACCACTACAAGAAGAACGTCCAAAGAAGGACAAATCCTCAAAGATGCTGAGGAAGAAAAGAAAGCATCGGTATTCTCTTGCAAAGTGAGGGAAAGCAACGGCACATCAATGGTTGTACCAGTGTGCATTTCAAATCCTAAAAGGAAGAATAGGAAGGTATATGCCTATGCACTACTGGATGCACAAAGCGATGTCACCTTCATTGATCAAGAAATCTGCAAGAAATTACAAGTAGCTACAGAACCAGTGAAGCTCAAACTCACCACAATTACAGGGAGAGACACATTAGTGAACAGTCAAAGGGTCAAAGGGTTGAGAGTTAGAGGACTTCATTCAAACCTCACATTGGATCTACCTCCAGCTTATACGAAAGACGATATACCTCTAGATTGAGATCACATATCTACCTGTGAAATAGCCAATAAATGGGAACACTTATCTGTCATATCTCATGAAATGTCACCGCTGAAGGAGTTTGGTGTTGGACTGTTGATAGGTTATGATTGTCCTAAAGCTTTGGTGCCACGAAGGGTAATCACAAGAGGAAAGGGTGAACCCTACACTGTTCAAACTGATTTAGGATGGGGCGTTGGAGGAAAACAGCAGATTGCAAACTCAAGACAGGTGACAGGATTGTGTCATCGAATATCTGTCCAAGAGTTACCAGTTGTAAGTTCAGCGGCAGTAATCAAGATCCTTGAATGTGACTTTACAGACATAAGTTCTAAAGAAAAGAGTGATCCAGAAGTAAAAATTGTACAAACATTTAGCACTGCCACCTAGTGTCAAGATGACATACTTGAAAGACTAGCCAGATGTCCAAAATGGAATACAGTCATAAACATAGTAGCTCGAATTCAACGTTTGGCAAAGGGATTTAGAAAGAAGGAATCATTGAATGTAGAGGAAAGTATGAAAGCTGAAGAAACAGTCATAAGACTCATTCAACCGAGATACTATACTGAAGACTTAAAGAGACTTATTCAAGAACCCAAAAGGCTTCCTAACAACCACCCATTGTACAAGTTTAATCTTGTTCTACAGGATGGTATACTGAAGGTGGGAGGGAGACTGGAAAACGGATCATTACCCAGCAGAGTGATGCATCCAGCAATTCTACCCAAAAATTCTACCTTTACAAGATTGATTATCGATCACTACCACAACAAGTCCTTGCATCAAGGAAGAAACTTTACCCAGAACTGCTTGAGAGAAGGTGTTTACTGGATAGTAAAGGGAAGCAAAGTTAGAGCAAAGTATATAAGTAAATGCGAAACCTGTAGAAGGGCACGTAGACCTACCGAAGAACAAAGAATGGCAGATTTACCGGAAGATCGTGTAAACCCATCACCACCATTTCTTTGTTTTGGCCCATTCATCACCAAGCAAAACCGCAAGGAGTACAAGAGATATGGACTAATATTTACATGTCTAAGCTCCAGAGCAATTCATCTGGAAATGTTAGAAGATATGTCAACTGACGCATTCATTAATGCCTTGAGATGTTTCAGAGGCATTAGAGGTGCTGTCAGAAAGCTTAGATCTGACCAAGGATCTAATTTTGTCAGAGCAAAGAATGAATTAAAGAAAGCTCTAAAAGAGATCGATAAAGAAAAGGTAACTGAGTATTTGTCACAGAATCAATGTGATTTTTATATGAATGCTCCGCATGCAAGCCACACAAAAGGAGTTTGGGAAAGACAAATCAGAACTGTAAGAAATGTGTTAAGTTCAGTGTTGAGAAAGAGCTCCGGAAGAATAGATAATGCTTCACTTAGGACCCTATTCTATGAAGTAACGTCTATGGTTAACAGTCGCCCACTAACAGTTGACAACATCAATGATCCAACAAGTTTGGAACCTTTAACTCCCAATCATCTACTTCACCTTAAGTCTGATTACATACAATCACCACCTGGCAAGTTTACCAAAGAGGATTTATATGCCAAAAAGAGATGGCGAAGAATTCAATATCTATCAGAACAGTTTTGGAATAGATGGAGGAAGGAGTACCTAGCCAATCTTATGTTAAGGAGTAAATGGAAAACATCTAGAAGAAATGTACAAGTTGGTGACATAGTATTAGTGAAAGAAGAAGATTTACCTAGAAGTCAATGGAAATTGGCCAAAGTTCTAGAAGTTCAAAAAGATAAAGACAGACTAGTAAGAAGAACATTGTTAAAAAAAAGAGACTCAAAACTTGACAAAGAGGGAAAACGTCTCACTACTCCGCTCAAGTTGGAACGTCCTATACAGAAGTTAGTTGTTCTACTTGAGAGTGATAAAAGACACTTGGAAGCTGAGAATCTGATGGAAAAGTCCCTAAATTCATGTTCTCGTTCAAAAGTTGTTATTTTATGTCAAAATAAATTACATGTACAGAATATAAGACAAATTATTTGATACCAGAAATAAAAAGTAGACATATTGAAGTACAGCTAATACAAAGCAAAGAAGAAGTTATTCTCGTGGGAATGACAATAAATGGCCTTATGTATTTTAGAATTTGAAAGCATTCTTATAGCAGAGTTTTAAACATTTTAATCCCAAGAAAATATAAATATGTCTAAAAGAAAATATATGGTTTTAAAGTTTTGACCATGACTTCTAAAGTATGTTTATAGTAAGTATTATATAGTAGGGGAAGAACATAAAAGGTATGTAGGAAGGGGAGGGAAGGGGAGAATTCTCCGGAGGAGGTTTTATATAACAATCTAATGTTGTAATTCTAAGGAAAATCTTAATCACCATAACAATAAAACTCGGTTATCAATATTATCTGACGTATAATATTTAATCCAGGGTTTCCATATGATATCAAACTTTGTCATCTGGTTTTTATCTATAGCGTCCATTTTAGCATGGATGAAAGATTGATTCATTCTACGTTTGGTTTCTGCAATATTCACCACATCTGTTTTCCACGCATTGGCTATAGTCTGCTTTGTGGCTATCAGGAGTGTAAGAACTAATTTGAATTGTTTCTGATTCAGAAAGGCTGGTTTTAAATTAAAGCGGGAGTCCACCGGGACTCCGCGTTTTTTTTTTTTTTTTTTAAAAGCCAGCAGCTACAAATACTGCAGCTGCTGACTTTTAAATAGTGACACTTACCTGTCCAGCGCGCCCGCGATGTCGGCACCCGAAGCCGATCGCTCGCTCGGCTGCCGGGTCCCGCCGCCATCTTGGGTATGGGAATCAGGAAATGGAGCCTTTCGGCTTCATTTCCCGGTTCCCTACTGCGCATGCGCGAGCTGCGCGGCGCAATCCGGACGGTCCCCGCTGCCTCTGGGAGCTGTGTGTTTCCCAGCAGGCAGCGGGGCACTTGCTGAAGGGGGCGGGGCATTGCGGAACGGGGGCGTAACCTACGCTCGTTCCGCAGACAGCTAGCCCGGAAGTGGGTGCAGTTACCTGGATTATCCAGGTAACTGCACCCCCCTCCCCCCTGAAAGGTGCCGATTGTGGCGCCGGAGGGGGGGAGGGATCAGATGAGCGGAGGTCCATTTTAGGGTGGACCTCCGCTTTAAGGAGAGCTATAATTGGGTCTGGAGAAATTGGACGATCAAAAAAGGTTGTAATTATCAGAAAGACCTTTTTTCAAAATGATTGTACAATTGGGCAATGCCACCAGGTGTGTATATAGGTACTTTTTTCTGGACAGCCACGAAAGCAGAGGTCAGTATTGTCTGTTGAGAATTTGGCGATTCTCGCAGGAACCAAGTACCAGCGTGTAAGGACTTTATATGACGACTCAGACGCCAATGTATTTATAGAGGAAGATTTTGTGAAAGACCATATGTTGGACCAAGACCTAGAATCGATCGTACAATCCAGATCTTTTTCCTACTTGGCTACATATTTAGGTATAACAGTATTAGAATTAGATATCAACTGTGTATATAATGATGTAATACGACCTTTAGCATGTGGTTCCTTGAGATAAAATCTTTCAAATTGAGAAATATTATGTAAGTTTACATTTAAATTGAGAAAAGGAGTATAAAAATGTTTGATTTGGAGATATCTGAATATTTCTGATTGTGGAAGCTTATATAATGCACATAGATCTGTAAAATATTTTATTGATGTAGTTGAAGTTAAATTATATAGACAAGTGATACCAGCCTTAGACCAATTTTTAAAAGTATTGGGATATTTCCAGGCTGGGTAAAAAGTCAGATTCTTTTGAAAAGATAATAGCAGATTTTATGGAGATTGTAGACCATGTGAATTTCTATACCTATCCCATATAGATAGAGAATGCTTAGAAATGGGGTTATTTATAGACTTACGATCCGCAGGTTGTACCATAATATATTGTTAATAGGAAGAGGATCAAAGTCTACAGCTTCAATGAGGACTCATAAAGCAATCTCTGTAGAAGAGTGATATTTTGTTAATTGAGATAATGGAGCTGCCTTATAATATGTGTTAAAGTCTGGAAATCCCAAACCACCCAAAGCTTTGGGGAGAACAAGTGTTTTTTTGTGAAATCTGGGTTTTATTTCCCCCCCAAGTAAATTTCGTTACTTTTTGTTGAATCAGCTTAAGAAAATATGCAGGAATATGAATCGGGAGAGTTCTGAATAAATATAAAAATTTTGGAAGAACAAACATTTTTATGATATTAATTTTCTCAAACCATGATATCGGCATTGATGACCAATTAGATAACGACCTTGTAATATTTTTTAATAGAGCTGGATAATTAGCTGCAAATAAATCGGAGGGGTTAGGAGTAAACTGCACACCCAGATATGGGAGGCTATGATCTACCCACTTAAAGGGTAGTGAATTTTGTAAAGATTGTTTATCTTTCTCGACAAGTGAAATGTTTAATGCTGAGGATTTTTGAATATTAACCTTAAGGCCCGAAATAAATGAGAATTCTTGTAGTACAACCATAAGATTTGGGGCCGAAACATGTGGAGAAGATAGAAAAAGGAGAATATCGTCTGCGAATAAACAGAGCTTATGATGAAAGCCACCCATTTCAATAGCAGTTATAGTGGGTTCCATCTTAATTCTTTGTGCTAAAGGTTCAATGAGTAAAGCAAATAATAATGGCGAAAGTGGACATCCTTGACAAGTCCCTCTCAGTATATTAAACTCCGATTTGTACCCTGCATATCTGATATAAGCTTTGGGATCTTGATACAAATTAGAGATCCATCGTAAAAAGTGAGGGCCGAATCCCCATTTGGAAAGGGTATAGTTCATATATGACCATGATACTGTGTCAAAAGCTTTCATAATATCTAAAGAAAGAAAACAAGTGGGAATACGCCTTTTTTTTGTGGCATATGACAGGAGTGTAGCACGTCTAATATCTCCTGCTTGACATAATGGAATGAAGCCCACTTGATCACGATGTATAAGATATCCTATAATAGTATTTAATCTGTTAGCTAGAATTTTGGCCAAAAAATTTTATGTCCAAATTTAGTAATGAAATGGGGCGATAATTAGACCATATTGAATCGTCTGTGTGAGGTTTAGGGAGCATACAGATAATTGCAGTCAGGGTTTCTCTTCTAAAGGAATGACCTTCCAAAAAGGGAATTAAAAGTGTTTGTCAAGACTGGAGATAGGGTGTCTATAAAAGTTTTCTAATACAACGCAGAAAAACCATCAGGGCCTGGCCTCTTATTTAGTTTCAGATTTTTGATAACTTCAGATACCTCTATAATTGACACTGGTTTCTCCATCATTTCCATTTGTGTTTTAGAGTCGGTAGAGATATATGAGAGAAAAAAATCATTCGCTCTAGAAGGGTCCAACTCATTATTAGAAGAGTATAAATTTTTTAATTGTGTTTTGAATTTTTGTAATATTTTTAGAGGATTATTTGTGTATACCCCCCTAGAGATTTTCAGATGTATCGGTTTTGTTGGGTTCTGGCAGGATTTTAATGCCCTAGCTAATAATTGTGTTTTGAATTTTTGTAATATTTTTAAAGGATTATTTGTGTATACCCCACTAAAGATTTTCAGATGTATCGGTTTTGTTGGGTTCTGGCAGGATTTTAATGCCCTAGCTAATAGTGTGTGAGGTTTATTCACATTGATATAGAAATTGTGTTGTGATCTCTTCATGGTTTTAACCATAAGGAATAGATCAAATTCCAATTTCGCTTTGTCAAGATTTGTTTTAGATAAAGAAGAAGGGTTATTTTGGAATGCTGTGTGACATTTATTGAAATTTGTTTCTAAAGTCTGACAAAGGATTTTTTGCTCTCCGTTGAATATGTTTGCTTGCTGTAGACATATGCCACGGAGAACAGGTTTGTGTGCTTCCCATAATGTAGTTGGAGAGTCGTCAGGTGTGGAGTTATATTTTATATAATCTTTGAGCGCAATTTCAATATTATTTTTATGAGCTGGATTTTTGAGTAGGAAATCTCTTAATATTCATGTTGGATCTTTTTTTGGGGGGAATTATAGAGGCAACAGTAATGTAAAGTGCACTATGGTCGGACCATGGGATGGGAATAATTTTTGTAGATATTATTTCTGGAATTAGCCCTATGGACATAAATATATGGTCTATCCTAGAGAATGAGCGATGAGGGAATGAGTAATGTGTGTATTGTCTCTTGGTTGGATTAAATTCTCTCCAAGTATCTACTAGGTTATGTTTTATAATTAATTTTGATAAGGGTTGTTTGTCTGCTGTATGTGACTGTGGGATTGGTGATTTATCCAAAAATGGTAATATGGTCTGATTAGAATCTCCGCATAGTATTGTAGTACCTATTTTGTGGTGTTCTATAGTTTGAAATAAATGAGAAAGAAAAGAAATAGGATTTTCGTTAGGAGTGTAGTATGATGTAATGGTGATAGAGGTATCAATTAGGTGTCCTTTAAGAATTAAGTAACGACCTTCTGGATCCTTGATTTCCTTCATTAGTGAAAATGGTGTATTGCGATGGAAAGCTATAAGCACGCCTCGTTTTTTAGTGGAGGCCGAAGCTGTGTATACTTGGGGGTAGTCTTTACTGAAGAATTTGGGAGTGGATTGTGACGCAAAATGAGTCTCTTGGAGGCAAACTATATGTGCGTTTTTGGATGAAAATGTGCGGAAGGCTTTAGTGCGTTTGTGTGGAAAGTTTAGTCCTTGAGTATCTAATGATATGATGTTTAATGGGGCAATGGAGTTTGGAAAAGTGAATATATGTTGGTGTTTATGTTAGAACGTGTGTCATATAAGAAATTATTTGTCTCCAGAGCAAAGGGGTGGAGGGAGGGAGGGGAACGGAGATAATGACTGAAAAAGAAAATACAATTAATATACAATATTGAAATATAACTTAACATATCTATGTTCTTAACGTGTCCGTTGGAAGGAGAAAAACTCTCCCTCCAAGGGTACATGAGCCACTGTCAACTGCCCGGTGTACACCAAGCTGCTGAGGGTAGCAAGGGAGGGTGCAAGGAACTTCCCTGCAGAACACCAAGAGCCAATCATATAATTTCATTTTTCAAGCTAAAAATAAAAATGTAAGATTAAGGCAACCTCAGAGACAAAAAAGAGAAGAGAGAGAAAAAAACAGTTATAATAAGGTGCCCAAATTATTAGGAACATTTCTTAAATAAGATTATGATAAAAATATTGATTGGAAGTCAGAAAAAACTCGGCAGTAGCCATTCTGTTGAAAAGAAAAGATAGTAGCCTCAGTACAGGTGTTTATCAGTCCATAGTGTCAGCCAGATCTGGATCCAGAGGTGGAGATTGTATGCGACTTCTTTTCTGTGGATTGTAGTCTTCTTCTCTTCTGGAAGCAGAGGGGGGATTATCAGCATATGAGGATGATTTTTGGCGAGTGTCCGCAGCATCTCTTGATGTGTTTATCATCCCTAGTTTCTGTAAAGTAGTTTGCAGGTCCTTAGCTGTTCGGCACATGTATTTGCGACTTTGAAAAGTAAAACGCACTGAGAAAGGAAAGCCCCATTGGTAGATTATGTCATTTCGCTGTAATATTTGCAGTAGTGGTTTCAGGGTTCTTCTTTTGTTGATTGTAATTTGTGAAAGGTCTGTGAATAATTTATATTTATGACCCTGGAAAATTAGGGGATCTTTATTTCTAGCTGTATTTAGCAGTAGTTCCTTAGTGCGGTAGAAATTTAATTTTGCAATAATGTCAAGGGGAGGACCATCTGTTTTCTTTGGTGCTAGGGCTCTATGAACCCGGTCCATTTCAAGACGCTCTAGTGGGATAGCTGGTTGTAATTCTTTAAAAAGTGCAGTAATAGCACCGTTTAGATCAGTCACAGATTCAGGTATTCCTCTAATACGTATATTGGAGCGTCTTGCACCATTTTCAAAATCTTCCAATTTGGATTGTAATATGTAATTTTCCTCTTTAAGAAAATCAATTTCTGAGGTAATGTTAGATGTATAATTTTGCAGATCGTCTGCTCTAATTTCCAGTGCTGATGTACGCTGACCAAGTTCTCTCATTTCTTTAGTAAGATTTGTGGTGATGGTATCTGCAGTGGATTTTAGTGATTTTTGAAGCAGATTTTCTATTTGTTTCAGCGTTACAGGAGGGCATAAGTCTTTTTGTGTGGAGAGTTCTAAATTCTCCAGAACTGGCATATTTTTCTCAGGTATTTGATTAGAGAGAACATCTTTATGTAAAGCAGCAGAAGGGGCTGTCTGTTTGTTCTATTCACTATGCCTTCCCTCAGAGGAGGAGGGTTTCAGGGCCATACTACTGTATGTGTGTGGCGGCACTTTATTGTTAGTTTTCTGCCTCATGAGTCTCCTCTTGTCCCGCTGAGAACGGAGCTCTAAGCCGGCATTACCGCTCAGCTCGGCTCCACGCATGCGCCCTCCCCTAAATTCATGTTCAAACCCTACTATAGAGAACATAGAATTATAGGTAATTTGGTGGGAGTGTAGCTGGCCAGCTAAAACCTGTCCTAGGTTGCTAATGTGATTTCCATGCATATACAGATGGACCTACTGTGACTTTATATGCAAATGTCATATAACAGTTGTATATTGTGTTCACAGAAGCAAACAAGAAACATATGCCTTTTAAGATTCATTATATGACAGTAAAAGGTAAGCTCAAAGACATAGCAAAATTGAAACCAGAAAGCATAGAGTTAAACTTTTGTGACTTATCAGGAGTTTTGGGCAATCACAGCCAATCTCACACTGATCAAGAGTCTTGGCCAATCACAGCCAGCCTTACACCTATTATTTTGTCTGCAAAATTACCCAGCACATGGCCAGTGGCGGCCTGTCCATAGGGGGCGCCCGGGTGCCGCCCCCCTCCTGTGTAATCAAAAAAAAATGTTTAAAACTGCCCCTTTAAGAAAAAAAAAGGCCTTTAACATAGTGCACCATGTAAGAGCGTCGGACACAGTTCACTATGGAAGCGCCACGTCAATACAATCACAAGATTGCAGATGTGGCGCTTCATATACGGCTTTTATCCCGCCTTGGGGCGCTTTCGGAAGCGCCACTAGCTTCCGACCGGCGCTCATAGTATCTAGTACTATGGCCCGGGCGGTTTGATTGACATCTGACTCAGATGTCACTTCCTGTTTTCGCTCACACCGCAGGAGAGGAGAGAGGACACAGTCAGCAAGGTAAGTGCTGCTGTGCTCCGGGGGGAGTATCTGTAACACATTTGTTTTTTTATTATCAGTGCCTATGGAGTAACAACAGCCAAGGGATCGTCAAAGTAAAGCCGTTGTCAAGGATTCCAGAAGTCAGCATAAACGATATACAAGCCAGGGTCAGAAGCCGGGATCAGTCTTGGAACACTGTAACTTTAAACACAGGTACCTTTGGTGACAAGAGACAATGAACTGACAAAGCCCTTAGAGTGAAGCAGTGCTTTATACCCAGCTAATTAGATAACCTGCCACAGGTGATCCAAGAGTGACAGGTACAAACAGAATTAGCCAGAGTACTTATGCAAAACTAGGCATGGCTGGAAAGCAGGCAGAATAGAACTGAGGTGTGGCTCAGAGGTAAAGAAACAGGAGCAAGAACAAACAGTCATTAGTTCAATACCACCCAGAGCCACTTGGGGCACGACCACGCCTGGCCATCTAAAAGACACGGTAGGGACCGTGACAGTTTGATGGCACAGAGGCTGTGTTTGGGCACAATGGATGCGTTTGATGGCACAGTGGCTGGGTTTAATAGCACAGTTGATGTGTTTGATGGCACAGTGGATGCGTTTGGGCACAATGAATGCATATGATGGCACAGTGAATGCTTTTGGTGGCTGCAATTGATGGGGTTTTTTTCCGTTTGTTTGCGCCCTCCCAAAAAATTTTGAGCACCAGCCGCCACTGCACATGGCTAGAACTCATTACACCAGAGAGAGAGGATCTGCACAGATTAAAGATCCAACAGAGTTCAGTTTTATGGAAGCAAGTGGCCAAAATAGGTATTTAATACAGTTATATATGATACTATTGTTAAATAATGTGATTAGAACTGTATACTGAACTAGTTATGTGTTCACTTGTAGTTCCATCAGACAAACCAACCAGACAAACAAACCAGCATTATCAAACAAACAAGCAAACAAACATCATAGCAAGCGTTCAAGCAAACAAAACTATTTCTTGAGCCTCCAATATACCTCTCAGAGAGATCATAAAGTGTCTAAAGTATTTAAAGTGGAAGTACAGATACTGAAGAGAGAAATATATCTACCATTTTATGTAGAATGACAAGATTGAACAGTTGAACAGCTGTTTGTTATACTTTATTCAACACATGTTTGTACATGCACTGCCTGCTGCTAAATTGTCAGTGTTATATATGAAGAAAAGCTGAAGTTAATAAAGAAGATATCATAGAGGTTTGGTGTGCTCTTTAAACCTACTGCTTCCATAGAACGGTGCTAGAGGAATTATAGAGTAAGAGATAGTCCTGTTTGGACTAAAAGGTCAGAGATTAAAATTCTTCTAATGCCACAGCACGTAAGGCACTTCATAGGGCTGCACCTGCCACAAGGTCAAAGGGGTAGGACATATTAATTAAAGCGGGAGTCCACCGGGACTCCGCGTTTTTTTTTTTTTTTAAAAGCCAGCAGCTACAAATACTGCAGCTGCTGACTTTTAAAATAGTGACACTTACCTGTCCAGCGCGCCCGCGATGTCGGCACCCGAAGCCGATCTCTAGATCGACACTCGAGTGCTGCCGCCGCCATCTTGGGTATGGGAATCAGGAAATGGAGCCTTTCGGCTTCATTTCCCGGTTCCCTACTGCGCATGCGCGAGCCGCGCTGCGCAATGAGGACGGTCCCCGCTGCCTCTGGGATCTGTGTGTTTCCCAGCAGGCAGCAGGGCACTTGCGGGAAGGGGCGGGCACTTGCAGAAAGGGGCGTAAGTTACGCCCCTTTCCGCAGAGAGCTATCCCGGAAGTGGGTGCAGTTACCTGGATTATCCAGGTAACTACACCCCCCTCCCCCCTGAAAGGTGCCGATTGTGGCACCGGAGGGGGGGAGGGTTCCGATGAGCGGAAGGTCCACTTTAGGGTGGACCTCCGCTTTAATACTATATATCCATTTGTATTTACAGTTTACTTCTGTACCCAACTCCTGATGAATGGCAGATAGCCATGAAACGCGTTGCGTTTCCATGGGGTGCTCAGTCAAGCCTGGGTTACTATCTATTCACTGGACCATGTATATCTTTTATACATTTCAAATTTATTGAGTAGTATGTAACCACTCATGTGTATGTGCATCTATCCTACAGCAGCTCTTTTGCATATGGTGTACCAATGCCTGTCAATAGGAAATATCTTGTATTATACTTTATTATTACTTATTATCTTTTATGTGCTGCTAAGTTGACATATATGTATCTATTACATTTATGCCACGTGTATGTGCAAATATATGAAAATACATTTTTTTTTAACTGTTTTATATTATTGTTACAAATAAATAATGTTTACCAACCACTCTACCTCCACAAGTCAATTGCCTCATTTAAAGTCCCACATCCCCCTTTTTGTCATGCAAATTTGCTGCAAACTGGAAAAGTGTAAACTAGAACTTTTGCTTCAAGTTCTCTGCAAGTGTACAACTTGCCAGTGAAAATTTGCAGCAAGTTAACAGACTTCAATTCAATACTGCCACAACTTTGTGGCACGTTATCCTTGCTGTCTGGGTAGCTAATAAAAATACCCTACTCTCAGATTATTTTTGCAGTAATTATCCAGTTAGAGGAAACCATCTGGAACCCAGTACTCCTAGCTCTATATTGCACTACAAAATTAAAAACAAACTAAAGCAGTCTTTAACCACTTTCAGACCGGACCATTTTGCTGGTAAATGACCAGAGGTCTTTTTACAATTTGGCACTGCGCTGCTTTAACTGGTAATTGCGCGGTCATGCAATGTTGTACCCAAACAAAATTTGCGTCCTTTTCTTCCCACAAATAGAGCTTTCTTTTGATGGTATTTGATTGCCTCTGCGATTTTTATTTTTTGCGATATATATGGAAAAAGACCGCAAATTTTGAAAAAAAATGATATTTTCTACTTTTTGTTATTAGAAAAATCCAATAAATTAAATTTTAGTCATACATTTAGGCCAAAATGTATTCAGCCACATGTCTTTGGTAAAAAAAAAGTCAATAACTGTATATTTATTGGTTTGCGCAAAAGTTGTCACATCTACAAACTAAGGTACGTTTTCTGGAATTTACGCAGCTTTTAGTTTACGACTGCCTATCTCAGTTCTTGAGGTGCTAAAATGGCAGGGCAGTACAAAACCCCCCCAAATGACCCCATTTTGGAAAGTAGACCCCCTAAGGAAATTGATAAGTGGCATGTTGAGCCCATCGAATATTTTATTTTTTTGCCTCAAGCGATTGAATAATGACAAAAAAATAATTTTTTTTTTTTTTTTACACAAAGTTGTCACTAAATGATATATTGCTCACACATGCTATGGGCATATGTGAAATGACACCCCAAAATAAATTCTGCTGCTTCTCCTGAGTACGGCGATACCACACGTGTGGGATTTTTTGGGAGCCTAGCCGCGTACGGGGCCCCGAAATCCAAGAACCGCCTTCAGGTTTTCTAAGGGCGTAAATATTTGACTTCACTCCTCACTACCTATTACAGTTTTGAAGGCCATAAAATGCCAAGATGGCACAAAACCCCCACAAATGACCCCATTTTAGAAAGTAGACACCCCAAGCTATTTGCTGAGAGGCATTTTGAGTCCATGGAATATTTTATATTTTGCCACAAGTTGCGGGAAAATTACAAACTTTAATTTTTTTTTTTTTTTTTTTCACAAAGTTGTCACTAAATGATATATTGCTCACACATGCTATGGGCATATGTGAAATGACACCCCAAAATAAATTCTGCTGCTTCTCCTGAGTACGGGGATACCACATATGTGGGACTTTTTGGGAGCCTAGCCACGTACGGGGCCCCGAAAACCAAGAACCGCCTTCAGGTTTTCTAAGGGCGTAAATATTTGACTTCACTCCTCACTACCTATTACAGTTTTGAAGGCCATAAAATGCCAAGATGGCCAAAACCCCCACAAATGACCCCATTTTAGAAAGTAGACACCCCAAGCTATTTGCTGAGAGGCATGTTGAGTCCATGGAATATTTTATATTTTGCCACAAGTTGCGGGAAAATTACAAACTTTTTTTTTTTTTTTTTTTTCACAAAGTTGTCACTAAATGATATATTGCTCACGCATGCCATGGGCATATGTGAAATGACACCCCAAAATAAATTCTGCTGCTTCTCCTGAGTACGGGGATACCACATATGTGGGACTTTTTGGGAGCCTAGCCGCGCACGGGGCCCCGAAAACCAAGCACCGCCTTCAGGCTTTCTAAGGGCGTTACAGTTTTGAAGGCCATAAAATGCCAAGATGGCACAAACCCCCCCAAATGACCCCATTTTGGAAAGTAGACACCCCTAAATTTAGGGGTACACTAGTGAGATTAGGTAATAAATGGCGGGTGCCCTGAAACTATAAAAAAAATAACTAACCAACCAGCGTCACCTGTAACAGTTATATGGTGATCACTGGTGAAAGGGTTAACTAGGGGGCAATCAGGGGGCTTTATGCGGTAGTATATGGGGGTCCCTGGCGCTATAAAAAGCTGCGGCGAACCTAA
The DNA here is from genome assembly GCF_037356315.1 of Lithobates pipiens. Taxonomy (NCBI): domain Eukaryota; kingdom Metazoa; phylum Chordata; class Amphibia; order Anura; family Ranidae; genus Lithobates; species Lithobates pipiens. Next base: position 199,684,760 of record NW_027507787.1, read on the forward strand.
ATACCTACCTGCCTAACTAGCGTCACCTGTGACACTAATACAGTGATCAGAAAAACGATCGCTTATTAGGCTGGGTTCACACTGGAGGGATGTGGGAACGCCACGAATGCGCGGCGGGTTCCCGCATCACATGCCTCCCGGCGGCAGTTCACACTGCCCTATGCGAACTGCTGGGAGTGTCAGTGAAATGTTAATGACACCCCCAGATCAGTTCGCATATCGCAGTGCGATCTGCAAACTCGGATCGCATGGTGTGAACACCCATGCGATCCGATTCTGCTGCGGACCAAAAAAAGGGTCCCGTGCGAGTTTGCGGCGGGTGCGGCGGGTGCGACACGAATTCAGCCATACTATCTGTATGGCTGAACTCGAATCGCACAGAGATCGGATGTGATTTGCACTGCAGTGCGGTGCGAATCACATCCGTTCTCATAAACCGCTGCAATGTGAACCCAGCCTTAGTGACACTGGCGACGGGGGGTGATCACGGGGTTAAACCTTTATTGGGGGGGTTAGGGGGGTACCTTAGAACTAAAGGGGGCTAACCCTAACTGCCCTAACAGTTATTACAGTCACAAATGACACCCGCCGGTTGATCAGGGGGTTAAACCTTTATTAGGTAATAAATGGCGGGTGCCCTGAAACTATAAAAAAATAACTAACCAACCAGCGTCACCTGTAACAGTTATATGGTGATCACTGGTGAAAGGGTTAACTAGGGGGCAATCAGGGGGCTTTATGCGGTAGTATATGGGGGTCCCTGGCGCTATAAAAAGTTGCGGCGAACCTAAATACCTACCTGCCTAACTAGCGTCACCTGTGACACTAATACAGCGATCAGAAAAATGATCGCTTATTAGGCTGGGTTCACACTGGAGCGATGCGTGAACGCCACGAATCCGCGGCGGGTTCCCGCATCGCATGCCTCCCGGCGGCAGTTCACACTGCCCTATGCGAACTGCTGGGAGTGTCAGTGAAATGTTAATGACACCCCCAGATCAGTTCGCATATCGCAGTGCGATCTGCAAACTCGGATCGCATGGTGTGAACACCCATGCGATCCGATTCTGCTGCGGACCAAAAAAAGGGTCCCGTGCGAGTTTGCGGCGGGTGCGACGGGTGCGACACGAATTCAGCCATACTATCTGTATGGCTGAACTCGAATCGCACAGAGATCGGATGTGATTTGCACTGCAGTGCGGTGCGAATCACATCCGTTCTCAAACCGCTGCAATGTGAACCCAGCCTTAGTGACACTGGCGACGGGGGGTGATCACGGGGTTAAACCTTTATTGGGGGGGGTTAGGGGGGTACCTTAGAACTAAAGGGGGCTAACCCTAACTGCCCTAACAGTTATTACAGTCACAAATGACACCAATGCAAAAAAAAAAAAAAAAGCAATTGGTGTCACTGTGACTGGGGGGGCAGGGGTAATTGGGGGGGTGATCGGGGGGTAAAGGGGGGGTGTGAGTGTGCCTGGCATGTTCTACTGTATGTGTGGTGTGTTGGTGCAACTCACCGAACCTCTCTCCTCGGTGCCGGAACGAAAAATACCGACACGGAGGAGAGAATACATCACTTCCTCTCCTGTGTTTACATTACAGGAGAGGAAGTGATGTCACGGAGGATTTCCATTCGTCGAGAGCGATCGCGAGGGGGTGGCCATGAATGAATGGCCGCCCCCTCATCCCGGATCGCTCTCGAAGGAATGCCGACCGCCGCAGGCACCGGGGGGGGGCCCGATCGGGCCCCCCACCCGCGGGCAGGCAGGGACTTATATATACGCCCATATGCCTGCCCGTGCCATTCTGCCGACGTATATCGTCGTGCGGCGGTCGGCAAGTGGTTAAACAAAAATATAAGGTCCACTTGTTTGTTAGCCCCAAAAGAAAAACTGGTTTAGCCTAGGTTCCCATTGGTGCAGTGTGGGGAACAGTATGTGATACGAACAGTAATCACACACATTCCTGTCCAAATCACATGGGATTCTTAGCAGTGCAACTTGAGCCCATTAATTATTTAACCACTGTACGTCATCACAATGGCACAGGCAGGCACAAGCACATAGATGTACGATCGGACCCCCTCCCGCTGGATACGGCGGTCCGTTTCCCTCCAGGAGCGATCCGTGATGAGGGGATGGCTGTTGGTTTCTGGCCACCCCCTCTGGATCGCTCCTGACCAATGACGAACTTCCTCCCACTGTGTATTGTTTACACAGGAAGGAGGAAGTGATGTCATTCTCCTCGGGGCGGTCTTTTTGACCAGACTACGAGGAGAAGACTAAAAGTAAGTGCACCAAAACACTACACTGACACATAGGTACACATAGGTACACAAACCCCCCCGATCCCCCCCCCGATCGCCCCCCGATCCCCCCCCGCCCGCCCTCCCCCCCCAGTCACAGTGTCACTGATTGCATTGATCATTTCTTTACTGATCAATGCATTCAGTGTCAGTTGTAACAGTTAAAACTGTCAGGGCAGTTAGTGTTAGGTCCAGGGTAGCCCCCTATCACCCCCCAATAAAGATTTAACCCCCTGATTGCCCCTAGAGTTAACCCTTTCACCCCCTTTTGCCAGTGTCACTAAGCGATCATTTTTCTGATCGCTGCATCAGTGTCGCTACTGTCGCTAGGTAGCTAGTTATTTTTTTAGGTTCACCGCCAGGTTTTTATATCGCTAGGTACCCCGATATACTACCCAATAATGGTTTTAACCCCCTGATTGCTCCTAGTTAACCCTTTCACCCCCTTTTGCCAGTGTCACTAAGCGATCATTTTTCTGATCGCTGCATTAGTGTCGCTACTGTCGCTAGGTAGCTAGTTATTTTTTTAGGTTCACCGCCAGGTTTTTATATCGCTAGGTACCCCGATATACTACCCAATAATGATTTTAACCCCCTGATTGCCCCTAGTTAACCCTTTCACCCCCTTTTTCCAGTGTCACTAAGCGATCATTTTTCTGATTGCTGCATCAGTGTCGCTAAGTAGCTAGTTATTTTTTTAGGTTCACCGCCAGGTATTTATAGCGCTAGGTACCCCGATATACTACCCAATAATGGTTTTGACCCCCTGATTGCCCCTAGTTAGCCCTTTCACCCCCTTCTGCCACTGTCACTAAGCGATCATTTTTCTGATCGCTGCATTAGTGTCGCTAGTGTCGCTAGGTAGCTAGTTTTTTTTTTAGGTTCACCGCCAGGTTTTTATAGCACTAGGTACCCCGATATACTACCCAATAATGGTTTTAACCCCCTTATTGACCCTAGTTAACCCTTTCACCCCCTTTTGCCACTGTCACTAAGCGATAATTTTTCTGATCGCTGCATTAGTGTCGCTAGTGTCGCTAGGTAGCTAGTTTTTTTTTTAGGTTCACCGCCAGGTTTTTATAGCGCTAGGTACCCCGATATACTACCCAATAATGGTTTTAACCCCCTGATTGCCCCTAGTTAACCCTTTCACCCCCTTTTGCCACTGTCACTAAGCGATCATTTTTCTGATCGCTGCATTAGTGTCGCTAGTGTCGCTAGGTAGCTAGTTTTTTTTAGGTTCACCGCCAGGTTTTTATAGCGCTAGGTACCCCGATATACTACCCAATAATGGTTTTAACCCCCTGATTGCCCCTAGTTAACCCTTTCACCCCCTTTTGCCAGTGTCACTAAGCGATCGTTTTTCTGATCGCTGCATTAGTGTCACTAGTGTCCCTAGGTAGCTAGTTTTTTTTTAGGTTCACCGCCAGGTTTTTATAGCGCTAGGTACCCCGATATACTACCCAATAATGGTTTTAACCCCCTGATTGCCCCTAGTTAACCCTTTCACCCCCTTTTGCCAGTGTCACTAAGCGATCGTTTTTCTGATCGCTGCATTAGTGTCACTAGTGTCGTTAGGTAGCTAGTTATTTTTTTAGGTTCACCGCCAGGTTTTTATAGCGTTAGGTACCCCCATATACTACCCAATAATGGTTTTAACCCCCTGATTGCCCCTAATTAACCGTTTCACCAGCGATCACAGTATAAGTGTCACTGGTGACGCTGGTTAGCCAGTTAGTTATTTAGGTTCCCCGTCAGGTTTTTATATAGTGCCAGGGACCCCCATATACTACCTAATAAAAATTTGAACCCCCTGATTGCCCCTAGTTAACCCTTTCACCACTGATCACCGTATAAGTGTTACGGGTCACTCTGGTTAGTTTGCTTTTTATAGCATCGGGGCACCCACCATTTATTACCCAATAAAGGTTTAACCCCCTGATCACCCGGCGGGTGATATCAATTAGGTTTTAGGGTCAGGGTCTGCGTCGCCCTAGGCAGCGCTAGGTTAGTGCCAGTACCGCTAATACCCACACGCAAAGCATAAACCTCCTGTAGTGGTATAGAATCTGAACAGATCAATATCTGATCTGATCAGATCTATACTAGCGTCCCCAGCAGTTCAGGGTTCCAAAAAAACGCATTGTTAGCGGGATCAGCCCAGATACCTGCTGGCACCTGCGTTTTGCCCCTCTGCCCAGCCCACCCAAGTGCAGTATTGATCGATCACTGTCACTTACAAAACACTAAACACATAACTGCAGCGATCGCAGAGTCAGGCCTGATCCCTGCCATCGCTAACAATTTTTTTGGTAGCATTTTATATTTAAATCCGGAAGGCAGTGCTTGGTTTTTGGGGTCCCGTACGTGGCTAGGCTCCCAAAAAGTCCCCCACATGTGGTATCCCCGTACTCGGGAGAAGCAGCAGAATTTATTTTGGGGTGTAATTTGACTTATGCCCATAGCATGTGTGAGCAATATATCATTTAGTGACAACTTTGTGCAAAAAAAAAAAAGTTTGTAATATTCCCGCAACTTGTGGCAAAATATAAAATATTCCATGGACTCAACATGCATCTCAGTAAATAGCTTGGGGTGTCTACTTTCCAAAATGGGGTCATTTTGGGGGGTTTTGTGCTATTTTGGCATTTTATGGCCTTCGAAACTGTAATAGGTAGTGAGGAGTCAAATCAAAAATTTGCACCCTTAGAAATCCTGAAGGTGGTGATTGATTTTTGGGGTGCCGTGCACGACTAGACTCCCAAAAAGTCCCACACATGTGGTATCCCCATACTCGGGAGAAGTAGCGGAATATATTTTGGGGTGCAATTCCACATATAACCATGGCATGTGTGAGCAATATATCATTTAGTGACAACTTTTTGTAAAAAAAAAAAAAAAAAAATTTATTTTTTGTCATTATTCAATCCCTTGGGACAAAAAAAAAATATTCAATGGTCTCAACATGGCCCTCAGCAAATAGCTTGGGGTGTCTACTTTCCAAAATGGGATCATTTGGGGGGGTTTTGTGCCATCTTGGCATTTTATGGCCTTCAAAACTGTGATAGGTAGTGATAGGTAGTGAGGAGTAAAATAAAAAATGTATGCCCTTAGAAATCCTGAAGGCGGTGCTTGGATTTCGGGGTCCCGTACGCGGCTAGGCTCCCAAAAAGTCCCACACATGTGGTATCCCTGTACTCAGGAGAAGCAGCAGAATGTATTTTGGGGTGTCATTTCACATATGCCCATAGCATGTGTGAGCAATATATCATTTAGTGACAACTTTGTGCAAAAAAAAAAAAGTTTGTAATATTCCCGCAACTTGTGGCAAAATATAAAATATTCCATGGACTCAACATGCATCTCAGTAAATAGCTTGGGGTGTCTACTTTCCAAAATGGGGTCATTTTGGGGGGTTTTGTGCTATTTTGGCATTTTATGGCCTTCGAAACTGTGATGGGTAGTGAGGAGTCAAATCAAAAATTTGCACCCTTAGAAATCCTGAAGGTGGTGATTGATTTTCGGGGTGCCGTGCGCGACTAGACTCCCAAAAAGTCCCACACATGTGGTATCCCCATACTCGGGAGAAGTAGCGGAATATATTTTGGGGTGCAATTCCACATATAACCATGGCATGTGTGAGCAATATATCATTTAGTGACAACTTTTTGTAAAAAAAAAAAAAAATTTTTATTTTTTGTCATTATTCAATCCCTTGGGACAAAAAAAAAAATATTCAATGGTCTCAACATGGCCCTCAGCAAATAGCTTGGGGTGTCTACTTTCCAAAATGGGGTCATTTGGGGGGGGTTTGTGCCATCTTGGCATTTTATGGCCTTCAAAACTGTGATAGGTAGTGATAGGTAGTGAGGAGTAAAATAAAAAATGTATGCCCTTAGAAATCCTGAAGGCGGTGCTTGGATTTCGGGGTCCCGTACGCGGCTAGGCTCCCAAAAAGTCCCACACATGTGGTATCCCTGTACTCAGGAGAAGCAGCAGAATGTATTTTGGGGTGTCATTTCACATATGCCCATAGCACGTGTGAGCAATATATCATTTAGTGACAACTTTGTGCAAAAAAAAAAAAAGTTTGTAATATTCCCGCAACTTGTGGCAAAATATAAAATATTCCATGGACTCAACATGCCTCTCAGTAAATAGCTTGGGGTGTCTACTTTCCAAAATGGGGTCATTTTGGGGGGTTTTGTGCTAATTTGGCATTTTATGGCCTTCGAAACTGTGATAGGTAGTGAGGAGTCAAATCCAAAATTTGCACCCTTAGAAATCCTGAAGGTGGTGATTGGTTTTCGGGGTGCCGTGCGCGACTAGACTCCCAAAAAGTCCCACACATGTGGTATCCCCATACTCGGGAGAAGTAGCGGAATATATTTTGGGGTGCAATTCCACATATAACCATGGCATGTGTGAGCAATATATCATTTAGTGACAACTTTTTGTAAATTTTTTTATTTTTTTTGTCATTATTCAATCCCTTAGGACAAAAAAAATAAATATTCAATGGGCTCAACATACCCATCAGCAATTTCCTTGGGGTGTCTACTTTCCAAAATGGGGTCATTTGGGGGGGGGTTTGTACTGCCCTGCCATTTTAGCACCTCAAGAAATGAGATAGGCAGTCATAAATTAAAAGCTGTGTAAATTCCAGAAAATGTACTCTAGTTTGTAGACGCTATAACTTTTGCGCAAACCAAAACATATACGCTTATTGACATTTTTTTTACTAAAGACATGTGGCTGAATAAATTTTGCCCTCAATGTATGACTAAAATTTAGTTTATTTGATTTTTCTTATAACAAAAAGAAGAAAATATATTTTTTTTTCCAAATTTTCGCTCTTTTTCCATTTATATGGCAAAAAATAAAAATCGCAGAGGCAATCAAATACCATCAAAAGAAAGCTCTATTTGTGGGAAGAAAATGACGCAAATTTCGTTTGGGTGCAATATTGCATGACCGCGCAATTACCAGTTAAAGCAGCGCAGTGCGAAATTGGAAAAAGACCTCTGGTCCTTAAGGTGTTTATTGGTCCGGGGCTGTAGTGGTTAATGTGTGAATTGCACCGCATCTGCACCGAAATGATGCAGGACCCTTTTCTTGTTGTTCACACCCATGTGATCTGATTCAGGCAATTGCACAGCATTTTTCAAGCTGGGTCAGGGTGTTGTTAATTTAACATTGACACCCCCAGCAGATTGCATGAATGATGTGCGATTTCAATGCGGTACAGGGAACACACAGGATTCGCTGCATTTCCCATATCGCATATATGTAAACCGAAAGTAAAACCTAAAAAATACCTACCTTGGACCCTGATTTCCAGCATCTTCCTGTAGATGCCACCAGGGGTGGCTATTGGGGCTATAGCCCCGAATCTGGGGCCCATAGCCCCGAGTCTCTTGCCGCAGGGTCCCTGCCCAACCAGCGGGTTGCGGCTGCTGCGAGTAGGCTGGCTGCATGAGAGAGGCGCAGGGGAGGAGAGAAGTGCCTGGGGTGGACGGGCAGAGATGACATCTCTCTCTGCCCGCTCCACATCAGCACTCTTCACAGCTGGGCCGCTTCAATTTGGGAGCAAGGTGCAGGGAGCAGCAGAGAGATTACATCATCTCTCACTGCCCACTACACATCAGCACTCTTCCGCACTCACAGCATGGTGTAGTGGAGGTCACGTTATTCCTGTCATCATGGAGCTCCAATTTGCAGCCAGACCCCCTTGCTTCAATGTCGGAGGTATGGGTGATATCATCTCTTACTGCCTGCCCCGCATTACCCCTCTCCTGCTCTCACTAAATGGATGAGTGCTGTCAGCCTGCCACCAATGCAGCGTCAATGCTCATTTGGTGGCACTGGCTGGCATGGAAAGTGACAATCCACTTCATTTGGCAAGTGACAACCCACATCTGGTGGCCAGTGACTTGGCAAGTGACAATCTGCAAATGGTGGCAGGAGATGTGGCAATCTGCAAATGGTGAGAGGAGACGTGGCAAGTGACAATCTGCAAATGGTGGCAGGTGATGTGGCAAGTGACAATCTGCAAATGGTGGCAAGAGATGTGTCAAGTGACAATCTACAAATGGTGGCAAGAGAGGTGGCAAGTGACAATCTGCAAATGGTGGCAGGAGATGTGGCAATCTTAAAATGGTGGTAGGTGATGTGGCAAGTGACAATCCACATCTGCTGCAGGGTGAATGTGGCAAGTGACAATCCACATCTAGTGGCAGGTAACGGTGGCAAGTAACACACTGCATCTGGTAACAGGCAACAGTGGCAAGTGACATGCTGCATCTGGTGGCAGGAGATGTGGCAAGTGACACTCCCAGGGCTCCCACTGATTCTGCAGTTCGTGAGTTGAACCACTTCATTATATATTACAATGTAACAACAGAAATAATGCACTTCAATCATCCTGACACCATATCAACCAATGGCGTCATGATGATTGAAGCTCCAACACTAGCCATCTCCCATGAAAAAATGCTTAGCACTGGTCCCCCCCCCCCCCCCTCGCGGGAATGCAAAAAGGTTAGTGACCTCTGTTATGAGCTCTTGCCCCAGATCTTTTGCAGACCTAGCAATGCCCCTGGATGCCAGTCACATTGCAGTGCTTTACCACTGCCTCCTAGGAAAAAGGTATATTTTGTCAAGCAAACTTCACCTGAACAGCATTGGAAATGAAAGGTTTTCATTTTAATTAAATCTTATTTATGACACAATAGGGATGAAATCAGTTTCACCTAAATCAATCTGCTAATCCCTAAAGGTAACATACACAGACTAATTTTCTAAATGAATAAAAAAAAATAAAGAGTCACTTTAATTATCTAATCATGTAAAAACAAACTCCTCTTTATTTCATCTGAATATGTCTGGATAATTGAAGCAAACCTTGAAATTGTTGGTTGATTCCCTTGTATCTATGAGTAATATGTCTCTGTCCTTGCTTAAAAATGTTCAGTGAAGTATATTTGAAGATAAATGTCCTTCTCATTAGGTTCTTTTTCACTGGATATTATACTATGAAACTCAGTAAAAGCAGAATTAAACCTCCGCAAAAAAAGTAAAACATGGATCTCGGACTTACCTGGCACGCAAACCTCTCCAACATTGTGGTGTCAGCACTCCAATCTCCAAGGGGTGATTGGCCAAACTGCAATGACATCACTTCCATGTACATTATCACTGCACAGAGAAGTGCCGTACGTGTACACTGAGCTGCACAAGTGCAGGTTAGTGTACACAAATGCTGACAAACAGGGGAAGGGTTTTATAATAGAGTCTCTTCTGTCATAAAAATCCTACCTATCAGCATTTTTTTAAGGGTGGGTTCACACCTAAACCAGCCGCAGATCACACAGGAATGCTGTTCGCCCCTTTTCTCCATTTCCGAGACGAATCAGGGCTAAATCTGTGCTTGAATTCGGCCCTGAAACAAAGCCAAAGACGCACAGCGTTTCTGTGCAGTGCGCTCCACAGCCGCCACAGAGATATGTGAACTGGCTCCATACAGAGCCGGTCACATTCCCCTTGTATGTGAATTGGATGGGGGGAAACCCACATTACATTCGCTAAGGTGCGAATCAAGTCTAAAGTTTTTTTTTTACCAAGGTTTAAAGAAAAACTTTGATCTCCTGTGGATCACAGGCATGCAGTTCGTACTGCACTTCTGTGACCCGTTTTTAGCAGCCCACTGCCGACTGATGCCATAGAGCCAGTCCATGCTAGGGAAAGATCATGACCATATGGTCGGGATCCACCCAGGAGATTAGGCCAGCACCTGTCTCAGCCTCCCAGTGATCTGCTGAGAGCCTGAGCGAGCCAGTCCCGCCCCCTCCACAGCTCAGCGCTCCAGTGAGGGGAGGGATGGGAGCAGAGCAGACAGCCGAAGACTGACCGTCACCAGTTCTGTGCTCAGGTCCTAGTGCTGGCGAGGGACAGATGCATTATCAGACTGATGCTGCGTCAAACTAGGTAAGTATGGTTTCTAAAAAATAAATAAAAATCTTCTTATTTAATTCCATTTTAAAGTGATATTAAACCAAAAAGAAAATGTTTATTATATTGCTGCTTATCAATTCTTAGATACTTGGTGATCTGGCCTCTAAGTCTGTTGCTTTTAAACAGAATAAGTTGTCCTGCAGATGTAGCAGTTAGCGGGTTAGGACAAACTGTTTATCACTGACAGCGGTGCTCACAATGATCAGCTTTTATTTATTTATGTAAAACCTTTATCTCAAAAAGAAAAAGAAACTGTTCCTGTAACTGCTTAAAAGCGTTAGCCGTAATTTGGCTTCAACTTGTTAGTGCATCTAAATCTGCTAGTATATCTAACACTATCCACTCCCACACTGAACAAAGCTATTAAAGGTGTCTCTTTTGGTGCTTCATCCAGAGTGGAGGCACTCTAATACAGGAGATGTGTTACTGGCCAGATCACCAGGTGAAAACAGAGGGGGGGGGAATCCTAAAAAAGGAAAACGAATGCAGAAACGTGAGCACATGTGTCTGCAAGATCTTTCTGTCTACATCCTGACAAACTCCATCCTACATCTACCAAAATCCTGCTAAACTCTGCTCACCAGCAAGCTTTCACCTCCCTACTCACCCCACGTTATCCTGGTGGTGATATTTCTGCACAGACATCATGATGGAGAAGAATAAAGATGAATTGGCAGTGGCAGACCCCTCTCCCCAAAATGGAGCTCCCTCACAGAGAACGAGAAGCTGGAGGACACCGGGACTCTCCTTGAATGCTTTGTCCGCCTAAAGATCCTTGGTTGGCAAGCGCCTCTCAAGAACCTGTACAGACTGCTCAAGTGGCAGACCTGCCAAACATTAGTTCTCCAGCCTGGGAGAAAGATGCAGCCATGAAGGGCCATCTTTCTGACTCAGTGAGTAACTCAGCAGCCATGTCCCTGATACACGTCCTACAGATGCACCTACCCCAGATGCTGAACCCACACTGTTGGACATTATGTTAGCCATTACTTCCTGCAAAATCTCCCTGGTTATATTGAATCAGGGGTTTGCTGGTTTACACAAAGATATTTCTCTTATAACACAGGATATATGAGAAACGTCAGAGAAATAGTTACTGCTGCTGAAGAGATAATCACCTCGATAGAGGACACTGTTTTTTGTATTGTAATCCTCCAAAGCCCTGAATCAACAGCTTTTTTCATATGAGTCACGGCTGGAGGACTTAGAAAATAGGCTCCGCAGATACAATGTCTGTATTGTGGGGTTACCAGAGTGTTCAGAGGGGAAATCCCCAGTGGGCTTTATTGAAGATTGGCTAAAGGAAATTTTTGCCGCTAACAGCTTTATCCCCCCTTTTGCTGTGGAAAGAGCGCATAGGGTCCCAGCTAGACGACCTCCGGCTGGTGCGTCCCCTAGACCTTTTCTATTGAAATTGCTGAGTTATAAAGATCAGGACATAATCCTGCAGAAAGCTCCGATATGACAGTGGCTGCTTCCAAGATCTTTTTCTTTCCAGACTTTTATGCAGAAATGCAGCACCAATGTGCAAAGTATCCTGACATGAAAAAACACCTGCAATAGTTCAATGTCACCTACTCCACTCTGTATCCTGCAATATTACAGGGTATCACAGAGTACCGCACACTTCTTTGATACACCTACAGCCACTTCTAACTGGCTGCATATGCATGAGTAATCCTTTATTTCACCTGCACCTTCCTAAATGCAGAAATTCTGGCCATTAAGCGAAGTCCATGTTGTTATTATGTCACCTGTACACTACAGTGGAAGCTTTGCCAATAACTTTGCAGTAATGGCACTAACTCACTTCACTTCGCTATTTGTGTTTTTGCTTGACTTTTTTTGTGTGTTCTCTTTTTGAATTTTCTAGACTGACTACTTGTGCCATCCAACTAGCCGTTTACTTCAATTGTCAACTTTGCCAGGGTGGAATTCCTACAAGTGTGCTCCTTTATTAACCCTGGGACTTGCTGCAGCTGTTCCTGCTTAAAGCAGGTTATTCAGACTCCAGACTCATTGGGGTCATCCAGACAACCCTACAAGTATCTTTTATTATTTTCTTTTTGCTATGGTTCCTGCTTCATATGGTACAACAGGTTTTATTTTTTGTCAAAATTATGTAATATTTTCATGGACTATTAAAAGGGTAATAGGAGGCATAGCGACCCTGATAAAAGAGAGGCAATGTTTACTACTCTCAAGTGGTTTTGCCTATCTGTGATCTGCCTGCAGGAAATGCATCTCTATTTAGATGCACTACATTATATAAAGCATGCTCAATATTGCACACAATTTCATTCTACCTATACTTCTAGTTCCAGTGGTGTCTCAATATTGATTGCTAGCAGAGTGGACTTCACCTGCAGGCAGATCCAGATAGACCCTTCGGTCTATTACTTTTACATTACATAACATTTTTATTTATTGTACCGTTTATGAGAAACCTTGCCTTTTGGCTAATATTTATACCCCCCACCCCCACCTTATTCATCTGTGGATTTATGGGATTTCCTGAAATTGACTTCAGACAAACCAGAGGTACCATGGCTATTGGTGGGGTACTTTAATAATTATATGGATCAGTCATTAGACAAGTATAACCCTGTCTTGGGTCATAGTTATACTGTACTTACCTCCCTTGTGCAATATGTTTGTAGCAAGATCCCAGGCCTCCTTTAGTCTAATGAGAACATCCAGAGCCATGAGCTGCTGACATCATTCTGTATAGAGTGGGTTGTCAACTTTGCATAGTGGGTGTAATACAAGATAGATTCATGGGCGCCAGACACTTGAATGCAAATAGATTTTATTCCTCGTGAACAAAACTTTGGGAGAGAGTTTTAGGACCAGGATACCCTTAGGTAGTTGCAATGTTAATTAGCAGACTCCGAGACTTCTACAGGTAGACAGCCATGCAGGGAAAGGCATCCAGCAAGACACCACATCTGCATGTATAGGAATGCTGTCTCCTATGGCAACAATCTTAGAACAACAAAGTTGTAAGAAACTCCTTTACTTTCTCTGCAGTCACTTCTTGCAGGTTCTCCACCCACTGAGCTCCCAGTCTCTCTAATTTGACTTGATTCACTGCCACCGAATCCCTTGAGCTCTTCCAATCTTCACTTAAGTATCTTCTTCAAGCATCACCCCCGCTTCTCTGCTGGGTCCCTAGCTTGGCACTCCAGATACTTCTCATGCTTCCCCTCACTGGCCTGCTCGTTCCCTGGCTTGGCGCACAAGGCTGCTCTGCAAGCTTCACTTCCGCTGGCTGGGTCCCTGGCATGACACCTGCTGAAGTTTCCCAATTCTTCACCGCCCCGGTTGGTGAGAATACTGCTCCAGTACTTGCTTCAGCTACTAACTGTGCTTCCTGATAATAAGATAGTTGGACCCTTAGTGGCGACAGCTTCCCCTCTACCTCCGACCACGACAGGTTCTCTGGCAGGCAGAACCGTCACTTCTGGTTGGACTGCAAGCCGCAGTCCCAACCCTGCACTACTCTCTTGCTTCTGAATAGGCCCTCAGACAGCCTAGCAGCCTTGTCTTATCTAATGTCACGAGGTACCTGACAACTTAGTGGCAGAAGAGAGAAGTGCAGCAATTCCAGACTTCAGTTGAACTCAATTGATCCCTAACAATGAGCCAAGGTAACTACACCTGGCATGTAAATTTAGAAGCAACCCTGCCTAAAAATCAGGGTGCTACATGTTTATGAGCTTAATCCGGTTAATAGATGGTGGCTATATCATCCACAGAAAAACATTACTTATGCTTGTCCTGTACCCATGTGGTAAGAATAGACTTGGCCCTGGGCTCTTCCTCTCTGTTTACCCTGGTCTTCAGTGTACCCTATTCTGCTGGAGGTCTTTCTGACAACTCACCTTAGTGTTTAAATTGCAATTACGGTCCCTGACTACGCGAACGTATTGGAAAGTGAACGCTTATTGGCTGTCTCTTTTTCCCTCTTTGGAAGGTCTTATGATAGATGTGATGGGCTTTCTTAATATAAATAAAATAAATAAACCGACGGCCAACACTTTTCTCTTATGGGACTCATTTGTTCTGCAGAGTATTCAGAGTATTCACTGAAGTTCGCACCTCGGTTTACTGGGCCTTTCAGCATTCTTTGCAGGATTAACCCAGTGGCTTATGCATTAGACTTTCCTTATAATATGTGTATTTTGAATGTATTTCATGTCTCCTTATTAAAACTTTTGGTCTGCAACCGCTTTACTATATCGGTGTCTCGTCCTCTTATTTCACAAATTTCCAAAATTAAGAAAAAGTCTAGAGCATGGGAAAAGGAGGTCTTTGCAGATGTCTCTCAATCTGGGCTCAGGTATATTTCTCATCCACCCCCTGAGAATCAAGGCCTGGTTGAAAAGTCAACAATTGTATGCTTCTATATCATTTAAAAAGGCTGAACAAAAAACTAATTTTTTACAGCAACCATATTATGAGGAGGGTGAATATTTGTTGGCCACTGCAGTTAAAGCTCAGAGGCTACTAATACATGTGATGGAATTGCAATTCCTAAACGCTATACAATTCCCTTCTTTCTCTTGCACTGATCCTGAGGCTTTAGTCTGAACTCTAACATTGGAGGAACTTTAAATTGCAGCCACTGTAGCAAGTAGCTGGGATCTGATGGTTTGCCCGGGAGGTGTATATGGAGGTTTTGCTCCCAGAATTACTGGATTTTTTTAATGAAGCCTTTGAAGTAGGCACTCTCCCTCAATCTATGAATGAAACCATCATTGATGACTTACTTAAGCCTGACAGAAACCCCTCTAACCCAGAATCAAATTGTCTGATATCATTGGTAACCTCGGCTGTAAAGCTCCTAGCCAAAATTTTGTTGTCAGTTGTAGTGGTGGCAGCTCATACAGGGTGCAGGGGCTCTAATCTACATGCCGGGCACCGGACACATGGATTTAAACCTTTTTTTTTTTTTTTTAAGAAAATGATTAGATCCTGAGGCTCTAATTGGCTTCAAAAAGGGCACAGCGCCCCGAGCCCACCCAGTTGTGTGACATTAGCAAATTAATATTCACTAATGTCTTCCTGTTTCTCCTCCCAGCCAATCAGGAAGTGTGTCCTGAGACCTGATTGGCTAGGAGTCCTAAGATCTGATTAGCTGCAAATCCTAAGTCCTGATTGACCGGGAGGAGAAGCAACCATTGGGACTCGGGAGGAAGGGAACCCACCGAAGCTGCAACCTGGATGGGTTAGGTGCAGGGCTAGTGGGGGAACTTGCAGGCAATGAGCGAGCGAATCAGAAATTGATAAAGTAGAGTGACGATCGATCGAGTGACCGTGGGTGGGGAGGGAGCTGTGATCGATCTTTCGAGCACCGATGGGTGGTAGGCTGGCTGACTGGGGGCTAGGGGAAAATTGAGCACCCTGTCGCCACTGTTCATCCAGACTAGTCAGCCTAGACTGGGTTCATTCCAAATAGGTCTACTGCAATAAACATCAGACACGTATACCGTAATCTACAGATTCCCATGGACAATACGGAAAACAAAGCTATTTTGTCACTTGATGTTATTGAAGCTTTTGATAGCATAAAGTGTCATTTTCAATGGCGCGTTTTAGAAAAGTTTGGGTTTGGGCTACGGTTCATAAAAGGGGTTCAGATAAGTGGCGGCTGGTGCTCAAAATTTTGGGGGGGGGAGCAAACAAACTGAAAAATACTGAAAACAAAACATCAGGCAACCTGCCTTTGTCCAATTATGGCTCTTGCTGAGGAGTGTGCTGTGATTGGCCAAAGTATGCAGGTCAGCCACTGCGGTCTTGCAGTACATTACAGGGAGCTCGAATTTGCTGTGAACTCTCCATAAAATTCACTCTGCCAAAGGGCGAACACCCGATGTTCGAGTCCAACTTACGTTTGACTCAAATTCGAAGCTCATCCCCAGATTTGAACAATGGAAAAATGCGGGAATACTTTTTTTGTCAATTACATGATAAGGATAAGCTGCTTCCTTTTAATGCTCCTTTTAATGCTTTGGCAGAATGATTTTTTCAGTACCTTCAATTAAGCAATACACTTCAATGCCAATCTGCTGCTCTTTCTTTAAAGTACACCCCTTCCTTGATTCTCGCAATGGCAGTTTCTACATCCTGTTTGAATAGGGGACTGATAGGTGATTTGTACTCTGCCTTACAGTCATCTGCGAGTGCCAAAATACAAATTAAGTACGGTCAACATTGGTGTCAGGATTTAGGCTTGATAGATGATGACCAGTGGACTCAGGCCTTATAAACAATATCAACAGTGTCCTTATCTCCCTCACAAAGATTAACCCATCAACCCCATTGTTTATTGTGCATAGAGTTATTATACACACCAAAAGCTATACTCTTGGGGAAGGTCTATGTCCCCCTGCTGCCCTCGATGAACCACTGATACAGGCACCCTTGTCCACATGTTGCAGAGATGCCCTAAACTTCATTGTTACTGGTCATCTATATTTCAGACACTTAATGGTATATGTTCTAGTCAGGTCCCTCTAGATCCTAAACTTGCTATGCTGGGAATTACCCCAGAGGATGCAATCCCAGCTGACACTAGTCAAATGTGGACAATGGCCTTTTTTGTAGCCTGAAAACTTATCTTACAGAGCTGGCTTTTACCTACATCTCTAACATTGTCGCAGAGGAGAGACACCAACAGTTCTAATCTGAATGTGTAAGAGTTAACCTAAAAACATAGGGGCAGCCCTAAAAAGTAAAAAAAAACTGGTCTCCATGGTTTTTCTCCACTGAGTCGACAGAAACCACGACATACACTTTAACTGATAAAGGGATAGGCTTCGGTGGTTCGGAATTCCACTAATGTGTACCTGTTGCCTTGTTACCAATTATATTTGCATAACGGCTGTGATATTTTCATGTGCATTGTGATAATCTGGAAGGCGCAATAATTATGTACTGACTTTATATCACTCTGAACGTGTTTCTTGGTTTGTTTTCTTTTATGCCTTTTGGGGACTATTGTTTTGAACTGGAAAATATGAAAACTTTGCAATCAAAATTACCTTAGGTATATAAAACGGATTGGTAAACTGCAATATATTAAAGTTTTGGTTTTGGGTTTAATACTTCTTCATAGTTTATCTAAACAAATTAACAAAAATGTAATATATTGCAGTTTACAAGTCCTTAGATATGGTGGCTACATTGGTTTTCTTTCTTCAGCTTTCATTTCTTGGACCTGTGATCCCGCCAGGAATTCTTCTGTCCTAGGTTGACAATGCTCACTGTGTTGCATCTATGGAGAAGTAACATTGTCACCCTAGGACTGAATGTGTGTTAGGACACCTCTCCTCTACTCTTTTCCATACTATAGAGGAGGTTTTCCTGTAGTTCAAACAATGTTTGAATAAACACTGCAGAGTGGTTAAGATGCCATTCGATTTTTCGCAAGATTGAAAAATGTAATAAAACGCTTTAAATGATAAACTAAGCAGACCAAAATGGGAGGAAATAACAGTAGTTGGGGTTTAAATGTACTTTAACTATACCTGCCCTTGCCTTTAATGCCAACTTATGTTTCATGAAGAAATATGGTAAAATATCACCAAAGAAGCCAAATACATCATGTGCACCATGTTTATAAGCATGCAACATAAACACAGCAATGGACACTAAAAGGCATGTCTTCTGTTATGGTAAGTAGGATGGGCTGGGTATTTCATGATCATACTCACATTAGTCACTATGTTTTCAAGAACTACATTATTATGAAACTAGTAACTTAAAATATCTCACACAGTAACAGTCACATGGCACACAAAAATGACCCTCATCAACATTAAGTTTGTTTTCACCAGTGACAGGATGCGTGGTGTGATTCCTACCATCATACACCATATCAGTCTACGACTCACAGGACATATACCATTTATTACACATATGGAATAAAAGTGATTTATTTGGATGTTTACTATGTCAAAGGACTAGAAGGACTTTGTATAAATGAATGGGTCTTAAATAAAGGAATACCCAATCAAGTGTCAGGAAAAAAGGGTTTTGCTTGCACATGATTGGATGATTGAAGTCAGCACAAAGTCATTTCATTTACTCAGCTAATTAAAACAAAAATCACATTACAAAGAGAAAATCCACTTGCAAATTATTTGCTAGCAAAAATCAAAATAGTTTTTTCATTTTCCATGCGCAATTGGCTATTGTTTGCAAAGTGAATTTTCACTCTGTTTCAACAAATTCACTAAGATAAGCAGAAATTAACGTTGAAAGAGAACATGCGTGAGTAAAGCATAAATCAGATGCATGTGATAACATGTCTACACAAAACTGGGATGATGCACTGTAAGCCTGTGTTTTTTTATTTTATTTAATTTGTCACTTAATCCTCTGTCACATGGGTGCTAACGCCATGCTGATTGAATGAGGCATGAGGTGCTGATTGAATGAGGCATTTGTTATTGCGCCTGCATCCACCCCATGCAGGCAGCCAATAGAAGTGAATACAGACACAGAGCCTGAATGGACATGGCCACCTCTCAAAATTTTGCAAGCATGCAGGAGCAAGTGTGAGGACCCAAATGCATGCTGTCTCCATTCAGGACTGCTCATTTGCACCTATGTCAAACTGGTATCAGAGGATGTGTCCATGCAGCCATTGCATTCCCTTATATTTGAATGGGTTGCCTGCATGCAGAAATTCAGTTGTGACAACTGTGTTAGCATCATTCCCTGGTGCCTAGTGTGTGTTATGGACAAATTTTTTCACAGGAGGCTGTGGGGAGCGCTTATTGCTAGGTAGCAGCTATAATTGTGTCCTGTGATACTGAATCTGAACTATCCTTGTTCTTTGCTGCCTAGCCAAACTTCCCATGCAGGCTTTTCCTGTTCAATAAAGCCCATTGCAAACTGTTACAGGTGTGTCAGTTCCAAGTACAACTACTTCATCACCAGAACAGGGCAGAGGCTCCCAAACACCTCCACCAGGTGTAGTGGTGTGGTACACTAGGTAGGGTTAGAACCTCTGTTAGGTTCTTGTTGGTATCCCCAAATAAGATATTTTCTCTAACTTTCTATGGCCAGTGACCACCCAGGAAGATAGGATAAATCTTATCAGTAGTGTCTCAAGCAGAAATTAAAGTCTGAAACTTTCACACTTTATCTGAAACCAAGTAAAATGCTTAGGTTCTCCAGACCATAATTAACTCAAAGTCAGCAATAATGTATATAAGCATTAACTGCAATGTGAATAATAATACTTTAACTAGTCTGGAGTGCACTCTAGAAGGATAGCTAAGATATGATGCACTGTTCCCTGTGAGGTACCTCTTAGCATAGGCATTAGGTAAAGGTCTTTGTGTATCAGCTATAAAGGGGGCAGTCTTTAGTTTTAACTCTTCAGTTGGCTAACATCGGGGCCCATTGGTGTACATGAGAAAAGTTCCAGTTAAGCCTGCAGGCAGCAATTAGGCTATTATATGGGTGTATGGTCAGTTTCTAAAGGGCTCAG
Source organism: Lithobates pipiens (assembly GCF_037356315.1). Taxonomy (NCBI): domain Eukaryota; kingdom Metazoa; phylum Chordata; class Amphibia; order Anura; family Ranidae; genus Lithobates; species Lithobates pipiens. Next base: position 199,704,585 of record NW_027507787.1, read on the forward strand.
CCTCTCTAGCAGCAGATAGTAAATCCCCACAGCAGCAGCTCACCAGTCCCAGCAATATTACAGCTTACCATCCTGTCACACACAGCGATGAGTCCACTCTCTTACCCTGCACCCAGGTTACTCTGACTGTTGGCACCAGTGCCGGGACAAGGTCACCCAGCGCCCAGGGCAAAGATGCCAAACTACGCCCCCCTTTCCCTTAGGGTTAGGGTCAGGGTGCCCCCTACCCCTGCAATAAACCATTGCGCCAGGGGCAGCCGCCCTTCCTGCACACCCCTTGTCCCGGCCCTGGTTGGCACTCCCAAACTCAGCACTCCAGATCCCGCTCAGGCCTTGTAAAGTCTGAGAAAATGCAGATCTTTCCCTTCCTCCTGGCAATCAAATGCTCTTGATTACAGTAGAGTCTCTTTCCTCTGGACTACAGTTCCCACAGTGCGGTGCTGCCTGGCTTAGTCTATTGAATTCTTCTTGCTCAGCAGCTCCTTCCTCTTGCTGATATAGCTGTTAACCAGCTCAGCACCACAGGACAACAGCTACAGAGAGCAGCTGCAGCCAGTGTTTCTCTCACCCTCCATTCTTAGACAAGAACCTGACTACACTACTTAAGAAGAAATAGTAACAAAGTTCTAAAAGTTTGGAAATTAGTCAAATGATCACGTTTTTTTACCAAATAAATGCAAGAATCTGTCACAGATTATAGTTTATAGATGTGTACTCTTTTACAAAGCTGGTAATAAAAATACAATTTTATCTAATATATCCTAGACAGGTATTTAGAAAGGGTCTTTCATTTTTCTAACACCACTGAACTGGGGAACACTGATTTTTGATTGGTTGTCATGCTCATTTCTGCTTCTTACACTCTGCAGGACTGTGGTTGGGATCTGAGCATGAACAGATGAAACTATGGACTGGTATCGGACACTTTCTCCCACACATTGTTTCTTTCCTGCTCCCACTCAGAAGACACATTCTCAGCTATCCTCTGTGGACATGTTACAGCAAAAGCAGGGGGCCTGCTGATTCATCCTTAGGTCCTCCTCCCCAAATATTGCGCCTTCCACTCTGCTCTTGTGTAACTATTCCCTTTATGTAAATCCGCAGGAAAATGACCTAAACTCAGGGACGTTTGGTAAAAATTATAGAACAAATAAGGATTGTGTTATGGCTCACAGCAACCAGTCAGCATCTAGAAGCCATTATCATAGACAACTGTAATATTATAGACACATTTTGCGATATGCTGTGCTCTTGCGTTTGTAAAAATTGCCCTAGTGGAACTCTGGCAGTCCCAGAACTACAAATCCCTGTATGCCTTGTCAGCTTCCCAGCTGATCTTGTATGCTCTTTGGCTGGCAGAACATGCTAAGCTTTTTAACTCTTTAACATTTGTAGATCCCTTTGTAGCAATGTCAATCACTAGTCTAATGCAAGGATATGTCTGCTCTCCTATACTGGAAGTCCTTCATCCCTAACTAATTCCTGGTTGTCACCAGGGTCACTAGAGCTAGTGTTTCCACTGCAAGATTTCCCCTCTGTTACTGTTCTAGGGACAACACAAAATTTCAGCTTTTCTTTCACTTTTACGCTCTGTGATCATGGTACATAGGACAAATAGGGTGATTCTCCCTTGGGGGAATAAACAGCAATGAAAACCTTATGCCGCGTACACGCGATCGGAATTTTGGTCGGGAAAAAGCTCTGATGGATTTCTCTCAAGCTGTCTTGCATACACACGGTCACACCAAATTCTGACCGTCAAGAACGTGGTGATGTACAACACGTAGGAAGGGACTAGAAAAAGGAAGTTCAATACCCAGTATCCAATAGCTTCCATCTCGTAGTTGAATCTGAGCATGCGTGAGATTTTACACGTCGGAATTGTATACACACGATCGGAATTTCCGTCTGAAAAATTGAGAACATGCTATCAAATATTTGCTGGCGGGAATTCGGCCAGCTAAATTCCGATGGAGCATACACACGGTCGCATTTTCCGATGAAAAGCTCTCATTTGTCTTTTGCTGGCCGAAATTCTGATCGTGTGTACGCAGCATTACAGTTGTTCTACTCCCCAAAATGTTCTGCTTTTAGCTATACTTTAATATATTTTTATGTATTGAATAAATACCAGTGAAAGGCTATTTTTCAACAAAGTTAAACTAATTCCACCTCTAAGAACTTTGCTTGTCACTGGTAAAATTACCTAGGATGCTTCAGAGTCAACTTCATCCACCCCAAACTCGCTCATCCATGTCTTTATGAACCTTGATTTGTGCACTGGTGCGCAGTCTTGTTGGAACAGGAAAGGGGCATCTCCAAAACTGTCCCCACAAAGTTGGCAGCATGGAATTGTCCAAAATATCTTGGTATGATGACACCTTAAGAATTCCTTTTACTGGCACTATGGGGCCAAGCCCAAACACCAAAAAACAACCCCACACCATAATCTCCCCCACCCAAATGATTAGGACCAGTGCACAAAGTAAGGTCCATAAAGACATGGATGAGCAAGTTTGGGGTGGAGGAACTTGACTAGCCTGCACAGGGTCCTGACCTGAACATGATAGAACACCTTCGGGATGAATTTGAGCCGAGGCTGCAAGCCAGGCCTTCATGTCCACATCTGTGCCCGACTTTACAAATGCACTTGTGGAAGAATTGTCAAACATTCCCATAGACACACTCCTGGACAGCCTTCCCAGAAGAGTTGAAGCTGTTTTAGCTGCAAAGGGTGGGCCAACTCAATATTCAACCCTACAGACTAAGACTGGGATGCCATTAAATTTCATGTGCATGTAAAAGCAGGCGTCACAATACCCCGACATGTATCGACACTGAAGGTCTTTAACTGGGGCAAAGATTTGCCCCAGTTGAAGACCTTTAGTGTCGAAACGCATCAGGCTAGCATTTACTGCAGCCCACATTGATCTTATGTTTTATTTTTTACCTTGTGATCACTTTTATACCGTCATTTATCTTATATGACATATTTGGTGCTTTAAATGCTGTCCCCTGTAGTTCCGAACGTCCATCTTCTTGGTGGGTCTCGCTGCTCCGGTGCTATGATTCGCCGGAGCAGCGATGACGTCACTCCCGCGCATGCGCACGGGAGCCGAAACTCGCTGCATATCACCGCGATCTGTGGCTTACCCAGTGCGCTGGGTAAGCGGTGGCTGTCTTCAGGTAAATATCTCCTAAACCGTATAGGTTTAGGAGATATTTCTTGGACCTACAGGTAAGCCTTAATCTAGGATTACCTGTAGGTCAAAGTGGTTTGTAAGGTATTACAACCACTTTAAGAAACTCCATGGTCACAATGGCTTGAGTCTATGTCCTTGGCATTGGTATAAAGCAATCTGTATTACAAATATTGCTATGTCAGATATTGGGCTGCATGTGAACATGTTAGTATACTGTATGTATTTTTAAGTAAATATATATGCTTCTTTTCAGTAAAAGTACTTTGTGGCCACGTCTAGTCCACTTTTATTTTTGTAAGTACTACAGTTCCCTTTTTTTTTCTCCAAGAAATTGGGTGGGTCGGGGTGGTCTATTGTTTTTTTCCCCCTTTTTCCTTTTATGTTTGGGGTTTTATTTCTATGTAGTGCTTGTTTTATTTTTATTTTTTTATTTTTTTTATGTGATGCTGTTTGAATAGCTTGTTTGTATGGTTTTAATGTTGTTTGCATATAAAAATAAAAAGAGTCTGATTTAAAAAAAAAAAAAACCTTTGACTCACATATTGCATAAAGGACAGGCCTTTCTATATCACTGTTGACACACAACTACCCTTTTAAAATGTGGAAGTATTTATTTGTGATTTTGTAATGTACAACCAATGTTAGCATATAGGCTGATTAAATTGGGATGGGCCAAGGAAAAAAAATGTAAGCTCCTCCCATAGTAACCAAGTTGATGTTTTTAGGCGTACGTTAGAAAATGTGACATCTTTCATGACCAAATAAGGCATTTCATTTTTTTTTTTTTATTAATCACACACTGAGCTTTACACTTTGACAGACAAATGTAATACTAATATAGAAATGTTAAATGAAAGAGAAATCAAGCTTTTTTTTTTGTTTTTGGTTTTTTCTCAATTATCCATTTTATAATATAAAACAATATATATAGATGTTAAATAATGAAAGAGACATCAAGTTATTTTTATTTTTTTATTTTTTTTAGTTCTCAATTATCCATTTTATAATATAAAACAATATATATAGATGTTAAACAATGAAAGAGACATCAAGCTTTTTTTTTTTTTTCTCAATTATCCATTTTAAAATATAAAACAATATATATAGATGTTAAATAATGAAAGTAACATCAAGTTTTTTTTGTTTTTTTTTTATTTTTATTTCTCAATTATCTATTTTATAATATACAACAATATATATAGATGTTAAATAATGAGAGACATCAAGCTTTTTTTTTTATTATTTGGTTTGTCTTTTTATTTCTATTTCTCAATTATCCATTTTATAATATAAAAATATATATAGATGTTAAATAATGAAAGAGACATTGAGCTTTTTTTTTCTTTTTTATTTCTCAATTATCCATTTTATAATATAAAACAATATATATAGATGTTAAATAATTAGTTAAATATAAAAGAATATAAAACAATATATATATATATATATATATATATATATATATATATATATATATATATATATATATATATATATATATATATATATATGTATATATATATATATATATATATAGTAACAGCTAATCAAATGCCTGCATATATTTTAATTGTATGTAATAATGTGTAATACATAATAATAATAGTTAATACAGACCATAACCAATTCTTCTTCACATAGCATTAAAAATATATTAGCAGTTTTTATACAAGGAACAACCGTTTCTCCACAAATGCTGCAATAAAAGTTGTTACAAAAATGGGTTATAATTAGCATGTGTACACAAGACTGCAAGCAGCTTCACCTACGCATTGAACTTAAGCCTGGTGAAAAATTAAAGCCACATTTATACTTTGTATAATGTAGGGTATTGGTGTGCAGAGCATGACCACAGTCACTGTACTTTGACAGAGGAACATCGCACTCTAGAGGCAAGTTATGGGTATTACAGCGGCACTCCACTGTGCCTGGCAGAAACAGTTCTACAAAAATTCTCACAGAGCAAGTTTAAAGTTGAGATCTGAGATTACAGATCAAATAAAGAAAGCATTGCAAAACGTATATAAACAGTATCAATGGGATAGCATAATAACAGCTGCAAGTTCGAACACTAACTAAGAACAACACGCTCACACCTCAGGTAAGTACTACGTGTTACATATTATCAGACAGTAAACATGTTTGTACTTCTAGCACATCACAATAATACTGCACTCTTTATGATAGCTAAATGGGCAGGACCATTCCCAAGTTTTTTTTCTAACCTCAGAATCAACAAGCATCAATGAATATACTATAATAACATATAAACTATGTGCCATACACATTACCAGACAGGCGGTTGCCCGCATTACCCAGTACTGAGCATGGGCGAGGCCTGTCATAGAGAAAATTTCACTTATAAAGTCCTCCAGACGAACATACAGTAAAGCATAGTAATAAACAAAAATAATGAAAACATTAAAAATCTGTTCATCAGAGCTTACACTCCACTTGTATTGAATGCAATACTTTGTATATGCAAAACGTGGCACTATAATTTGAATAAAGATAAGCAATTTATTTTTGTACAGACCCTAAAGTAATATTACACCCTCAGTTTTTAGGCACGTTTAGCAGGTGATGTAAATAAATGCTGATTATGCAGCTTCTTTATCCTTTAATCATCACCTATGTTGCGGTTTAAGTTGGTGTCATGCCCGCTGCCCCCGTTTTCCTGTTTCAGAGTGTCTCCTTTCTCTTGCAGTGTCTCATGGAGTCACCTTTGCATTATCATTATTTACTTATTATAGGTACTTATATAATGCTATTCATTTACACATTCACAGCAGTCCCTGCCCTGAAGGAGCTTACAATCTAAGGTCCCTAACTCACATTAATAGATACTAGGACCAATTTACCTACCAGTAAGTCTTCGATGTGTGGGAGAAAACCCACACAGGTACAGGGAGAACATGCAAACTCTGTGCAGGTATTATTGTGGTTGGGATTCAAACTAACAACCGTATGGTGACTAGGCAGAGATACTAACCCCTTAAAGTGGTTGTAAACCCTTACAACCAACTTTGACCTACAGGTAAGCCTAGATTAAGGCTTACCTGTAGGTCCAAGAAATATCTCCTAAACCTACATGGTTTAGGAGATATTTGCCAAAAGACAGGCACCGACAGGCACTGAGCGCGCCGCGGTCAACGGCGATATGCCACGAGTGGCGGGTCCCGTGCGCATGCATGGGAGTGATGTCATCGCGGGTTCACCGAATGACAGCGGCGGAGCAGCGAGACCCACCGAGAAGATGGATGCGCCGGACTACAGGGGACAGCAGTGACATCGCTGACTCCTGTGTCAGGTAAGTGACACATAATGGACTACTATGCGATGTATAGTAGTCCATTATGCTTTACTTTTGCAGGGAATGAAAGAGGAAGTAAACTCATCAGGGTTTAACCACGTATTAGAACTATTATGATACAGGATTTATATAGCGCCAACAGTTTGCGCAGCAGAGATTAGAGTTGTGTCTCTCTACATTGTGTGCATCAATCAACACACCTAGGATGGCAAGGCACTCCCCTGTTCCTTCATCCTTTCCCCCCCTTCTCCTTCCACCTCCCTTCTCCAGACTACACTATCCACTGTTAACTTTGTGAAGATTGGAAGTTCAGGGAAGCAGCACTTAGAGAGCAGGCATCAGAAATCTTAAAAGTTGTAAACTGCAATAGCTGGGGTTAATAATTTAAACACAAGTTTATGGGGGGTGTTTATTTTTTTGTGCTCAATGTGTTACGCTAAACAAGGGTTTAATAATATTTTAACCACTTGAGTACCAGCATCTCTTACCAGGCCATTTTTCAGTTTCCAGTGCAGCACTGGAGGGAGCCTGCTAGGGCAAAGAACTATTTAAACCTTAACCACTAGCCGACCTGCCACTGTCATTATACTGCTGGCAGGTTGGCTCTCCTGGGCAAATTGCGGTAGCTGTACGCAGCTGTGATGCACGTGCCCAGCAGCCGCGATGTCCGCCGGGCACCCGCGATCGCTCCTGAGCGAGAGAGAACGGGGCATCTGTCAATGTAAACAGAGGGAGAGGTGAGAGATCTGCTTTTGGATATTTATTATAGCAAAAAGTAAAATATATACTTTTTTTTTTTTTTAATTGTCGCTCTTCTTTTGTTTATAGTGCAAAAAATAAAAACCGCAGAGGTGATCAAATACCACCAAAAGAAAGCTCTATTTATGTGGAAAAAAGGACGTCAATTTTTTTTGGGAGCCACGCCACACGACCGCGCAATTGTCAGTTAAAGCGACGCAGTGCTAAATCACAAAAAGTGCTCTACGTGGCTCTATTTGTGGGAAAAATAGAACGTCTATTTTGTTTGAGTACAGTGCCGCAAAAGACCACGCAATTGTCAGTTAAAGCGACGCAGTGCCGTATTGCAAAAAATGGCCTGGTCATTAAGGGGGCAAAACCTTCCGGCGCTGAAGTGGTTAAAGCGAAGCTCCACCCAAAAATGGAACTTCCGCTTTAAGTACTTGTGACCCCCTTTTTTTGGGTGGCTAGTTTTCACAGGTACCCAGCTCTCGCTTCCTCTCCTGGAGCCGCGGTGCCAGAAGGAAGTTCTCCTCTCCCTCCTCCCTCTCTGCAATCTTCTGGGACACGTTACAGGTCCCACAAGATTGCCCGACTATTCATAATGCGCAGCATGGCTCACGTATGCACAGTGCCCACACTTGAAATGCCAGCGCCACAGAGAGGAAGGGGAGAGAAGCGAGGCTTTGGGCGGGTGCTTTTCTGGACCATGGGACAGGTGAGTGTCTGTTTATTAGAAGTCAGCAGCTACAATTTTTGTAGCTGCTGACTTTTAAATGGGTGGAACTCTGCTTTAAGTGATATATATATATATTATAATATATATATATTTTCGATATACGTGGGGCAGAAGGGCTTGTGCAGGCAAACTAACTTACCCATACGTTGCCCTTTAAGACGCGCTCGAGGCAAGCTTCTTGAGTCGGGTCACGGGTCCCATGGACTCGACCACCGTGGGGATACCCGTGATCGTCTCACGGGGAGGAAGAATGGGGAGATGCTAATGTAAACAAGCATCTCCTCGTTCTGCCTAGTGACAGTGTCACTGATCTCTGCTCCCTGTGATCGGATCAGAGATCAGTGACATGTCACACATAGCCACGCCCCCCCCCCACAGTTAGAAACACTCCCCAGGGCACACTTAACTCATACACTGCCCCCTAGTGGTTAACCTCTTCACTGCCAGTGTCATTTACACAGGAATCAGTGCATTTATATAGCACTGATTGCTGTATAAATGACAATGTGTAAAAAAATCTCTGATGTGTCCGCCATAATGTCGAAGTCATGATAAAAAAATCGCTGCTCGACCGCCATTACTAGTAAAAAAAAATTATTAATAAAAATGCCATAAAACTATCCCCTATATTGTAAACGCTATAACTTTTGCGCAAACCAATCACACGCTTATTGTGATTTTTTTTTAACCAAAAATATGTAGAAGAATATATATTGACCTAAACTGAGGAAAAACATATATTTTTTTATATATTTTTGGGGGATAATTATTATAGCATAATGTAAAAAATAATGCGTTTTTTTTTTCAAAATTTGCACTATTTTTTTGTTTATAGCACAAAAAAATAAAAACTGCAGAGGTGATCAAATACCACCAAAAGAAAGCTCTATTTGTGGTAAAAAAAAGGACGTCAATTTTGTTTGAGAGCCATGTCGTACGACCGCGCAATTGTCAGTTAAAGCGACGTAGTGCCGAATCGCAAAAAGTGCTCTAGTCAGGAAGAGGGTAAATTCTTCCAGGGTTGAAGTGGTCACATTTGTTTACCTTTTTTTTCTCTAAATTCTAGCTCCCCTATGTACCAATATAGCATTAATGTACTTCTTTTGCAAAAATAAAACAGCTTTCTATTTATTCTATGCTCGCTTACCTTTCTTCGTGTCTGTTTAAAAACAGCACTCCATTACTTCTGCCTTCCTGGATAGACTTTAGTTAATGATACAGGAAGGAGTTGACCAGTTGATCTCATTAGCCCACACCCTCCATCATCTACCTTCAGCTGGTCAACTCCTTCCTGTGTCCTGACCTAAAGTCTGACCAGGAAGTAAAGCAGAAGTAATGAAGCACTGTTTTTAAACAGCCATAAAGACAGTGAGGTAGGTGTGTGTAGAATAAATACAAAGCTGTTTTATTTTTGCAAAAGAAGTACATTCATGATACATTGGGGGAGCTGGAATTTGGAAAAAAGAAGGCGAACAAGGATGAACTCCACCCCTTGACCAAAGAAGCAATTTACCCTTGTGGTGCAGGGGGGGCCCTGCTGCAAGGGTGGATTTTAACATTTTCCTGGAGTTGGACTCCAGGAACCACTGTGTTTTTAAATTTTTTTAACTGTAGAATGGGAAAAAAAAGGTTACAACAATCTTTACTTTCTGTCATAAAACATAGTACAATAAAAAGGCCGGGACAGTATAAACACCCCCAAAACTACTAAAAGGTTGTTGCCACAATTTCTGGAAATAAAGACACATACTGGTATTGAGGGGGTTAAAAGACGAAGCTTTGTAATTGCGCACTACATTAATTATTTGTACAGGTTACACACAGAGGGAAGAGGAGATGAAACGGTTACAGGTCACATATAATGGAGGATTTGGATGGAGGGGTTAATGTTCAGATGTGCAGGACAAGGAAGATGAAGGGGTTAACATATGGAAACTGCAGAGACAGGATGGAGCTGACATATACAGGCAAGGATATGGTGAAATGGTTACTACTGTGGCTATTGCCACTAATTCTGGAACTAATAAGCAAATGAGTCATTCATTCAATAGTTCCTCATTCCCCTTATTTCATTGTAAGAGGGAGAGGAGCGCTCCCAGATGTAAGCATTTCACTGTTCACATCAGGTAATCACAGTGATAACTAATCACAGTGATGTCGTACAGAGCCACTCAGATTTTTTGAATCTGGCATAGGCAATTTTAAAGGGCCATACCATCAGAAAAGTGTCATTAGTAGTTTATGGCATTACCCTGATAGTGTGGGTAGACCTCCGGGGGAGGTTTGATTATTCTCCCCTCTGGATAGTCAGTAGTAGCTTGCATCTAGCTGTAAATCTTCTTTAAAGCCCAGCTCCATCACCAACTCTATTGCTATCGGTGTGTAAGTAGGGGGTCTCTCTGCAGCAGTCCAACACGCCCCTTACAGAGTCAGTGGCAGAGCACTGATCAGTATGGAGCCTGAGCTTTGCCGATTGCGGGGATCTATCACCGACTCTATTTATTGTAACATTCAAAAATACAGGTTACATTAAACTGGTGCCTCTATGGTGTTTTCAGACATTGCATAACCTTACCACTGGCTGCACATTGGTCTTCCTCTCAGTCTCTTTCAGTTCCTTGTATAAGAAAAGTACAAAGAAATACATGGATTTCCTCAGACTGTTTTGACAGTGAATTTGTTATCCTGAGCTTTTAATAATGCTGCAGCTTGTGGCAAATGTATTTCTTACATTATGTATATATACAGTATATTGTATATAGTATATATCATACCTGGCCAATGCCTGTGCAAGCTGGAAATCTCTGAGGTAGACACTACTAGTCCAGGAATTTCCACTAGCTTCTCAGTCTCACACAGGGTGGTCACCCTGCTGATTTCTGAACACAGGAGGTCAGCCGCTTAGCACAGGCTCCATTCAGAGAATACACTGTATTTTTTGAGTGAATGCAAATTATTCACCAATTGGACAAGACAAAGAGGCAGGACAGTGAAATCACGCTCTCTACTGCATCCAATCAGAGATTGCATTTATTGAGAAAATACAAAGCATTCTTTGAATGGCACCTGTGCTGAGCAGCCAACCTCCTGTGTTTATAAGGCTGCAGGGCAGCCATTCAGTGCTGGAACTGAAAAGAAAGTGGAGATCTCTGAAGTTGTCCCTTGTCTCCTTCTCCAGTGCTCCAGTACCTCTCCAGAGCCTCTCCCATCTTCTGTAACTCATTTCCCCAATCTGTCCAGCCATCTCCTACTCAGTCCACTTTTCAGTGATTCCAGAACACTCATCTTCCCAGGGAAGCCTATCTTGATTTCAGCTGACAATTGAATCTTTTATTTCTCCCACCAGTTCTTCCCTCACAGTTATTATGATTTGTTCCACGTGTCCCGGCCTATTAGATGGTAATCTCTCAGAAGCAGGGCCTTCCTAACCATATTGTATTGAACTGTATTTTTGTTCTGCTTTCTTTTATATTGTAAAGTGCTGTACAAACTGTTGGCACTATATAAATCCTGCATAATAATAATAATAATAGTGGTGTCTACTTCATTGATTTCCATTATCCGGGGGCATCAGGCAGGTATGGCATATACAGTATCTCACAAAAGTGAGTACACCCCTCACATTTTTGGAAATATTTTATTATATCTTTTCATGTGACAACACTGAAGAAATTACACTTTTCTACAATGTAAAGTAGTGAGTGTACAGCTTGTATAACAGTGTAAATTTGCTCATCTCTCAAAATAACTCAACACACAGCCATTCATGTCTAAACTGCTGGCAACAAAAGGGGGCCAAATTAGCTATGTTTCCCTCCCCATTGTCATGTGACTCGTTAGTGTTACAAGGTCTCAGGTGTGCATTGGGGAGCAGGTGTGTTAAATTTTTTGTTCTCACTCTCTCATACAGGTCACTGGAAAATGGCACCTCATGGCAAAGAACTCTCTGAGGATCTGAAAAAAATAATTGTTGCTCCACATAAAGATGGCCTAGGCCAGTGATGGCGAACCTTGGCACCCCAGATGTTTTTGAACTACATTTCCCATGATGCTCAGCTACACTGCAGAGTGCATTAGCATCTTGGGAAATGTAGTTCCAAAACATCTGCGGTGCCAAGGTTCGCCATCACTGGCCTAGGCTATAAGAAGATTTCTGAGACCCTGAAATTGAGCTGCAGCACAGTGGCCAAGACCATACAGCGGTTTAACAGGACAGGTTCTACTCAGAACAGCCCTCCCCATGGTCGACCAAAGAAGTTGAGTGCACATGCTCAGCATCATATCCAGAGGTTGCCTTTGGGAAATAGACATATGAGGGCTTCCAGCATTGCTGCAGAGGTTGAAGGGGTGGGGGGAGGGGGGCAGTCTGTCAGTGCTCAGACCATATGCCACACACTGCATCAAATTGGTCTGCATGGCTGTCGTCCCAGAAGGAAGCCTCTTCTAAAGCTGATGGACAAGAAAACCTGCAAACAGTTTGCTGAAGACAAGCAGACAAGCCGACTAAGGACATGGATTACTGGAACCATGTCCTGTGGTCTGATGAGATAAACGTATTTGGTACAGATTGCATCAAGCATGTGTGGCGGCAACCAGGCGAGGAGTACAAAGACAAATGTGTCTTGCCTACAGTAAAGCATGGTGGTGGGAGTGTCATGGTCTGAGGCTGCATGAGTGCTGTTGGCACTGGGGAGCTACAGTTCATTGAGGGAACAATGAATGCCAACACGTACTGTGACATACTAAAGCAGATCACGATCCCCTCCCTTCGGAGACTGGGCAGCAGTATTCCAACATGATAACGACCCCAAAAACCTCCAAGATGACCACTGCCTTGCTAAAGAAGTTGATGGTAAAGGTGATGGACTGGCCAAGCATGTCTCCAAACCTAAACCCCATTGAGCATCTGTGGGGCATCCTCAAACGGAAGATCTCTAATATCCATCAGCTCCATGATGTCGTCATGGAGAAGTGGAAGCAGTGGCGGTGTGTCCATTATGGGTGCTCGGGTGCCACCCCCTCTCTCCAGCCTCCCCCTCTCTCCAGCCACAACCTCTGTGTACTATGGATAGATTCATGCATTGCATGAATCTATCCATAGCCGCTGTAAACACCCCCCACTCAGGCGTCGGGTCATTTTTGGGTGCTGGGTGCCTGAATTAGAGTGGCGGTGGGGTGTTTTTGAAGCACCTGATTAGAGTCATAGGCTCTAATAAGCATCAAAAAAGGATTGCGCTCGCAGTGCACCCAGGTGTGTTAGCAAAGCAAATGAATATTTGCTTTGCTAACACAGACCCGCCTCTCAGCCAATCAGGGGGCTCAGATGTAATACCGGGCACCTGATTGGCAAAAGGTAGAGGCGATCTCATTGACCGCCTAGCAAAGCAGGAAGAAGACACGCACGGAGGACACATGGAGGACACGGATCCATCGATGTGCTACCCATCCCACAGCTCGCTACCTGTCCTGCTGCCTGACCCACCAACGCGATTGGGTAAGTGCCTGGCAGACAGAGGATGGGCGAGAGGTCACAGTGGCTGCATATTATGGGCACAAAGACTGCAATTGATGGAGCACAGTTGGCTGAATTTGCAGGGCACAGAGGCTGCATATGATGGGCACATTTGGCGGCATATGAAGGGCACAGTTGGCTGCATATGACGGACAGAGTGGCTGCATATGATGGGCACAGTGGCTGCACATGATGAGCACAGTTGGCTGCATATTATGGGCACAGTTGGCTGCATATGACGGGCATAATTGGCTGCATATAATGGGCACAGTGGCTGCATATGATGGGCACAGTTGCCTGCATATGATGGGCACAGTGGCTGCATTTGCTGGGCACATTGGCTGCATTTGCTGGGAACAGTGGCTGCATATGATGGGCCCAATTGGCTGCATATGATGGGCACAGTTGGCTGCATATGTTGGGCACAGTTGCCTGCATATGATGGGCACAGTGGCTGCATTTGCTGGGCACATTGGCTGCATTTGCTGGGAACAGTGGCTGCATATGATGGGCCCAATTGGCTGCATATGACGGGCACAGTTGGCTGCATATGATGGGCACAGTTGGCTGCATATAATGGGCACAGTTGGCTGCATATGATGGGCACAGTTGGCTGCTTTTGCTGGGCACAGTGTCTGCATATGATGGGCACAGTGGCTGCATTTGATGGGCAAAGTGGCTGTAATTGATATTTTTGTTTTAGTATTTTTCTGAATTTTTCAGTTCGTTTGCGCCCCCCAAAAATGTTGAGCACCAGCCACCACTGAGTGGAAGAGGACTCCAGTGGCAACCTGTGAAGCTCTAGTGAAATCCATGCCCAAGAGGGTTAAAGGAGTGCTGGAAAACAAAGGAGGCCACACAAAATATTGACACTTTGGGTCCAATTTGGACAATTTCACTTAGGGGTGTACTCACTTTTGTTGCCAGTGGTTTAGACATTAATGGCTGTGTGTTGAGTTATTTTGAGGGGACAGCAAATTTACACTGTTATACAAGCTGTACACTCACTACTTCACATTGTAGCAAAGTGTCATTTATTCAATGTCGTTACGTGAAAAGTTATGATAAAATATTTACAAAAATGTAATGGATGTACTCACTTTTGTGAGATACTGTATATATATATATATATATATATATATATATATATATATATATATATATATATATATATATATAAAAAATATCTATACCTGGAATTTCTCTTTAATTGTAATTGCTCTATATCAGTGATGGTGAACCTTGGCACCCCAGATGTTTTGTAACTACATTTTCCATGATGTTCAACTACACTGTAGAGTGCATGAGCATCATGGGAAATGTAGTTTAAAAATCATATATATTGTTTACTAAAGCCCAACTCCAACCAAAACTAATTTTTTAGCTTAGAAAAAAAACTCTCAAGTTGTATTGCTACCTTGAGGACATTTCACCTAACTTCCTTTCACTTTAAAACCTGAACAATGAGGGGAGCCATTTCCACTGGGACAGAAACACACAGATAGTGATAATAAAGAAGAAATCTTTATTTAAAACCTCAGGAGACCAAGTGCAGAAATCACTTGGTTCTGTTTAAATTGGCAACCCTGCTGCAGAGTTAAAGCATGACTTTATATATTTTAATTCTAGCTGTAGCTCCACCCCAGTTTAAAACCCAATTTATCAGTAATCCTGTGGCAGGCGCTACAGCTAGCACTGAGCCCCCAGCTAAGCTGACTGTTCTTTTAGTTCTTTTTTTTCCCCTGACAGCACTGTTCATTCATAATAGTAAAAGATAACTCAATGCTGTAGGGCTGTATGATCTATCTGCAGCTGTCAGTAATTACACAGACAGCTCGGATCACAAAGTGCCACAATATTGTGTGAGCTTTCAGCTTTATGAATGAACAATCATCACTGTTGGGGCTGGTATTGCATTTGATATAGTTCAGAGTGCTGATCATTGGCTCATAAAAGGAAAAGATCTCCCAGTGCTGTAGGGGTGTGTGATCTACCTACAGCCGTCAGTAAATACACAGCCCAGCAGATGGATCACACGTCGCTGCAACATTGTGTGAGCTTTTAGTTTTATGAATGGACAATCAGCACTGTTGGGACCGGTATTGTGTTTTGCACAGCCCACAGTGCTGATTGTTCATTCATAAAAATAACCAATTCAGCCCTGGAAGGATTTGCCCCCTTAGTGACCAGGCCATTTTTTGAAATACGGCACTGTGTCACTTTAACTAACAATTGTGCAGTCGTGCGATGCTGTAACAAACAAGATTGAAGTCCCTTTTTACCCAAAAATTGAGCTTTCTTTTTGTGGTATTTGATCACCTCTGTGATGTTTCGTTTTTGCGCTATAAACAAAAAAAAGACCATAAATTTTGCTATAATACATAGCCAAAAATATATATAAAAAAACTAATTTATTCATTAGTTTAGGCCGATATATATTCTTCTACATTTTTTTGATAAAAAAAAAAAAAAAATCGCAATAGGCGTATATTGATTGCTTTGCGCAAAAGTTATCTTATCTACAAACTACGGGATAGATTTAACGACTTTTATTTTTTATTGTTTTTACTGGTAATGGCGGCGATCTGTGATTGTGGCACTGCAACATTGCGGTGGACTTTACCCCAAATGGCACTTTTTGGGACCAGTGACATTATTACATTGATCAGTGCTATAAAAATGCATTGATCAATGTAAAAATGACACTGGCAGGGAAGGGGTTAACATTAGGGGTCAATCAAGGGGTTAAGTGTGTTCCCTGGGTGTGTTCTAACTGTAGGGGGGTGGGCTCACTGGGACATGACAGAAATCACTGTTCCAGATCACAGGGAACAGAAGATCTGTGACATGTCATTGGGCAGAAGGCGGAATCGCCTTCTTTGTAGTTCCCTGTCCTGCCTCTGTACACAATGATTACGGGTCACCGGCAGACATCGAATCCACGGGACCCATGGGTAAACCCCTGCAGTGCGTGCCACCAGCTGTGCTATCCTCCTTGCACAGACCGACGTACACCTACGGTGGTTTGCGCAGTAGAGCCAACCTGCCGCAGTATAATGATGGTGGCTGGTCGGCAAGAGGTTAAAGTTGTATATGTTTGGAAGCAGCTGTAGATACATCACAAAGCGTTGCAGCTTGCTGTCAAAAAAAGTAAGGAGCCACACACTGGTTATTAGCCCATTTCTCATAGGTGTGCACAGCCTATTGCCTCAAAGCATAAACACATATGTGTGTGTGCTTGTGTATATACCGATGGGTTCAGTTGAGCAGTGGATGGTGTCAGTAGGGCAGAGATTGGTGTTAGTAGGGCAGTGGATGGTGTCAGTCATTTTTAGGTTTATTTATTTTATTTTTTTTACAAATTTTTTAGGAGCCCCATTAGAAAGCTTTGGTGAAATATCAGGGGTTTAAACAGGGGGAATCTGTGCCACACATGCTGATTAAGGAGTGCCCAGGAACACCTGGCACACCCTGTGCACATGCCAGTTGTCATACGTAAACAATTGGCTTTAGCTTGTTTTCTGCCAAGTCACAACCATTTTATACGTTTCAACCTCCCACTGGCTTTGTCATAGAGGATACAGCATCCTAAGCCCTTGTACACACGGTCGGAGATTTCGACAACCAAATCCGTCGGATTTTGTCCGTCGGATTTTGTCCGACGGATCTTGTCCGAAACTGTTGCATACACACGGTCGGACTAAGTTGTCGAAAAATCAGATCATTCAGAACGTGATGACGTAATTTTGGTTACGATGGGACTACGTTCAGGCTAGTAGCCAATAGCTTTGATGTAGGAATTTGATCTGAGCATGCGTGGCACTTGGTCCGATCAAAATTCTCTACACATGATCGGAGTATGTCCGATCGAACCAGTTGGTCGGAAAATATTTCCAACAAGTTGTAAAATTGGGTCCGACGGATATTCCGACGGAATCAGTCCGATGCATACCACACACAGTCGGATTATCCGACAACACAGTCCGATAGGACACATTCCGACGGATTCTCCGACCATGTGTACAAGGGCTAAGAGTTAGATCAGGCTTTCTCAACCTTTTAACCCTAGAGGTACCCCAAAAATAATTTTTATGTCTCGAGGAGCCCTTACTAAAACCAAATCATCAGTGCTCAATAGGAACAATGCTCCTTATATTGATGGTCAATAGGAAGAATATCCCCCATAAAGTGGTGTTCAGAATGCCACTCTTAAAGACCGCTAAAAAGATATTTGGTGTCATGCTACTGGCTTTGCTAAGTGATGCTGAATCTTAAACTCTGTAGGCACCATCAAATAGGTGGTTCATTAGACACAGCTCAAGGAACCCCTAGCAACCTCTGGAGGAACCCCAGGGTTCCATGGAACCCTGGCTGAGAATGGCTGAGTTAGATAAAAGCTTAAAAAGTTTAGTGAGATGTCTTTAAACGCATGCACAGGTATAAACACAGCATAAAAACACCATACACAACTTAAAAGAAATATTTTGGCCATAGTTGGGATTCAAATCTTTTAATTTGACAGCGACCCAGAAGGAAGCGGTCCATAGCAGCCAGTTACAAATCTGCTACCATTTTTATAGTGAAGCCTTGAAAATGAAAGAGTGCTAAATAATCTGAATGGTTGTTAGGGACATGCCTTTATTATTGCTTGCATTTTAATTCATAAATTGACCTCATTGTCTCTGCCTACAACTTTGATCCTGCAGCCAACTTTGTGGTGTAACCTGCTACAGCACGTTGGCTTTGTAGAGATCATTGAACAGTGAGATTTCCTATAGTAAATTGCTCCACAATGAAGCAGTAGTTCAGGCAGATGAAAAACAAACAAACAAAAAAGAAGAGTTGTTATTAAATATGTAACAAACATAATAGGCTTCAATATTTATATTATACATGCCGTGTTCCTGTTCTTATTTGTATTATATAACCACCTCCACCTGGAAATAAAGTTTCCCATGGCTGTGTACGTAGTTTTTTGCCTAGAGTAAAAATTATAATGAAATTAACTAATGTTGGAAACATTCTTCACTCTCCACTGTTCTGCGTATATAACCTCATAGCAAGAGTGACACTGAAACAAATGGTGTAGTGACAGGGTCTCTTTAAAGACCATGAAAGATCAGATGAGACACTGCTAAATGGCAAAGATGTGACCTGTCTGGATTAGTCAGCTATACAGAGGAACATGATGTTGCAGAAAATATATAGTAGCTGAAAAAAAAACAGTTTGCAGGAAAAATATGCATATTTTATGATTCCAATCAGTGTTGGTTTATATAATATCTGCCCTGTATTCAATTGAAAAATTAGGCAAGGTTAGAAAAAGTCAGCAGGGGCGGCATATTTATGCCTCCTCATACGTGCAACCTAATCAGCGTCCATAAATGCCACCTCATCAGTGCCCATAAGTGCCACCTCATCAGTGCCCATAAGTGCCACTTCATCAGTACCCATAAGAGCCACCTCATCAGCACCCATCATTGCTGCCTCATCAGCGCCCATCAGTGAAGGACTTTTTTTTTTTGAAAAAAATAAAATACCACCAAAAGAAAGCTCTATTTGTGTGAATAAAATGATAAAAAAATTCACATGGTTACAGTGTAGCACGACCGCGCAATTGTCATTCAAAGTGTGACAGTGCTGAAAGCTGAAAAATGGCCTGGGCTGGAAGGGGGTGTATGTGCCCTGTATTAAGGTCATTAACTACTTCCCACCCAGCCAATGTGTATATACGGCCGGGTGGGAGCCTTCTACTTCTTAATGGATGTTTCTGAACGTCCTTCAGAAGTAGGGGGATCACGCGCGCGCGCGTGCGTGCCCGCGTGCGTGCCCGCGCAACGGTGCGATCCCGATGCGCTCGTGTCACCCGGACACAGCGCATCTCAGATCAGCAGGAGGGCTCTGTGATTGGCCCTCCTGATCACATGATGGCCGTGTCCAATCACAGCCATCATGTATTGTAAACAAACAGCCGGTTCCTAGGCAATCGGCTCTCCTCTCCTCACATTGAAGTCGTCGCTGAGGAGAGGAGAGCAGATTGCTGCAGCCGGCTGATGATCAGTGAGTATGAGCTGTTTTTACAGCTTTTTACTCACTGATCACCAGTCTAGTCTAAAACACAGTGAAAATACAATGTCACCACACATGTCCCCAAATAATAAAAACACATGTCCCCCACATATGTCCCACTAAAATCACATGTCCCAATGATTATCTGCACACATATGTCCGTGATCACCTGCACACATCTGTACATGATCCTTTGCGTACATATGTCCGTGATTGCACAAAACAATTATTATACACTTAACAGATTTTTTTTTACCAAAGACATGTAGCAGAATACATTTTGGCTTAAATTTATGACAGAATTTGATTTTATTGGATTTCTTTTAAAATAGAAAGAAGAAAATATCGTTTTTTTCCCAAATTTACACAATTTTTTCGCTTATATCGCAAAAAATAAAAAACGGAGTCATGAATAAATACCACAAAAATAAAGCTCTATTTGTGCAAACAAAATGATAAAAATCATTTCATTTGGTTACTATTGTGGTGGTTAATTCTTATGGTATCACTGTGCTTGATTGGCCAACAAACTCTTCTGCCCTAAACCCCATAGAGAATCTGGGGTATATTGTCAAGAGGAAGATGAGAGACACTAGATCCAACAATGCAGATGAACCGAAATCCACTATCAAAGCAACCTGGGCTTCCATAACATGCCATATTGATGCAGTAATTCATGTAAAAGGAGCCCCAACCAAGTATCGAGTGCATACTATACTGTACATGGACATACTTTTCAGTAGGACATTTCTGTATTAAAAATGCTATTTTATATTGGTCTTATGTAAAATATTTTTTTTTGGAGATACTGAATTTTGGGTTTACACTAGCTGTAAGCCATAATCATCAAAATTAAAAGCAAGAAATGCTTCAAATGTATCACTTTGTGTGCAAGGCATCTATATAAAATATATGATTTTCACTTTTTGAATTTAACTACTAAAATGAATTAACTTTTGTGAGGATATTCTAACTTTATCAGATGCACCTGTATATCTGTAGGGTTCACTTGTCTCTCTCCAAAGCTCTAATGCCCTGTACTCACGACTGGTTTTCCCATCGGAATAAACTCTGAAGGTTTTTCCAACGGAATTCCGCTCAAGCTGTCTTGCATACACACGGTCACACCAAATTCCGACCATCAAGAATGTGATGACGTACAACACGTACAGTACGAAGGGACTAGAAAACGGAAGCTCAATACCCAGTGCGCCACCCTTTGGGCTCCTTCTGCTAGTCTCATGTTTACTGATAAGAGGCATGGCAGAGCTCAGCTATGAGGAAAGATTAGAGGAACTGAATTTATTCTCTCTTGAGAAGAGAAGAATAAGTGGGGATATGATCAACACGTTCAAACATATAAGGGGTCCATATAGTGAACTTGGTGTTGAGTTATTCTCTTTACGGTCAATACAGAGGACACGGGGGCACTCTTTACGCCTAGAGGAAAAGAGATTTCATCTTCAAATATGGAAAGGTTTCTTCACAGTAAGCCCTTGTACACACGGTCGGAGATTCCGACAACCAAATCCGGATTTTGTCAGAAAATGTTGCATACACACGGTCGGACGAAGTTGTCGGAAAATCCGATCGTTCAGAATGTGATGGCGTTATTTCGTTATGACGGGACTATGTTCAGGCTAGTAGCCAATAGCTTTGATGTAGGAATTTGATCTGAGCATGCGTGGCACTTTGTCCGATCGGAATTCTCTACACATGATCGGAGTATGTCCGATCGGAGCATTTTGTCGGAAAATATTTCCGGCAAGTTGGAAAAATTGGTCCAACGGATATTCCGACGGAAACAGTCCGATGCAGACCACACACAGTCGGAATATCCGAAAAAACGCTCTGATCGGACACATTCCGTTGGAATCCTCGATCGTGTGTACAAGGGCAAAGAGCTGTGAAAATGTGGAATAGACTCCCTCCAGGGGTGGTTCTGGCCAGCTCAGTAGATTACATTAAGAAAGGCCTGGATACTTTCCTTAGTGTACATAATATAACTGGGTACTAACATTTATAGGTAACATTGATCCAGGGAAAATCCGATTGCCTCTTGGGGGATCAGGAAGGATTCTTTTTCCCCTGCTGTAGAAAATTGGAGCATGCTCTGCTGAGGTTTCTTGCCTGTGGGTATAAAATTGGGTATATTGGATTGTACGATATTTTTTATTTTATTTATTTATTGTTTTTAAGGTTGAACTGGATGGACTTGTGTCTTTTTTCAACCTGTCTAACTATGTAACTATGTGTTAGTAGAAGTTCGGTGAGAGATGATTCACGCTTTTCAGATCGTTTTAACTGCTGTTCAGTTTGTGATAATTTATCAATAGTCCAGAAAAATTGAGATCTTGATGAAATAAAACAAATAAAAAAAAAGATGACTATAAAAAATAATCCTAAACATTATTATGGAGATCGGGCTTTTAAAAAATAAAAGATTATTCATGACATCACGAGAAATAAGAAATACGTTTGTGAGAACAGCAAAACAACTTCATTCTTCCAGCATTCTAAAGAAGAAAAGAATGTGCTGCATTAAAATATCACAGAATTAGCAGTGTGAGGAATGTGCTAGCTCCAATACGAACGCTAGTTTTACCACACCGTGTGCTTCCATCTCGTACTTGCTTTAGAGCATGCGTTCTTTTTGGTACGTCGGAACAGTATAGAGACGAGCGGTTTTCCCAAAAGCAATTTGTTCTGTCGGGAAAATATAGAACATGTTCTCTATCTAAAGCCGTGTACACACGTAGCCGTCTGTCTGACGTACTTAGTCTGGCGGACGTCCGCCAAACTGTCCGTCGGAATTTTCGAACGGGCTACTTGCCCACACACGGCACTTTTTCAGCGGACTAATACGGCGTACTAAGTCCGCCGTACTAAGTCCGCTGTACTTTCGAAATGAACGGACTCGCCCACACACGCGGAGGAAAGTCCGCTCATTTCGAGCGGGTCTCCAGGTAGGCGGTGCCCGAGAAGGAGACGTCGCTGGCCCCGCCGCCTGGTATGGACTTAAAGGGGAACCCCCAACGCCGAAAAAAATCGGCATGGGGGTCCCCCCAAGTCCACAACAGACCCTTGTCCGAGCACTCTACCCGGCCGGCCAGGAAAGGGGGGCGAGCGAGCGCCCCCCCTCCTGAGCCGTACCAGGCCGCGTGCCCTCAACATGGGGGGTGCCTTGGGGAAGGGGGGGCCACACGGCCCCCCCACCCCAAAGCACCTTGTCCCCATGTTGATGAGGACAAGGGCCTCTTCCCGACAACCCTGGCCGTTGGTTGTCGGGGTCTGCGGGCGGGGGGCATATCGGAATCCGGGAGCCCCCTTTAATAAGGAGGCCCCCGGATACCGGTCCCCCACCCTATGTGAATGAGTATGGGGTACAATGTACCCCTACCCATTCACCTGTAAAAAAAAAAGTACAAAAAAAAAACACAACACACGAGATAAAATACTTTATTGCACAGCTCCGGGGGTCTTCCGTCTTCGGGGGTCTTCTCGCCGGACTCCTCCACTATCTTCTTGTAGCTCTTTTGCTAGCGGAGGAGTCCGGCTTTCTTCCTCGCCGCCGGCCTCTTCTCCCGACTTCGGGGGTCTTGTCCCCCTCTTCGGTTCTTCTGCCGGGCCACCGCGCCTTCTTATAGCTCTTTTACAGGCGGTGGCCCGGTCTTCTGTTGCCGCTGCCGCCTTCCGTTCTTCTTCTTCTTCTTCTTCTTCTCCTTCTTTTCCTGGAGATGTTGACTCGACGCTCTCTCCGGCCACAATGCCAGGGACGCGCTGCGCGGCCACTTATATAGGGACAAGGGGCGGTGTCACATGGCTTTATGTCACATGGGTTGGTCACATGGGTTGATGTCACATGGGGACTGTGACATCGTAAGGGGGCGGGGTCACCATGTGACACCAACCCATGTGACATAAAGCCATGTGACACCGCCCCTTGTCCCTATATAAGTGGCCGCGCAGCGCGTCCCTGGCATTGTGGCCGGAGAGAGCGTTGAGTCAACATCTCCAGGAGAAGAAGGAGAAGAAGAAGAAGAAGAACAGAAGGCGGCAGCGGCGACAGAAGACCGGGCCACCGCCTGTAAAGGAGCTATAAGAAGGCGCGGTGGCCCGGCAGAAGAACCGAAGAGGGGGACAAGACCCCCGAAGTCGGGAGAAGAGGCCGGCGGCGAGGAAGAAAGCCAGACTCCTCAGATAGCAAAAGAGTTACAAGAAGATAGCGGAGGAGTCCGGCGAGAAGACCCCCGAAGACGGAAGACCCCCGGAGCTGTGCAATAAAGTATTTTATCTCGTGTGTTGTGGTTTTTTTTGTACTTTTTTTTTACAGGGGAATGGGTAGGGGTACATTGTACCCCATACTCATTCACATAGGGTGGGGGACCGGTATCCGGGGGCCCCCTTATTAAAGAGGGCTCCCGGTTTCCGATAAGCCCCCCGCCCGCAGACCCCGACAACCAACGGCCAGGGTTGTCGGGAAGAGGCCCTTGTCCTCATCAACATGGGGACAAGGTGCTTTGGGGTGGGGGGGCCGCGCGGCCCCCCCCTTCCCCAAGGCACCCCCCATGTTGAGGGCACGCGGCCTGGTACGGCTCAGGAGGGGGGGCGCTCGCTCGCCCCCCTTTCCTGGCCGGCCGGGTAGCGTGCTCGGACAAGGGTCTGTTGTGGACTTGGGGGGGACCCCCACGCCGAATTTTTTTGGCATTGGGGTTCCCCTTTAAATCCATACCAGGCGGCGGGGCCAGCGACGTCTCCTTCGCGGGCCCCGCCTACCTGGAGACCCGCTCAAAATGAGCGGACTTTTCTCCGGGCGGGAAAAGTCCGCTCATTTCAAAAGTACGGCGGACTTGCATACACACGGCCGGATTGTCCGCCGAAATGCGAGTACGGCGTGCAAACTTTTGTGCAAACCGAAATTCTAAGTCCGCCGTACTGTCGGGTCAAAAAAGTATGCCGGAGGCTACACACGGGATGATTGTTTGGCGGACTTGAGTTTGCCGGACTTTTCCACCGGATTGTTTGATCGTGTGTACGCGGCATAAGTCCGTCTGAGTTTTCAATGTAAAAAAAGTCTGATGGGGCATACACACGGAATATACGATGAAAAGACTTTCTGTTTGAAATTCCGACCGTACGGGCCATCAGTGTAAATTCTCTCTTATCACTTCTGATAAGTTTTCCAGACACGAGATAAGATTTGTGAAGGGGAGGGATATTCAGAATACAGCTCTGCATGTTCCATCATTCCTCTGCCTCGGCATTTTCTCCATTCAGCTCTCACAGTGTATAAGAGTTGAAATCACAGCTCCCCCCCCCCTTCTCTGTACATCTCACAGATGCAGAAGGATTTTATCACAACTGTGCTCTTTTGAAGGTTTGTAGACAAGAGAAGACAGCAGATAAACAAGTCAAAATGTGTAGGTGTTGTTTCTTCTCTGTGTATCACCCAGGGCCGGAGCTACCACTAGGCAAACTAGGCAACCTCCTAGGGTGCATTGCTGTCTAGGGCGCCTGGCCACTGGGGTTTCTAATCTCTTCTCTCTGAAACAAGGAACTAAGTCTCAGCATCAGCAGGCAGCCGCCGCTCCATTCGCACATAGTGTCAGAGGCGCAGCAGCGGCAGAGGACTGTGTCTGTGTCCTGACTGCAGAATAAATGGAAGCAAGCAAAAATTAATTGATGGGCACTGGCGAGGCTGCATTTTATGGGCGCTGTCGAGGCTGCATTTGATGGGCGCTGTCGAGGCTGCATTTTATGGGCGCTATCGAGGCTGCATTTGATGGGCGCTGTCGAGGCTGCATTTTATGGGCGCTGTCGAGGATGCATTTGATGGGCGCTGTCGAGGCTGCATTTTATGGGCGCTGGTGAGGCTGCATTTGATGGGCGCAGTCGAGGCTGCATTTGATGGGCGCTGTCAAGACTGAGGTCAGTCCTTTCACTGGGTATATGAGAGGGAATACAACCACATTAAGGCTAGGTTCACACATATGCGAATTGGATGTGCCTGCATCCAATTTGCATGACAGGCGAGTGTGACGGGCTCTCAATGGGGGTCGGTTCTCACATGCCGGAGGCAGCCACGGTTCACATTCAAAAAGGGTCCTGTTTGTCTCTGGCTCAGATTCAGGTGCGAATTCAGGCAAAAATTCAGACCCGATTCGCACCTGAACCAGTGAACAGGGACGCATCGGACCCCATGCTGGGAACTCCAGCCGCACATATGTGAACCCAGCCTAAAGGTCTCTATTGTGTACACATCCAAAAGCCCTGAGATTGCTGCTGGGTGCCACCAATTCAGATTAGATGTCAGCAGCCCCAGCAGATTCAGTGGCACTCTACAGTACTCCCCTGCACTCCACTGTATATAAAATTAAGAAGTGGGAGCTGGGATTTAAAAAATGACTTGAAGGCACCCGTTGTAGATTTTTCACTGACTCCTCTAGTTACTTAACTGTTGCAGATGATCCATTAAAAAAATATATATATATATATTTTTTTTATTTAGATTGGAAAACCCCTTTACACAGAATACAGACTTAGAGCCTAGTGCTACTATGTAGCAGCGAGTGAGTAATGCAGTGGTTGTAAAAGTAATGTTATGTCTGTTTAGAAAAATAGGCAATGTGCCTACTGCGCTGACTGCTTTTAAAAAATAGACACAACATCTGTCTAGGCACAGTCAAGCAGACGAATAAAAAGGGCAAAAAGGCTTTTTTAAAATGCTGCAAAGAAATAAAAACTTGTATTATAATACCAAATTGTTAAGTACATTATTTATTTCCAAAAACAGTCTAATTACACTTTTATTCTCTCCATAAAGCGGAGTTCCAGGCTTTTTATGTTTATTAAAAGTCAGCAGCTACAAAAAGTGTAGCTGCTGACTTTTAATAAACAGACACTTACCTGTTCCACAGTCCAGCTATGTGACCGAACGGAGCGTCGCTCCTCTCCCCCTCCTCTGCATAGCCACTCTGGGCTTCACTCCCGGGCACGCACGGCACATGCGCGAGTCGCGCTACGCTCCCGGAGTGGACGGGCAATCTCCTGGGGCCTGTCACGTGTCCCAGGAGATCGTATAGAGGGAGGGCCCGCCTAAGGCGAAAGGAGGAGTCGCCTTGGCGGTCCCTGAGCAGGAAGTCCCCCTCCTAACGAAGCCTCCACTCCCCCCCCCCAAAAAAATGGCATGCCAAATGTGGCATGTAAGGGGGCGAGGAGTGCTTAAAGTGGAAGTTCCATTTTTGGGTGGAACTCAGCTTTAAGGAGATTCTATCACCAGTAAACAGGTGGTTTAGATATATATCAGGTCAATAACTAGGAAAAGTAACTTTCAATAAAATATAAAGAAAGCCTAAGCCCTAGAACAAAATATTTATTTATTGAAGCTTACCAGTTCTTAGATGTAGTGGCTCCATTCATTTTTTTTTGTATAGGACAGCAAAACACTTTCCTGTCCTAGGGGACAGTAGGCTCACTTTCCTTTATCTATAGAGAAGCAGCATTATCACCCTAGGGCAGGACAACAGAACACCTACCCTACTCCTCGTCTATGTAATAATATGAGGGAGAGGGATTCTGTGGTCCAGCAGACGAGAACTGGGAAGGGTTAATCACATTGCCCTTAGGGCCGGATTAACATAGGGGCTATTGGAGCTGCAGCTCCAGGCCCCTTACCTTAAGCTAGGCCTCTCCAGCATAGTCCAACAATATAAAATTATCATTCAGCAATGTAAAAAAAAAAAGAGGCAGTAGCACCTCATGAATGAAAAATAAAAAATAAGTGCAGCGCTAAAGTGAAAAAATCCAAGTGAGAAATAAATTTACATAAAATAATTATATGTCGTTAAACCAAAAAATATGCTAAATGCCTCAGCTAATCCCCAGACGATGTCCTCTTGTGACGAAACGCTGCGTAGGGAGGTGCTTTGACGTTATCACGTTTGCCTCGTTGGAGGTGTAGCTTTGCAGAGGACAGCAAGCAGGGAGAGCGTTATGGGACACCGATAATTTTATACTGCACTTTACTGCGACTTTCTTGTAAATGCAATCTATTTAAATGTATTCAATTTTTTTATCCAAATACTACACAACGGGAGTTTTTATTGTTTATATTCTCTGTTTGGTACTGATCCAGGATCAGCTATATTGCGGCATAGGTTTTTGGTTGACCGAATTCCCTGGGCTTGCTGAGACCATTCTATTGGTCTTTGGAGTCGGTAAGGAGAATATTTGCTTACTTTCTGGGTGTCTTGTCACTTGGCAAACAGATTTCATATTCACAGATCTTCGTTGGCAATTCAATTAAGGACTTGTATATATTTCACTTTTAGTATTTTTTCACCAGATATTTTTAGTCACTTTAAATATCTTTGATGTTTATTATATATGCTTATTTCTAGTGTGTGAATCTAGTATATTTGAGCTGGGTCTGTGCTATTAATTTAGCATATTTTTTGGTTTAACTACATATAATTTAATGTAAATTTATTTCTCACTTAGATTTTTTCAGTTTAGCGCTCCACTTATTTTTTATTTTTCACAGATTTAGGGGTTTTGTGTATTTTAAACTCAAAGTGCTGGCTGCTCCATTGACTATTTTTTTTTGGATATTCATATCTCTTCTCTAGCGCAGCATTTGACTTTCGGCTGTTTTACAATTAGCACCTCATGAATGCCTGTCAGCTGCTGCTATACCACTTGTTGAAAAGCAATACACCACAGATCACTTTTGAGGGGGCAGTAAGCATTACCGCAAGTGTGAAAGAAACATCAAAACACATCATCCATTTCACACTCCCCATCAACCAGGTCACTCCTCAGCTACTTCCCATGTTAGCCAACTCCCTTCAACTTATATCTTGGTGACCATTTCCCAACCTGCAGATGACAGACCCTACTCCAAATGATATCATTCCCAGTTACTCCCCCCAGGCACTGATTGATATCCCTCCATGAGCACCAAACACTCCCCTGCTAACAGACCTTCCTCCCCAGCCTGTCCCCACACACCCTCTCACCTGCTGACCTGTGGATGGGGGAATCACTCCCGCAGTGTTATTGTGTTTTACCAGTGGGGAGCCTTCACTACCCACACAATACAATGATCGGTGTTGCTAACTATAGCTGGCAGCACTGATTGTTTTGGGAAAAACCTGACAGGCTGGTTGTACTCAATTCGATTAATTGATTGACTTGTGTACAACCAACTAGCCCATACATATATTGACAATGGCTGGTCTCTGCTCAATTGGCTTAATTTCAATTCATGTATGGCCCGCTTAACCACTACGCAGTCCCTAAACATCCTTCCACAAACCTTTACATTTTGACTTCCCAGATCCCTCCACACTCCTCTCCTGTACATACTGCCCACTGTCATAACCTCCACACTCCTCTCCTGTACATACTGCCCACTGTCATATCCTCCACTCTCTTCTCCTGTACATACTGCCCACTGTCATATCCTCCACTCTCTTCTCCTGTACATACTGCCCACTGTCTTACCCTCCGCGCTCGTCTCCTGTACATACTGCACACTGTCTTACCCTCCACATTCGTATCCTGTACATACTGCTCAGTATCATACCATCCACACTCCTCTCTTGTACATACCGCCCACTGTCATACCCTCCACACTCCTCTCCTGTACATACTACCAACTATTTTTTTCTCCACACCCTTCTCCTGTGACGGGGCTAGCGAGGTGTCAATCTCGCCGATAGAGGCGGCGACATTCACTTCCTTCGCTAGTCCCGTCTTCCTAGAGCCACGTTCAAAATGAACGAATTTTACTCCATGTGTGGGCAAGTCCATTCATTTCAAAAGTCCGGCAGACTCCCGCCATAGTCCGGTCGTGTGTGTGGGCAGGTCCGCTCATTCGGAAAGTCCGGTGGACCTCCGCTGCAAAGTCTGGCGTGTTGTCCGCCGGATATTCCGATCGTGTGTACACAGAATTAGACTCCGTGCCCTGGGGAATCTATGCTCTAGCTCCCAGTGGGATCTGTGTTGATGCTCCAGTGGACCTACTTCCTGAACCTCCGAGTTCAATTCACAAGAGTCAGTCTTAAGGTCCACTACCTTAGCGGTGCACTCCTGACTCCTATGGAGTGCAACTGTCACCTGGACTCAGGTGACCTGACAATTACAACGCTGCTCCTCTAAATCTCCTGTACATCTCAAGTAGGGTTATCCACCCTGCCTACATCACTGATGTGGACCCCCCACACGCACACACCTATGTTATGAAGTTTAGGAGAGAGAGGAATTCTGTGGTTAAAATTAGAAGTGCACGGCCTAGGGTGACAATGCTGCTCCTCTACATCTCCTGTGCATCTCAATTAGGATTATCCAGTCTGCCCAAATCAACACTGAACAACAGAACGCCCTCTATGTTATGGAGATAAGGAAAGGAGGGGTATATTATAGTCCAATTCAGAAGGGAGCAGCCCAGGGTGACATCGCAGCTCCTCTACATCTCTTATGCTTCTCAAGTAGGATTGCCCACTCTGCCCACATCATTGCTTTGAACAACAGAACACCCCCCCCCCCCTTATGATGAGGAGAGAGAGAGATGTTTTGTAGTCCAAAATAGAAGTGTGCTGCTCCTCCATAAACTACAGAACAGTAAGGGCGTTTGTCACTCGATGAAAAAAAGAGCCTGAAAAAAAAAGAAAACAAATGCAACTACTACATATAATGATTGCAATGTACTACGGTACATTCTTTTACTTGGGTTTATATTCACTTTAATGCACCTTCCAGAGCTTAACAAGTTCACTCTATATAATGCTGAGAATATTGATAACAAAGTAAAGAAAGAGCAGCATTCTATCCCCCCACAATAAGTGGCCTATTTGGTCTTCCAGTGTTGCACCACAGGTACCCCTTTAAAAGTGTTACCTGAATGCCCTGTGCAATGTTTTTTTCTTACAGCAATAGACAAGCATAGGGGCCAATATGATTTGTTAGTCCTGGTTGCCTTTCTAGCTCGAAGAACACCCATATAGTCAAAGTAGAAATAACCTTTGATTTGCTTATGAATGGGAGAGCTCTTGACATGAATTGAAACTGTTATTAATTACATGAAGGTATGCTTGTATAGGATAAGCTTTGTTCCACAATACGCTTATATCCTGGTTACCTGCTGGGTACAGAATGAAAGAAATGTGTCTCTAATTGGTTTCTGCATCCATACAAATGAAAAGTCAATGAGACATTAGCTTTACACAAATGAGTAAATTCAAATTATTGGTTTGCAGCAGAAAATATTTTAAGGTAAATGAAGGTTATTTGGGAAAATGATTAGAGATTAAATGAATCTGCTTTAAATACGGCATTCCAAAATTGTCTTATTGTTAATCCTCGATTAAAAGTCTTCTGTATTACCTGAAGTTCTGTCAGTTCTAAAAGTGTCAAAAGTACTTCCTGGATAATGCTTATTGTATTCCAACTAAATTTAAAGAAACTCTGCAGGATAGGCCTAGAATGAAAAATAATCACAGCATAATTTAATTACTGATTAAGAAACAGAAATTGATCCTTTATTGTAGATTTTGCTTCTACAATTGTTTCAGTGTCAGACCATAGAATGTGTTACCCATCATGGTAGACCACTATAATCTTAGGCAGAAATGTAGATTAAAAGGTTTCATTAAACATCTCACAAATGAGTACACCCCTCACATTTTTGTGAATATTTTATTATACCTTTACATGGTACAACACTGAAGAAATTACACTTTGCTACAATGTAAAGTAGTGAGTGTACAGCTTGTATAAATTTACTGTCCCCTGAAAATAACTCAATACACAGCCATTAATGTCTAAACCGCTGGCAACAAAAGTGAGTACACCTCTAAGTGAAAATGTCCAAATTTGGCCCAATAAGCCATTTTCCCTCCCCGGTATCATATGACTTGTGTTATGCCCCATACACACGATTGGACATTCCCGACAACAAAATCCATGGGATTTTTTCTAACGGATGCTGGCTCAAACTTGTCTGGCATACACACGGTCACACAATGATCTCGGAAATTCCGAATGTCAAGAACGTGGGGATGTAAGACGAGCCGAGAAAATTGAAGTTCAATAGCTAGCGCGGCTCTTCTGCTTGATTCAGAGCATGCGTAGAACTTTGTGCGTCAGAATTGTGTACACATGATCGGAATTTCCGACAACTGATTTTTTTGTTGGAAAATTTGAGATCCAGATCTCAAATTTTGTGTGACTGAAATTTCAATGGAAAATGTCCGATGGAGTCTACACACGGTCAGAATTTCCAAAAAAAAGCTCCCATCGAACATTTTCCGCCGGAAAATCCGACCGCGTGTACGCGGCATTATAAGGTCTCAGGTGTGAATGGGGAGCAAGTGTGTTAAATTTGGTGTTATCACTCTCACTCTTTCATATTAGTCACTGGAAATTCAACATGGCATTTAATGGCAAAGAACTCTCCAAGGATCTGAAAAAAAAATTTGTTGCTCTACATGCATCTAAGCTATAAGAAGGTTGCTAAAACCCTGAAACTGAGCTGCAGTACGGTACCATACAGACCATACAGCGCTTTAACGGGACAGGTTCCACTCAGAACAGGCCTCGCCATGGTCGACCAAAGCCTGTCAGTGGTCAGACCATATGTCGCACGTTGCATCAAATTGACCTGCATGGCTTTCATATCAGAAGGAAGCCTCTATTAAAGATGATGCACAAGAAAGCCTGAAAATAGTTTGCTGAAGACAAGCAGACTAAGGACATGGATTACTGGAACCATGTCCTGTGGTCTAATGAGACCAAAATAAACTTATTTGGTTCAGATGATGTCAAGCGTGTGTGTCAGCAACCAGGTGAGGAATATAAAGACAAATGTGTCTTGAATACAGTCAAGCATGGTGGTGGGAGTTTCATGGTCTGGGGCTGCATGAGTGCTGCCGGCATTGGGAAGCTACAGTTCATTGAGGGAACCATGAATGCCAACAGTACTATGACATACTGAAGCAGAGTTTGATGCCCTCCCTTCCGAGACTGGGCTGCAGGGCAGTATTCTAACATGATAACGAGCCCAAACACAACTCCAAGTCGATCACTGCCTTGCTAAAAGAAGCTGAGGGTAAAGCCAAGCATGTCTCCAGACCTAAAACCTATTGAGCATCTGTGGGGCATCCTCAAATAGAAGGTGGAGGAGCCCATGGTCTCTAACATCCACCAGCTACGCAATGGCGTTACGGAGCAGTGTAAGAGGTCTCCAACCTGTGAAGCTCTGGTGAACTCCATGCCCAAGAGGGTTAAGGCAGTGCTGGAAATGAATGGTGGCCACACAAAATATTGACATTTTGGTCCCAATTTGGACATTTTCATTTAGGGGCGTACTGACTTTTCTTGCCAGAGGTTTAGACATTAATGGCTGTGTGTTGAGTTATAGTGAGTATACAAGCTGTACACTCACTACCTTACATTGTAGCAAACTGTCATTTTGTCCAGTGTTGTCACATGAAAAGATATAATAAAATATTTACAAAAATGTGAGGGGTGTACTCACTTTTGTGAGATACTGTATACACAGATATGACGTATATGCCCCAGCAGGTTGATTACCCTTCTCCCCAGCTTCTGAGGAACTATACATCCCACTGTGAAACTGACAATCAGGAATAATGTTTATATACAACAGGTAAAGTAAGTATTGAACACGTCACCATTTTTCTAACTAAATCTATTTTTAAAAGTGGTATTGGCATGATATTTTCCCCACGGTAACAACCCATGAAATCCATACATAAAAAGAAACCAAAACAAATAAGTTCAGAAATTAGTTCACTAGTGCTTTGTTTAGTGCTTTTATACCCCAATTTACCCTAACTGGAGTCCTTTACATTTGTTTTTTTTTATGTTTCTTTGTATAAGGTGTCCCTACACATTTCTTCTGCCAAGGATGGGAGGGGCAGTTTAGAAATATGAAATTCCATGCCGAGGGTTTTGCTTGACTGACTGCACCAAATTAGCAGCTCCATAGACCACAAAAAATGAGTGTTGCCTAACAAAGCCACAGAGTATAAACAGTGGTGGGCAGAGTTGTATTTAACTGTGAGGTTCATTATGTCACTGTTTGTGCAGAGTCGTTTGGCCGCCAAACTGACTTACTGAACTGACGGCATCTGAAAATAAAGTCAATCCCAAAAAGGCAGCGAGGAAGAAATGAAAATAGATGAAAAAAAATTGACAAGTGAAAATTAATTTAAAAAATGATAAAACAACAGATATTGCTAGCATACAAAAGTGAATTTCAAGTGTTTACGAGCAGAAAACTGTACATTTGCCAAGCTCTAATTACTACATTTGAACATACTGTTGCAGTAATTAATTTAACTTGTAACCTAGGACTTTAATAATAAATCATTAGCAATAACCAACTGTTAAAAGGATGCGGTTACCAGGCAATATAGGAAATATTAATTTTAAGAGAGTTAACAATACTACATAGCACAGGTGCAATGGTATTAATATCTGCTAATGCATACAGTGTATGATATTGAAGATTATCGTGTGTGCCAAATCTGTATATAATTGCCGTCTGAGGATTAGAGGAGGGATTTGGGCAAAATTGATTTTGTTGCAAAATTACTGTATTCGCCAATTGCAACATTTTGCCAAAATCACAATTTTGCTCTTTGAAAAACATTCTACTCCTTTGTTTTTGTTGTCATTTATAAGGTTTATGGATTTTTTTTTTTTGGGGGGGGGGGGGGGAACTCCAAAACTGTGGACACTTGAATAATGGGTGTGATAAAACTCATTTTATATGTTATTTGGTTCCAAAATGTAATGTTGAATCTAATATACTGTACTAATAAATTAATAAATATCATATCTATATGTACAAAAATGTCAATAGCTTGTTGGATAGCCATTACAATCAGTTTGTACCTTTCTGACACAATGTACTATATTTTAGAAAAGCCTTAGTTTAGTCAAAAATAAATTAAAAATCAGCAGTAGGGATGTTACTTATATTTAATGCAAACTATCCCTTGTGTCTTAATCAAAATCTTCAATCTTCTGGTCCAGGGCTGCCCCTAGCATGGAAACCAGTGGGCCCATAGTCCCAGGCAGCATTTTAAGAGGGGCAGCAGCCGGCAGTGACAAGTTGTACCCGTACGGTCACCCGTGTCGGCTGTCTCTTCAAGATCTGCCTGTGGGAGTGCTGTGAAAGGCTGCATCCAATGAGTGTGCAGTGCATGCTGCCTGTGAGATAGTATCACACTGAGCTGATATTGACGCTTGCCAGAGCCGCTGAGTGTGTGAAACTGTCATGTAATGCAACTGAATGCAGAGAGAGACCAGCTGTCAAAATTGAGCGTTGATGTCAGGGTTGGGTGGGACCCAGCAGCTATCAAACACCAGCCAATGGAATAGGGTCGGGGGGGGGGAGTGGCCTGGTGGGGCACAACTGAAATCTGTTTAATAATTCCAAATGCCGATCTTTAGGATAATAGGTAATCACCACATTACTATTTACAATAAATTACTGGAGGTAAGATAAAAAAGTGTCCATAAAAGGCCTGCCGCTAAGCACTGTTATGTGTTCCCACGCCACAAAGAAAAAAGTGCAGTGTTAACTTACTGATTAATAACTTAACAATAATGGTGGCATCCTCTAATGTATGGAAATCTCAGTAGGCTTCAATATTACGACAATATTACGACAATACCGGACTCTGATACACAACTTCACATATAATACTAAAATTATCTCAACTCCACCCCACTTCTCCCCCCCCACAGCATATATATATCACCCTCACTTCTGTCCTCTCCTTATTACTGCACCCACCAACTCCTGCTAATTCTAAATCCACACACACTAAAAATCTCCAAGACCTTGGGGCATGTCCCTTCATATAAATCTCACTCCCATATTACCTCCCTCACCCTCCTGCTTCTCCTAACCTCTGGAGATATATCCCCAAACCCTGGACCTCCATCATTAAACTGTACCCATCACCCTGCACCCTCTGGCAGCAGCCGCAATCAACACAATTTAGTTCCCATTTCTATTCTTCCCAAGACCAGACTCCCTTTCTCTTGTGCCCTTTGGAACTCCCGCTCTGTCTGCAACAAACTCACCTCTCTACATGACATCTTTATCGCCAACTCATTTAACCTACTCGCCATCACCGAAACCTGGCTCCGCGAATCAGACACTGCGTCTTCTGCGGCCCTATCCCATGGGGGTCTTCTTTGGACTCACTCCCCCAGATCCAATGGACATAAGGGAGGAGGTGTTGGAATCCTTCTAGCCCCACATAGCACCTTCCAGGTACTTCAGCCACTTCCCTCTCTGTCACTCTCCTCTTTCGAAGCACACTGCATTCGTCTCTTCACTCCAATTTCTCTAAGAATAGCAGTGATCTACAGGCCCCCTGGACCAGCATCAACATTTCTTGATGACTTCTCTGCCTGGCTACCCTACTTTCTTTCTTCTGAAATCCCCACAATCATTCTCGGGGATTTCAACATCCCTATTAATACTAACACTTCTGCTCCTTCCAAACTTCTCAGCCTAACCTCCTCCTTTGACCTGAAACAGTGGATACATGATCCTACTCACTCCGAAGGCAATATCCTTGACCTCGTTTTCTCTCACCTTTGCACTCCATGCAACCTCTCTAACTATCCATTCCCTCTCTCTGATCACCACCTTATTCATTTCACTCTCTCCCTCTCCTTCACCTCCTCTCCCTCCAACCGCATTAAAGTTACCCACAGAAACCTACGTCATCTCAATCCTTCTCTTCTCTACTCTGCTATTGACAACCTCTACGACAAAATCTCACCCCTATCCTGCACCAACCTAGCCACTTCTGTCTACAACACTTCACTTCTGGCCTCTCTGGACTCACTGGCCCCCCTCACTACACACAGAATCAAGCCCCGACCCCTTCAACATTGGCAAACAGATGTCACTAGAAGTCTGAAAAAACGTAGTCATGCTCATGAGCGCCTGTGGCGCAAGACCAAGTCTCAGAGAGATTTCAACCAATATAAATCTGCCCTCCAAAATTACAATTCTAGCCTCCTCTCTGCCAAGCAGAACTATTTTATCACTCTCATAAGCAACCTATCATCCCGTCCCCGTCAACTCTTCTCTACTTTCAACTCTCTACTTCGTCCTCCACCGCCTCCACCCGCCAACTCACTCACTGCCCAGGAGATTGCTAATCACTTCAAACAGAAGATTGATACAATTCGCGCGGAGATCTCTACTGTTCTGATACCCTCCACACTTTACACATCATGCCCACAGGCACAATCATTACTTCCCTCTTTCAACTCCACCACTATAGACGAAGTTGCTAAACTACTTGGTAATGTCCACTTTACCACCTTCCCTCTGGATCCTGTTCCCTCACAAATGCTGCGTTCACCCTCTGGCTCTATGCTACACTCTCTAACTCACATCTTCAATCTCTCCCTCTCTTCTGGCATCTTCCCCAACCTCTCTAAAACATGCACTTGTCAAACCCATACTTAAAAAACCCTCACTGGACCCATCCAATCCTAACAACCTACGCCCCATCTCCTTGCTCCCCTTTTTATCCAAACTACTCGAATGTCTGGTCTACAACCGACTGAGTGTCCACCTCGCTGATAATAGCCTTCTTGATCCCCTTCAGTCTGGATTTCGTCCTCAACACTCCACAGAAACTGCTCTCCTAAAACTAACAAACGATCTACTAACAGCCAAAACCAATCGACATTATTCTGTACTCCTCCTCCTGGACCTCTCTGCTGCCTTTGATACGGTTGACCACCCCCTCCTTCTCAAAAAACTCCACACCTTTGTTCTCCGTGACCTTACTCTACGATGGTTCTCTTCCTACTTATCCAACCGCACCTTTAGCTTTTCTTACAACTCTACTTCCTCCTCTCCTCTTCCTTTCTCTGTTGGGGTCCCCCAAGGTTCTGTTCTTGGACCACTCCTATTTTCAATCTATACCTCCTCCCTGGGTCAACTGATAGCCTCCCATGGCTTCCAATACCACCTCTATGCTGACGACACCCAAATCTATTTCTCTAACCCTCAGCTCACTCCCTCTGTCTCCTCACGTATCACTAATTTACTATCAGATATATCAGTCTGGATGTCACATCACTTCCTCAAAATCAATCTATCCAAAACCGAACTTATAATTTTTCCTCCCCCATATGCCCCTTCCCCTGATCTCACTGTCAAAATTGATGGCACAACCATAAGCCCATCCCCTCACGCAGAGGCGGCTCTTTAATTAGGCTAATTAGGCGATTGCCTTAGGCCTCGCCCACACAAGGGCCTCGCGGGCTGCGACCACCTAATTTGCCTGACAGGACAGTGTGTGGGGTCCCTCGTGAGTGAAAGGAAATATCCCTCAGTGTATGCACAACTTCAAGCAAGCCGGTGGCAGGGTGAGCGGGCGGGTGGGCACTGCACATAGGCTGACGCTGGTGCCGCCTGTCTGACTGAGCTAATGAGCCTCCGCAGACGAGGTAGGAGATGACATCATCTCAGCTCAGTCTGGTCAGCTGCATCGAATAGCAGGCTCCACCGCCGAGGCACCGTCCTCCTGGTCTTTCCCCCAGTCAGATGCCCCAGTGCATGGAGGAAGTTGAAGTTCTTCACAGCACTGAGCACAGACAGCAGACTTGGCCCTCTGGTGCCTGTGCTCTGCAGAGACTACAACTCCCAGATTGCACTGCAGGGAGCTCAAAGACAATATCACGTGGGTGTGACCCGTTTCTCATGCTGCCTTTAGTAGGGTAGGAGACAGAGGAGCAGGTTACAGTTACAGTACATCTAGTACATACTGTCTGTACATTACCCTGTCTTCTATGGTCTCATGGTCTGTCTCATGGTCTTTCCCCAGTACCCTGTCTGTCTCATGGTCTGTCCCCAGTACCCTGTCTGTCTCATAGTCTGTACCCAGTACCCTGTCTGTCTCATGGTCTGTACCCAGTACCCTGTCTGTCTCATGGTCTGTCCCCAGTACCCTGTCTGTCTCATGGTCTGTCCCCAGTACCCTGTCTGTCTCATGGTCTGTCCCCAGTACCCTGTCTGTCTCATGGTCTGTACCCTGTCTGTCTGTCTCATGGTCTGTACCCTGTCTGTCTGTCTCATGGTCTGTACCCAGTACCCTGTCTGTCTCATGGTCTGTACCTAGTACCCTGTCTGTCTCATGGTCTGTACCCTGTCTGTCTCATGGTCTGTACCCTGTCTGTCTGTCTCATGGTCTGTACCCAGTACCCTGTCTGTCTCATGGTCTGTACCCAGTACCCTGTCTGTCTCATGGTCTGTCCCCAGTACCCTGTCTGTCTCATGGTCTGTCCGCAGTACCCTGTCTGTCTCATGGTCTGTCCACAGTACCCTGTCTGTCTCATGGTCTGTCCGCAGTACCCTGTCTGTCTCATGGTCTGTCCGCAGTACCCTGTCTGTCTCATGGTCTGTCCGCAGTACCCTGTCTGCCTGTCTCATGGTCTGTCCGCAGTACCCTGTCTGCCTGTCTCATGGTCTCTACCCTGTCTGCCTGTCTCATGGTCTCTACCCTGTCTCATGGCCTCTACCTTGTCTGTCTCTTGGCCTGTTCCTAGTACCCTGTCTCAGTGCTATGTCTTGGCCTAGGCCAACAAGGCCCAGGCCTAGGGCGGAACTTTGCAGGGGCAACAAGAAAGCCGCCCCAGTAGCAAAAAAAAAGCCCCCCTGACCCACCCTCTCGAGTCCTGGCTTTAGCGGCCGCCTCCTGCACGAATACAGCCCCAGGCAGGCGGGCGAGTGGCCAGCTTTCTATATGTAGGCTGCACTTGTAAATATTTAGAGGCGTGCTTGGACAGGGGGACTGGTGCCACCATAAGCGGCCGGTGACTCTCTAGATCAGCTGTATGTAATTTGTCCCCTGGCAGCATTTGATGTAGCACAGTGGCGGCATTTGATGTAGCACAGTGGCGGCATTTGATGTGGCACAGACAGTGGCAGCATTTGATGGGGCACGGTGGCGGCATTTGATGTAGCACGGTGGCGGCATTTGATGTTGCACGGTGGCGGCATTTGATGTTGCACGGTGGCGGCATTTGATGTTGCACGGTGGCGGCATT
The DNA here is from genome assembly GCF_037356315.1 of Lithobates pipiens. Taxonomy (NCBI): domain Eukaryota; kingdom Metazoa; phylum Chordata; class Amphibia; order Anura; family Ranidae; genus Lithobates; species Lithobates pipiens. The sequence goes on from NW_027507787.1 coordinate 199,744,280, forward strand.
TGATGTAGCACGGTGGCGGCATTTGATGTAGCACAGTGGCGGCATTTGATGTAGCACAGTGGCGGCATTTGATGTAGCACAGACAGTGGCGGCATTTGATGTGGCACAGACAGTGGCGGTATTTGATGTGGCACAGACAGTGGCGGCATTTGATGGGGCACGGTGGCGGCATTTGATGGGGCATAGTGGCGGCATTTGATGGGGCACGGTGGCGGCATTTGATGGGGCACGGGGGCGGCATTTGATGGGGCAAGGTGGGGCTATATTTGATGGGGCACAGTGGTGGCATTTGCTGGGGCACAGTGAGGCTGCACTTGATGGGGCACAGTTGCTGCATTTGATGGGGCACGGTGGCTGCATTTATCCTATAGAGATATCCTATGTTTAATGATATTTTATTAAAGAATAATTGGTCAGAGAAAATTGTAGAAACTGTGAGTTCATAGGATTTAAGGCTGTTAATATATGCATTTATACAGTTAATTTGTTTCACCTATATTATTTTTACCATTATGGGCATGAGTGGGGCCTCATGTCTAAGTTTTGCCTAAGGCCTCGCAAAGTCTAGAGCCGCCTCTGCCCTCACGCCAAGGTTCTAGGTGTAGTCCTGGACTCTGAACTCTCCTTCAAGCAACACATCCAATCACTGTCCAAATCCTGCCGCCTCAACCTCTTCTAACCAATGAGATAACAAAGCTCTTAATTCACTCACTGGTCATCTCCCGCCTCGACTACTGGAACTCCCTTCTCATTGGCTTACCTCTACATAGTCTATCACCTCTTCAATCCATTATGAATGCTGCTGCCAGACTCATCCACCTTACCAATCGCTCGGTGTCTGCTACTCCTCTCTGTCAATCCCTCCACTGGCTTCCACTCAGCCAAAGAAATAAATTCAAAATACTAACAACTACATACAAAGCCATCCACAACTCTGCCCCCAGCTACATCACTAGCTTGGTCTCTAAATACCAACCTATTCGTCCTCTTCGTTCCTCTCAAGACCTCCTGCTCTTTAGCTCCCTCATCACCTCCTCCCATACTCGCCTCCAGGACTTTTCCAAAGCCTCTCTAATCCTATGGAATGCCCTACCCCAATCTGTCTGCTTATCTCCTACTTTATTAGCTTTTAGACAATCCCTGAAAACACTTCTCTTCAGAGAAGCCTATCCTACTCACACCTAACTGTATTTTCATTTTCTCCATCAGCTCATCCCCCCACAGTTAATACCTTTTGTTTCAACTTGACCCTCCCTTCTAGATTGTAAGCTCTAACGAGCAGGGCCCTCTGATCCCTCCTGTATTGATTTGTATTGTAAGTGTACTGTCTGCCCTCATATTGTAAAGCACTGCGCAGACTGTTGGCGCTATATAAATCCTGAATAATAATAATACACATCAAACTGAAAATAAGACATACTGTATAAATTGAAACGTAGCAGGGATGGTGGAAACCCCTCCTATAGACATTGGCTATACAGATTAACCTCAAGTGCAACAACTTTTTAGCTGGGAGGTTCACACCATTATAGCACTTTGGAATTTAAATTTTTTAGATTGTTACACTTAATTTAATATTTTAGTTACTATTATAATAGGATTTTTTTTTTGCACTTGAAGTACATTTTCCACCACCCTTGCTAAGTCCGTGTCTTTATGGACCTTCTTTGTGCACTGGTGTGCAGTCATATTGGAACAGGAAGGGGCCATCCCCAAACTGTTCCCACAAAGTTGGGAGCATGAAATTGTCTAAAATGTCTTGGTATGCTGACACCTTACGAGTTCCCTTCACTGGAACTAATGAGCCAAGCCCAACCCCTGAAAAACAACCCCCACACCATAATCCTCCTCCCACCAAATGATTTGGACTAGTGCACAAAGCAAGGTCCATAAAGACATGGATGAGCGAGTTTGGGGTGGAGAAACTTGACTAGCCTGCACAGAGTCCTGACCTCAACCCGATAGAACGCCTTTGGGATGAATTAGAGTGCAGACTGCGAGCCAGGCCTTCTCATCCAACATCAGTTCCTGATCTCACAAATGCTCTTCTGGAAGAATGGTCAAACATTCCCATAGACACCCTCCTAAACCCTGTGGACAGCCTTCCTAGAAGAGTTGAAGCTGTTATAGCTGCAAAGGGTGGGCCAACTCTATACTGAACCCTACAGACTAAGACTGGGATATAGTGTATATATATATATATATACACAAGTATGTGTGTTTGAGCTTAGGGGTGCACACCCTAATGCAATAGGCTGTGAAGCCTATGCTCGTACCTTAGTAACCGTCCGGCCGTACCCTACCTGTCAGGAGGAGGTCGGATCAGTCAGCAGGAGCAGGGCTGATCCTGGTCGGCTGGGCGCTGCACTGGTTGCTATAATTGCCCGGCATCTAGCAACCAGTGATGTCAGAGGCTGCGGCTGCCCCAGCATTCAGAGAGCTCAGCCTCCGGGCCCGGAGAATTAGCTCCGCCACCCACCTTTTCCATATTCCATCTTCTTCAGCGTGGCTCAGAGCCTGAGGGAAGGGAGCACGTCTGAAGAGAGCTGAGTGTGAGCTGAGCAGATGTCCACAGTCCACATGCCAATGCCTGAGGTGTTACAGCCTGCCTGTCACTGTGTCCATGTTCTGGAGGCTCGGCATTGACCCTCACCCTGTCCATTCTGCTACCAGTGAGTTCCCCATAGCAGCATTGTCTGCAGGAGTCTGAATTCGAGTACTGCAAGTACACTGTCACACATCACAAGTTGTATGAGACATGAGAACCTGAGAAGGACTTGCCTTGGCTTGCTCAGCTCGGATTAACCACTTCAGCCCCGGAAGTAGGGTTGCCACCTTTTCTTCAAGCCAAACCCGAACACTTTAGCGGCACACAGCAATTTTTTTTTTTTTTTTTTTTTACGGGGGAACACTATGGACTGTGGTATAAAATGAAACTCTGATGTAAGAGGGTTTCTGCTTACCAAAGCCCCCATTTACATCTGATTTCCCAGACTTCCCCATTTCCCATTAAATCAGGTTTCCCTAAGCTCCCCCTTACATCAGAGTCCCCCTTACCTTAGTATACTCATTTGCTCAGGGGCACAACAGAGAAGGGAGGGGGGCAACAAGGGGACTCTGCACAGCACTGGGTGAATAGGATGTGCCTAGACACACCTAAATTGGATGGGGGGGGGGGGGGGGTTGCAGTCCCATATGAATAATGTTTTCGGGCTTCAGACAGTCTGAAACCAGGACATATTATTCAAAACCCGGACTGTCCAGGTGAATACAGGTGGCAACCCTACTCTAAGGGCAGGAAAAAAAAACAGACATGCTGCATTTTCCAAACACCAGGTTTGATGATGGGAACCACAGCACACTAAACTGCAACCATGTAAATATGACCCTAAGGGGTTGAATTACTAAAGGCAAATAGACGGAGCTCCAGTCTCGTAAGTGAAAAGTAAAAGTCAGCAGCTGCAAAAACTATAGCTGCTGACTGTTAATAAAGAGCCACTCACCTGTCCCATGATCCAGCGGTATGCTCACCCCAGCTATTTTCTCCCTGCGTCCCTCTCGTCAACACCTTTGCTATGGCCACCCGGCCTTGACAGCTTGCTGCTTCACAGCTGGGTGCCCACTGTGCATGTGCAAGCGGTGCTGCACACTCTGACTGGTCGTGCAGTGTTCTGGGACCTGCCATGTGTCCCAGTAGACTTCAAGCGGAGTTTCACTCATTGGTAAGTTTATCAAAAGTCAGCAACTACATAAAGTGTAGTTGTTGACTTTTAATAAACAGACACTCACCTGTCCCACGGTCCAGCGATGTGGCCGCCCAAACCCTCACTTCCCTCCCCCTCCTCTCTGCAGTGCCAGCATTGTAAGTGTGGGCACCCGGCTGTGACAGCTTGTGGCTTTACAGCCGGGTGCACACTGCGCATGCGCGAGTCGTGCTGTGCTCTTAATGGCCAGGCAATCTTCTGGGACCTGTGATGTGTCCCAGAAGATTGCAGAGAGGGAGGGGAGAGGAGGAGTCGCCTAGGCGACGGAGGAAGGCAGTGGGACAGGAAGTACCTGACAAAATGAGGTACCCACTTCCCCTCCAAAAAATGACATGCCAAAATGTGGCATGTAAGGGGGCAAGGAGTGCTTAAAGTGGAAGTTCCACTTTTGGGTGTAACTCCACTTTCAGGAGGGAGGGGGGGAAGGAGAACTTCCACTTCCAATCACTTAGGCGGTTGGAAGAGAAGTGGGGTTGGGTACCTGTCAAAATCGAGTACCCTCTCTTCCCTCCTACCCAAAAGCTCCATTTCACAAAAAGGAGTCGGGGAGGAGACCTTAAAGCAGAATTTGGGTGGAGCTCCACTTTAAATTGGCTGTAGTATGTGTGTGAATACATGTGAGGTACGGTGTTTAAGCAAATGGTTTCAATTTTCTTGGGCGGAAGGAAAGAAAATCACTTGAATCCCCCATCATCACAGTCAGTGTTAATGGGGTAATGCCTCCCGCAGCACAATTGTGTTCTGTCAGTGGAGTGGCAAGGGGGCCTTACTGGCCGGCAGAACACAATGATTACGGCTAGCGGTTAATGTAAAAAATCTGACAGGCTGGTTGTACCCAAGTCTATCAATGGATCTGCTTGGGTACAATCAGCCTGCCCATAAATGGATTGAATATCGATCCATGTACAGCCAGCTTTAGATTGTAACTTTAGAAGTTCCTTGAGAGCAGGGCTTGTTGTGAATGTACAATATAAATAACATACAGTATACGTATAATATACACTCTTGACACAAATGTCTGCTGGGATACAAATACACAGTTATCATTGCTCTTGGCCCTTGATAGCCCTGAAGCCACAATTACAAAGCAGTAAGTTCCAGTCCTGAGCCATATGGTTCTGTTTCTGAATGGACTGTTCATATACTGGCCAGCATGCCTGAATATTTCTGGAAACAAAACAACGGTATTTGCTGAATTTAATTGCCTGTGCTCATTGCTTTTCAGTGCATAAACCACCTGATAATTGCAAGAACGCTTCTAAATATTTTGCATGTCCTATAGCAATGAATGTCTGCCTACCCTACCTGAACAACCCAAGTTCATCAACTGATCATCTCAACTCAAAGTTTTCTGTCTCACAAAAATGAGTATGAAGAGCAGCATGTGAATAGAGTACCTTTCATCAGCCACAAGCATTTTGTTCAGGGGAGGAACAGGAGTTAATCCTTATCTGGCAGCAGTAATCCTTATACCGTGCTCCAGACCTCCTTCACTTCTCTATCAATCCGCCCGGGCATGGAATTGCCGGGAGCCACAGCCAGCCCGAAAATGATGAAATAGTCCCGGCGGAATAATTATTGTGCTGCGGTTCACGGCAATTACATGCCCCAGTGGATTGATATAGACAAGGGGACCGGGACTTTGGTTTAATTGTCGGGAGTTTTACTGCACTGCTGCCAGTTAAGGATTAATTATGTTCCTTTCTCTGCCCCCAGCTGCTGCCCGATCAGCACTAGTCCTTCTGTTTCTTCCCCAATCCCCAGCGCTGCCACTGTCCAATCCGAATGAATCATCTGTCTGGGTTCCAGGCAAACTGAAAACCGGACACATGGTTCAAAATTATTCAAAACCCGTACTGTCCGGATGAATCCCGGACAGGTGGCAACCCTACCCGGAAGATTTGACCCCTTAATGACCAGGCCATTTTATGCCATACGGCACTGCTTTACTTTAACTGACAATTACGCGGTTGTGCAACACTGTACCCAAACAAAATTGATGCCTTTTTTTTCTCACAAATAGAGCTTTCTTTTGGTGGTATTTGATCAATTTGATCACCTCTGCGGTTTTTATTTTTTGCGCTAAAAACAAAAAAAGAGCATAAATTTTGAAAAAAAAAACAATCTTTTTTACTTTTTTCTATAATAAATATCCCAAAAAAAGCCTTCATCAGTTTAGGCCAATATGTATTCTGCTATATATATATATATATATATATATATATATATATATATATATATATATATATATATATAGTTGAAAAAATCACAATAAGCGTATATTGATTGGTTTGCGTAAAAAGTTATAGTGCCTACAAAATAGGGAATAGATTTATTGCATTTTTAATACGATTTTCTGATAAATTAAATCTTAGTTATCATGATATAAAATAATGAATTTGGTGGGCGCGATTTTTTTTGGGGGGGGGCAGCATTTCAGTCTTAGGCCCAGGCAGCACAATGTCTTGGGCCGGCCCTGTTCTGGCCCCCTCCTATACCTCGCATCAGTAATCTTCCGGTGCTGCTGGCGTTAATACCAGCACTGGACCTATGACAGGCACTCATCAAGAGTTACGAATATGCCCATAGCTGCTGTTAGAAATCACAGGGTCCTGTACCTCTATCTGACAGCCCCCCCCCCACCCTGCTAAATCTAAAAGATACCGATCACTCACTGTGTTCAGTCAGGAAAGAGAGGGCTGTGCTCCATCTTGAAATGATCGGCCTATGTACCCACAGCAACCAGTGGGAAAGACAGTAGGGGAAGCCAGCACGGTGTCAGAAACCATGAATCAGACCAAGACAGAAGTGCAGTTAAAATCATACTTGTTTAATAGTAATACTAAAAGGTAAACAGAGCAACATAGTCAAATCATAGCCAGAGTTTGGTAACCACAACGGATAGTCAGACAAGCCAGGACGTCAGGGGCCAGAGATCGGTGTACTTCAGGACAGGCCAGGAAATCAGGAAACCGGAGAATCAGCGTAGTGGAACAGCAAGCAGGATCAGGAACCAGGAGGGACATCAACCAAGTGAGTCTTCAACAGGTACTCAGGAGAGAGTCTCTTGATATGTTGACCAGGTGAAGGCAGAGAGGATCTGGACTGAACAGATTAAGTAACCAGCAGGACTGAAGAGCAGAGATATGATCACCAGGTGAGTCAGTGTGGATAGATTAGAGCTGTTAATTAACTGACAGCTGAGCGGCCTGCTCTGAGAAGCAAAGGCTGCGCCCAGCCCTGACACAATGCAGGGAAAGGGGCACACAGGAAGGCAGGGGCAAAAGGGGGAATGGGATCGTGGACGGGGGGGGGGGGATTTCTGGAAACAATTCCTCTGTAGTTCGCTCTTACAGCACCTGAAAGCCGAGGGGAGTGAGAAGAGATGAAGCCAGCAGTGTGGGGTAAAAGGGCACAGAAGGGGGAATTGGATTGTAGACAGGAGGGCGTGATCAGTGCAGCAGGGGGCAATTACTAGAATTGATCACCATGTCTGCTTCTCTCTGCAGCAACTGAAAGAAGGCTTCTATTCCTCTCCTTCCTGACAGTTTTCAGCTGCTGTAGAAAGCGCAACACAGGAGATCAGTTCCAGTAATTACCCCTTCCCACCACATTGACAAACCTCTCCTGTTCACAATTAAATTTTCCCTGGTGTCCAGGCCCCCCTGCTGAACTGATATGTCCTGGGTCCTGTACAGGTGGACCGGTTGTACCCGCATATCATCAGCCTTGAATATAGCTACCCACTCTGCCCACTCCTTCATTCGTAGAAGCTGTACTATAGCTTTCTTGAATGAAAAGAAACCTATGAATAGAGAATTGACAGATGAGTGAAAGATCCATCTCCTCCATTTATAGATCACTTTTCACTCATTAAAATTATAGTACAGGTTCTATGAATGGAGGAGGGGAAAGAAAAGACGGGCATAGTCAGTACTCTTGAAGTGAGCACAGAAAAATTATCACTATGGGGTATGGAAGCTGACAGAGGACTTCAGATTTTAGATTTTCACAATTTCAGTCGCCAACAGCACAAGGAACCCTTCACATTAAATGTGAGTAATGTCCTTTGTACTTATTTTTTATTAAACTTAGGCTCAGTTCTTCACGTATAATAATATGATAGCAACCTTTTTGTTATAGATTCTAGATTATATAATAATAGATAATAATTACCTATTATCTAGATAATAATTATAGATTATTATTATCTATTATCTAGATAATAATTATAGATTATTATAAATTCTGTTCTCATTTGTTTCTTGGTCTCTCATTTTCAACACTACACTTTACTCTTGTCCAGAGGTTTTCAGTGGGGTTAAGGCCCAGGCTGTTTCCCGGTATATCAAAAACTGACCATAGTCAAAAAATGTCTGTTAAAAAAAAAAATATATAGCATATAAAAAAAAAAATAATATAGCATATACATTTGCTGCACAAACCATATTGCAATGTAATTCTATTAAAAATGACATTTCCCTTTCAAACTGCAGTTTGTATTTCTCTATAAAGTCAATGCAATATGGAAACTTGGAGGTGTTTTTTAGACAATTGGTAAACACCTTCAGAAATGTAATGTCCTGCTCGTGTGAAGAGCTCTGCACTTAGATAAAAGTTGAGGTCTTGGCATCCTCTACAAAAAAAATATAATTTTTGGTGAGAAACTCCCTAAGCCCTTGTACACACGGACCGAAATTCCGACCACAAAATCCGTCTGATTTTTTTCTGACGGATTTTGTCCGAAACTGGTGTTGCATATACACGGTCGGACAAAGTTGTCGGAAAGTCAGATCGTTCGGAACGTGATGACATTCGTTCGTTCTGACGGGACCACATTCAGCCTAGTAGCCAATAGCTTTGCTCTCGTACTTTGATTTGAGCATGCGTGGCACTTTGTCCGATCGGAATTCTCTACAAATGATCGGACAAAGTGCGATCGGATCATGTTGTCAGAAAATTTTATATCCAGCTCTCACACATTGTTGGTCGCACATTTCGACGGAAAAAGTCCGATGGGGCCCACACACGGTCGGATTATCCAACAACACGGTCCGTTCAGACATTTTCCGTCGGTATGTCCGACCGTGTGTACAAGGGCTTAGAGTTAATCACGTTTAAAGGGATGGAGACATGGCAGCTTTTCTCATAAAAGCGAGCCAAGTGCACTAGCTAATTCAAATTTATTAGTCACGCCCATTCAGAATAAGTATCCAAAAAATGTTGTGGACCATACAGCTTTTTCTTCAGAGTAGAAAAGGTAGGGATCTGTAACAAAGTTTGTTAAATCCCTACAATGTATTGTGCATATATCATCCTGAGAGGACTGTTCTGTAGTCAAAAATGAAGTTACTCTTTAGGGTCGGTTCACACTGGGACGCCTTGTCAGACAACTTAGCAGCCTGACAAGTCGCGTCCCGTACTGTACAATGGAACCGTTCTAATCAGAGCGACAGAAGAAGGTTCCTGTAGGACTTTGGGGGGCGACTTGAGATGACTTGCATTGACTTCTATAGAGACGTCGTTTTACAAGTCGCCACATCGGTCGTGTCCAGGTCGCCTGAGGCAGTCGCGTTGCAAGTCGCGCTGCCTCAGTGTGAACCGACACTTAAGCATTGTTTGTATTTTTCTGTCTATTTTAAATTATTTATGTACTTTTGCTTTCAGTGTTTTATTTATTTTTTATTATTTGCTGTCCATATTTTTTATTTATTTTTTTAAAAGGAAATATAAAATAATGAATCGAATAAGGGGCCCATTTGGCACAGGTACAGATCTGTTGAAAGCAACCTCTGGAGCCATTTACCCCTTTTGCTGCCACTAACATAAGGCTTATTATATTGTCAACAAAACCAACATGTTCACAGACTCCTAGCTGCTATATTTTGGCTTTCTTGTGAAAGTGATTCGGTTGACTGAAAAGCTACCCATTCATTTATACATAAAGTGTAATGTGCACCACCCCAGGCATGTTCAAACCACAACCCTGGTATCACATGCAGAATTTGTCTGCGCAGAAAAAAAAAACAATGTGACATCAACAGGGCACATAACTGATGCGCATGAAAACTGATTTCAACGTGCATAAAAATTCACTGAAAAGTGCATGCAAACTGATGTGAAACTGATGTAAACTTATGTCTCTGCAAGTGAAATCTGTACAGTTTTCCCATCAGTTTTCATGCACATTTGGTGTGAACGAGCCCTTTAGCTAATTAAGCATGGCCTGTGCTCAGTTGGTTGAGGTGACATCAGGGATCTAATAGACCCCTGATGTTTCCCTAAAAAGAACCTGTCACCTGCACCATGCTGTGTAAATAAATATAAATACGCTACAAAAAAGATACAATATATAAATTCACAAGATACAAAGTGTCAAATGTGAACAAAGATCTGCACCTGAGTTAAGAAAATAAAAAAGAGTCCATACAATAAAGTAAATTGAATTAAGTCCTTGGACAGAACCACCCCAAATTCTTCTAAGCCCTTGTACACACGGTCGGAAATTCCAACGGAAAATGTCTGATTGGACCGTGTTGTCGGATAATCCGACCATGTGTGGGCTCCATCGGACTTTTTCCATCGGAATGTCCGACCAACAAAGTTTGAGAGCTGGATATAAAATTTTCCGACAACATGATCCAATCAGACTTTGTCCGATCATTTGTAGAGAATTCCGATTGGACAAAGTGCCAGGCATGCTCAGATCAAATTACGAGACTAAAGTTATTGGCTACTAGCCTGAACGTAGTCCTGTCGTAACGAATGAATATCACATTCCAAACGATAGGATTTTCCGACAACTTTGTCCGACCGTGTGTATGCAACACCAGTTTCGGACAAAATCCGTCTGGAAAAAATTCGACTGATTTTGTGGTCGGAATGTGTGTACAAGGGCTTACAGCAAGAACCCACCCTGTGTTCACTGAATGTCACTGTAGATCCAAGGACGGCATACAAGGAAAATAAAAAAGAGCATTTTAGCTTGCACATGATTGGATGATAACATCAGCAGAGCTTCCCCTCATTTCAGATCTACCCCTTAGATTTAGAGAAACCGCCCTTCCAAGTGCACTTTCAGTGCACTTTTAAGTGCACTTGCAGTGCAAAATGGATTTTCCTTTTCGTAAATATCCCCCAATGGTTGTGTTTTACTGCTCGTTCTCAGATTGCAAGTCTCCAAGTCATTGATAACAGCACTCATCGTCAATGGCTGATAACCAGGGCAGGACTTAGGGTGGTGGGGGCCCCTGGGCTTGAGTCACGTTCGGGCCCTACCTTCTATACATTAATGTGTATAAAAAACGGTGTACCCCAAGTTTAGGAGGGAATTTTAAGAAAAAAGCTTTTAGGAGGGAAGTTTAAGAAAAAAACGTACATTTAAATGCCCATCAATGCAGCCTTATCAGTGTCCATCTGCAGCCTTGCCCATCTATCTGCAGTCTTGTCCAGTGTCATTGCAGCCTTGTCAGTGTCATTTGCAACCTTATCAGTGTAGCCTTGTCATTTGCAGCCTTGCCTCAGTGTCATTTGCAGCCTTGCCATTGCAGTCTTGACGTTTAAAAATAGCGCTGCCGAGATACAGAGTCCTGTGTATCTCGGTGGCTCTTGGGTCCTCTTGGAGGCTCTCGGCGGCTCTCGGGTCCTCTCGGCAGCTCTCGGGTCCTTTCGCAGTCCCGAGCGGAGCCGAGAGTAGCTGAGTGTACATGCTCGGCTCACAGTCATGCCCAGTCTTTGTGTTATGTCCATCATAGGGCGAGACTGGGCGCGAGTGTGAGCAGAGCTGCCGAGTACACTTGGCTATGTGTCTCGGCGTGGCCCCCTATTGGGCGGGGCCCATGGGCTTGAGCCCAGTCAAGCCCAATGGTAAGTCCAGCCCTGCTGATAACTTATCTCAACAGATAAAATATCTAACAAAGACAAATACCACAAACTACCAACTATATTCCACAGATCCCTCCACCATGGCAGCCAGCATCCTAGCAACTACAAGCCCTGTACAGCTGTCAATTTCATGACAACTTTCCAGCACAAAAAAATGCCTTATCCTGAGCAATGGGATCTCTCTATACACCAGTTTAGAGTTGGTCTTAATTACCGCCAATTTCGTAATCTGCAAACTAGCAGTAATTAATTTTTAAATCTCCCTAGGCCATAATGATGGGTTCTTAAAATGGCCACCTGAATTTGTGCACACCTGTCAATACTGTTACTAAAACCATAGCAAATGTTTGCCTGACTTGGGCAAAGGCAGTTTTAAAGGGACCTACTGCAAGAAATGTGTTATAAAAGTTTAATTGAATTCCCCCAAATTACTATGTTTACTGGAAAACCCTGTATGCCTTTCTAAAACTAGTTTCACTTTGCTACTGAAGACCTAATTTTAAGTCTATGTCCGAACCAATTGCTGCTCCCATGTCCAGTGAAAGTGCCCATATAGGCCACTGGACATGGGGATGGCCTGGACCAGATTTCCAATTAGGCATACTAGGCTTGTGCCCATAGGTAGTATAGGCAAAAAAGTTGCTTTTCCTTGAATAGTTAGTTAATAGTGCCATGTAATTGCTATAACCTTATTTACAACGTTGCCAAAATAGTCTAATTCAGGTTAGAAGTAAAAGATTAAAATGTTTGTTGTAAAAGGGTTGAACCTAGTAGAGGGACATTGCTCTGGGCACCAAAACTTGTGTGTGTAAAAATTTCAATGATGGGTATCCGGCACCGAGGATGGCAGTATTTTGAGTGGAGATTGGCTTTATATTTATTTAGAGACTTATTTCCAATTTATTAAAGCAGTTAAAGTATATGTAAAGACAAAACTTTTTTTTGTTAGATTTGAATGAATTGGGGAAGGTTTAAGCCCTCTGCCAAGATTTTATGTTGTCCATGTCCCTACTGGAGAGACTAATCCTCATGACCATTGTCATCAACACAGAAAGTGATAGGAAATACAACATTTTAGAGTTGTCAGATGAGAAGAATGTGAGGGCATATATTCCGATTAAGAATTGACCCGGCTTTAGGGAGGTTTCCTCTTTTTTCCTGCTGCATCTGAAAGACAGGAAGTGAAATCTTCGCAGCCGGAAACCGGAGGTGCCCATGGATGACAATAATTTATCCTTCTCTTTCGAGAAACACATCTATAATAACACCATTTAGTAATACAAAACATCATGGCTCTTTTCTCAGTTAACACCAATCTGTGTACTGAGAACTTACAAATGGGTATCATGTAATATATAGTATAATGTGACACACCAAGCCAGACATCTGCTGTCTCCCGCAGGTCTGGTGAATGTCCTTTTCCTGTTAGGCAGACACTAAAATGCTGCATTTTATGAAAAAAAAAACAGCAGTTTACAGGCTCTTCTGGAGAACCGTCCCTGCAGACGGATATATAATTATAAATAATGTCTTAGCGTGGGGAAAATTTGATCACATCATGGGTGACTCACAGTATTTATGGTTTGTGTTTTCAGTAGAAAGCATTGTATGACAAAATGTAAAAAGTCATTACAGTTGTTATATTTAAAAAGTTTATTTGTATTTTACTATGTACATGATATGACAGGGTAACAGCTCAATAAATTTGTGTAGTAACTGACTTTCTCCTGTTGATTATATTCCAGTATTCATCCAAAAGAAAATGTTGTATTGTCACAGTGTGGTCAGATTTGGGTTAATAGACTAAAATATATCAAAATGTAGTTTTGATCAATTCTGGTGCCAGATTAAGACCAGATCACTGTTCATAATTTAGCTATCGGTCCGTTCCTTTGATAATTCAATAGGAAATTACAGGTTCTCTTAATAGGACACTAACCCACCCACAGATACTTACCTTGTCTGCTTTCAGGGAGTTAAACAAAGTCTTAACTCTATTTAACCTCTGTGTTAAGGGCCTTCTCCCTTCCTCTATGTTCACCTTTACTGCAGACTGGAATGAAGGGGAAAAGTTCACATGCTTCCTGATACCTGGGAGTCAGGGGCGTAACTATAGGGGGTGCAGCAGTCGCGACCGCAACCGGGCCCTGTGATGCAGGGGGCCCATGCAGCCCCCTCTACATATGGCCGGCAGCAGCATAAGCAGCTAGGGGTACCAGTGCACCATGCACACGGGTGGCTGGAGGTGGAGGGTGACTAGCAGAGCTCCATGCTTGACTATCGCACTGGCTGCTCTTTAGTTGTGCATTCCCCGCATGACCTGTGTCCTCGGCCGGCTCCTCAGAGTAACCCTCTCCTGCTCCATGCATTGCCGCTCAGTCCGATGTCTGTTCTCCCCAGCCAGAGTCCGCGCCCCCCCCCCCCCCCGAGTCCAGCCCACACTGCACTGCATACTTCTCCCGGGTAAACAAACTTTAAGCACACAGATGCAGTGCAGCCCTATGAGAGCCCCCCGGAGGACACTGCAGGCTTGTCTGCCAGCCTCCCTCCTCCCCCGTCATACACAGATGATGAAAGGTCTTTCTGGGAGATATGCTGATCGCTCATCCAGCACACTGGATGGAGCCCAGGCCAACATGGATGAGTGCACCGCCTACAGCTTGGTCATGGTGAATGAGAGGACCCCATCCCCCACACACCATTACATACCCCCTCCATCTCCCCCTGGGAACAGGGACCCCTTCTCACGTGGGGACAGGGACCCCCACCTCCCCTGGGGACAGGGACCCCTTCTCACCTGGGGGCAGTAACTTCATCTGCCCTGGAGAAAAGGACCTAATCTCTTCTGGGGACGGGGACCCCATCCTGCCTAGGGACAGTCCCCCAATAGGGCACCTAAAAATAAAATAATAAAATAATAAAAAAAACTACTGATACCAGTGGTGGAACTACAGGGCTCACAAAGGTCATACCTGTGACCACGCCCTGGAGTTCCACCACCGGACTCGGAGGGAAGGGCCCTGGCTGGGGTTCAGGGGGGCCCTTCATGGTTTCTTGCATCGGGGCCCTGAAGGTTCTAGTTACGCCACTGCTGGGAGTACTGGGTATATGGGATCTGACAGATAAATAGAACAGTGGGTATGGGAGTTAAGTTAAGAGAACATGTCACTCTTCCCCAAATTGGCAATGTGGCCCATTCTACTTAAGCAATACATAAACACATTAGCTGTTGCAGATACTTCAATATGAAAAAAGACAGAAAATCACTTTCATCCAATGAGATAAGATATTTACTGGCAAAAAACACAGAAATAGCATGGCTCTAGCCAAATATTGTTGGAGTGTATTTTGTGGAAATCCATAGACTAGCTTCTTTGCTCATTGTTTGTGATAGTCATATAGATCTGCCCCTAATTGCTTGCTTCAAGCAAGGTACCTTAGAGGATAAACCTGTAAACCATTTCATTGTGCTGGTTATTAGTACAGACTCGTAATGTTAGCCACCAAATAATGTGAAAATTCAACAGTTCAAGTGATACTCTTTAATAGCTAACTTGAAGAGGAACTGAAATCTGGCCATGGCCCAAAAAAAAGGCTGAAAGAAGGAAAAGAAAGGACTAGTCACCATTTTGCCTGTGGTCTCTCTGCTGCTCATCTTTCACCATACTAACTTACCATGCTTTGTTCTGCACTGTGCCTCTGTGTGGAGAAGACTATCTTGGTAGAGGCAGGGTTTTGCTTCCTCATGTTAGACCCTTCAGCTTGGAGAACAATATAGTAGTGACATCAGCAAATCCCACTTCAAATCTCCGGAGACTAGCAGTCATTAGAAAAGTTGAGGTTGCAGGCACAGGAGTTCAAATGAATGCTCACATATAAGGCAGGTCTGTTGTTTTTAAAGAGGAACTTGAGACAAAATGACAAAATGTCAGTACTAATGAGTATTGATTAGGCACTAATAACATATTTCAATTTCCCCTATAGCATAGTAAATCCTCATTTTTTAAAGGAATTGTAAAGTCTCAAGATTTTTCACCTTAATGCATTCTATGCATTAGGGTAAAAAACCTGTTGTGGTGCAGCTACCCCCCCCCCCCCAGTGCCCCCCTTTTACTTACCTGAACCTGATCTTTCCAGTAATGAGAGTCCTCATTGGATAGATTGATAGCACTGGGAGCCATTGCTGTCAATCAAATCCAGTGACACGGGACCCGGGGGGGATAGGGCCGAGTCCTGCTGTCTTTGTCAATGGATGCAGCAGCAGGACTCAGGAGCCTGCCCACATGAGTGCCCCCATGGAATGCAGATCTCCATGGGGGCACTCGATGTGGAGGAGGAGCCAGGAGCACCGCTGGGGGACCGAAGAAAAGGAGGATCAGGCCGCTCTCTGCAAATCCCTTGCACAGAGGAGGTAAGTATAACATGTTTGTGCAATTTAAAAAACCAAAGGAAAAAAAGGAACCTTTACAATCACTTTAAGTTCTGTTAGGGTTGCAGGATTTTAAAACATATTAGGTTCCTTCTTCAGGCTTTATACTTGTGCTAGTGTTCACAGTGACATATTTCAGACATTTTTGGGGTGAACCATGTCAGAGTTTATTCATAGTATTTTGCTCATGTTCAGCTGTGCACCGACAAAAATATTGAGAAGTCCCATTAGATGGGGGATCAGTTATATGTGTTATTATGAACTGGTAGAACATCACATGGAATCTTTAGCTTGTAGCTAACAAGTCGTACGTTAATAATCTACAAGTATATTGAAAATCCCTTTAAGAAGTGATTTTATTACATGTTCATCTAAATCAGACAATATTCAAACTCTGAAATTTCAGGTAGACTTAAAGACCCATGTAGCACTAACCCCTGAAAGAGCTGCTGGTTATTTTTGGGCTTACCGTTACCATCTGTTCTCCTGGTTGCACGTCTAGGGGATGTACCGTGTTAAATAGCCCAGTAACTCGATACTGACAACAGATCCACTTGAATGGATTTTATTTGCAAAACTCAGTCAATTGAACAGTCTTTGAATCTGGGATCAGAGGGTTGGGAGGGAAGTTCAGATACTCTCAGTGTCAAAGTAAAAAAAAAAAACGTTGAAGAACTTGCTTACTTGGACTGCATCCAGAGAATAGCCATTCGCAGCTGGATGACCACTCAAGTTGGACAGTCTCTCTCTCACAAGGCCTAGCAGCCAATATGGTACTTACTCAAGAATAATGTCTCTGCCACAGACGTTGTTGTAAAACACGTAGGGAAACTAAGCTTGAAACACTTGCAGGATACCTGGATCTTTCAGCCCACTTGGCGATATCCACAGGTTCGGATTCTCTCGGTTACTTCAGCCCTTCCAGACTCTTGTTAAGAAAACCAACCCGTACGTGGTGTTCTTCTAAAGAGTCCTCCCCTGGAATGTTTGAAGTACACTGGGTCTCTCCCGAACCGGAGACGGCACCCAACCACCTCAGAATCCTCCTTTAGTTTCCTTGCCTTGGGCTAGCCAGCCCTGAGACATTAAAGTCGGATGGATCGGCACCCCAGGCCATAGCCTTCCTGGGGGCTGGTCAGGAGGGCCAGGATCATGAAGTCACCGCATCTTAAATGCGCTACTCCCACTGACCTGGCTCCGAGAGAGAGCAACCTGACCAGACCATAGTTCCATGCCTGCCACACGAGACAGTGCCCCCTGTGGCCAGGCTGAACATCTCACGGTCCAATCAGACTGATGCTAAGGTCCAATTTATACAATTATACCCAAACCAAACTGCAGTTTAGGCAAAGTATAACTTTGAAAAAACGCATAGCGCGTGCTCTTCAGGAGCCGCTGCTAGACCTAGAATGCCTTAAAGACCTAGAATGGCATGTCAGTTTCCAAACAGTTTCTGGTGCAAAAAAAAAAAGTAGAGCATGCTGCATTTTTTCTGTACAGAACTATACTGTACTAGAAAATTGTATCAAAAACGCACTGGAACGGCCCTGAAACTGCATGTGGTGTGAACTAAAGGAAAAACTGATCCGGAATGTATGAGTGCATTTTTGTGGTGTGAACTGGCCCTAAAAATGCATGCACAGTGTTTTCCATGTATTTCAATGGCTCTAGTTCACACCAGTGCAGTCAGTTCGTCAGGTTCTGGTCAGTGTCCGGTGCAGAAACTGACTGGAACTGACTGCATTGGTGTGAACTAGAGCCATTGGAATAAATGGAAAACACTGTGCATGTATTTTTGGTGCAGAAAAAAAGCGCAGGAAGCTGCATCTGGTGTGAACTGGCAGGGTGACTTTTTCATTATTAATCAGCTGATGCATTTGCATTGTTGTAATGAGGAACGTTGTAGAGTCCGCATCCCTTTAGAAATAATTAACCCTTTGGGATTATCTCACCAAAAATTGATGCCTACTATCTGACTTGTACCTTAGTGCAGACTTCTGGGAAAATCAGTGAGTCAATCGCACAAGCAGGAAATTAGATTTCTGGGGAAATCCATGCACCAATTGTGTCCAGAACACCTCCAGGCAGAATTTTTTCACAGAAAATTACAGTGCTGCAGATTGAAAATGAAAGGTATTTTTTAATTATTACAAATTTATATGCTATATTATTTTTTTTTTTATTTGCTATTTTTTTCCCACAAAAGTAGAGTTACCCTTTATGGAGCAATGTTAGGCAACAAGAAAAGCTACCATTTCTATCCAGCAAGCACTCTATTTACCTTAACCACTTGACCACTGGGCACTTAAACCCCCTTCCTAACAAGACCAATTTTCAGCTTTCAGTGCTCTCACACTTTGCATTACAATTACTCAGTCATGCAACACTGTGCCTATATGAAATTTTGTCCTTGTTTTCACACAAATAGAGCTTTCTTTTGGTGGTATTTAATCACCGCTGGGTTTTTTATTGTTTGCGCTATAAACCAAAAAAGACAGAAAATTTGGTAAAAAAAAAATTTCTTTGTTTCTGTTAAAATTTATTGGAGAGTATTGGAGAGTATTGGAGAGTATTGGCGAGTATTGGCGAGTATTGGCGAGTATTGCAGTGTTGCAGAGTATTGGCGAGTATTGTGGAGTATTGCAGTGTTCCAGAGTATTGGCAGAGAATTGCTGTGTTGCAGAGTATTGGT
This sequence comes from Lithobates pipiens, assembly GCF_037356315.1. Lineage (NCBI taxonomy): Eukaryota > Metazoa > Chordata > Amphibia > Anura > Ranidae > Lithobates > Lithobates pipiens. The sequence goes on from NW_027507787.1 coordinate 199,763,049, forward strand.
ACAGTATTGGCAGAGTATTGCAGTGTTGCAGAGTATTGCACAGTGTTGCAGAGTATTGGCAGACTTTTGCAGAGTATTGGCAGAGTATTGCACAGTATGGGGAGAGTAGTGGCACAGAGTTGCTGCCATCTCTCCCCCTCTCCCCTTGTACTGTACCGATCATTTGACGGAGCGATCACATGGTATACGGCCGCTACCAGTGGCTGTTTACCACGATCCGTGATGCGCCGTGTCTTACGAACCCGGTGGTCATGGATGTTTGCGGGAGTGCACCCCAGGGGGCGTGCGAGAGCAAGATTCTGGGAGGACGTCCATGGACGCCCACCCAGAAAAACACAACTGCACTGTAGCCGTCTTTCGGCTATGGCCCGGTCGGCAAGTGGTTAATTTGACTTCTCACCAATCCACTACAGCTAGAATCCAGATAGCACCTTACATGGTTACTGGCAGTGTATTTACTGGGGCCCATGCTTTTTCCATTTTTTTTCCTGTACCGTCACCAATCACATCAAGACTACCAAGGTAGTTTTTAATCTGATTGGTGGATGGGAGATAAATCTTAGCACAGACATGTTCTCTGTTTCCACACATTTGAGATAAATGGGAAAATCCTCCCCACTGTGTATTTGTATTCTCTCAGCAGGACTTCTCAGCCATCAGAATACACTGATCAGCGCTGCAGCCCATTGTCCGCATACGCTGATTAAGCAGAAATTTTCCAGCAAGAGCATTTATGATAAGTTGTCCTCATAGACAAAATTCATCAATTTTTTGCTGAAACAGCTACATTTCGATCCATGTTTGGCCAGTTTTAGACTACTAAAACATTGAGTACTCCAGATACAGTATAAAAACTAAGAAGTTCAATTCAGAACTGAACCCTGGCTGCATGAAATCTCTTTGTTGGGGTCATGGACAGCTATAAAAGTCTACCAGGGGATAAAGCCTATCTTACTTTTCCCAAAGCTAAAAATAAACTATTGGGTAGATGGGTAGAGTCAAACTTCCAAATGCACAAAAGGAACACAAAAAGGTAAGATGTTCCATATCGTTGCTTTGTCAATCAGGTGCCAATGTAATGCAGCTTCTTTCAGTAATGTGAGCTGGAGCATTGGAAAACTGGCACATTTCATGGAGAACATATGGCGTTCTGGTCTGCTACATTTTCCCTTCTAACATAGAAGGATGTTAGATCTGCTCAGAGTCATAGTTTACCACCAGGGTGCTACAACTAAACAAAAGGGGGAATTACTAACTCATTGTGTTACATGTGAAATGATTATTGGCTTATTACCGCTGTGTTAAATCGGAACTATTATTATTAAATTAATTATTAAATCGGAACAATTATTAAAAATTTTACTACAAAAAAAATATGATCGTTTAAATTCTGATAGTGTGTAGACAATTCCAATGGACAAAGTGCCACGTATGCTCAGAATAAATTAAAAGACGAAAGCTATTGGCTACTGGCCCATTTATAGTCCCGTCGTACGTGTTCTACGTCACCGCGTTCAGAACTATCCGATTTTCCGACAACTTGGTGCGACCGTGTGTATGCTAGACAAGTTTGGGCCAAAATCCGTTGGAAAAAATCCGACAGATTTAGTAGTTGAAAAGTCCGACCGTGTGTACAGGGCATAATCCTGTTCAGCCATGGAAGTTGTCATCTTAGCTTCTGTTTGATCTGCATCTGCCCTGGTGGTGCACATGTGATACCAGCTATTTGATGGTTTGGTTGAAAGCACAAGCAAATGTGACAGCATTCCTGGCATTCCGAGGATGTAACTGTTTACAAAACCGTTATATCGATGGGTTTAGTTCCGTTTTAAGAGTGTCATCTTATATCACAGTCCAAACTGGCAATGGGAATTTACTCCTTGAAGCAGAAGTGGGTGTAGGTGGAGACATCAGAAAAGCAGTTGGTTGGGAAGGTAAGTCTGGCAGTTGCATTCACTGCTGACTAAAGTAGTGCCAATATAGCAATGAGTAAGTCCGATTGTTTAATGATTATGTATTTATTCTTGTTTGCTCTGAGCATAAATTAGTATCTGAAATTGTCAATATGCGTTTTTCACTACAATGCTTTTTTTCAGGATTGAGGGCACTATGACAAAGTATGAGAAACTGCTTTTTGCCAAAATGTGTTTATAGCTGTATTTCACACAGTGATTACATATGGAGATGCTTGTATGACATGTTATTGAAAATTACTAATTATTTTTTATTTTTTATTTCTAGCTTCAGCTCTGATCAACATGTCACTATAGATTTTCACAAATTCAGAAGCCCTAAGTTAGAGTTCACACTATTGATCAATTTGAAATTTCATAAAAATTATCGAATCCTTAAGCAATTGGAAAGGCATAAATTTCCTTCCGATCGATTTATGCCCCATACACACGAGTGGAATTTCCAACGGAAAAATCTTGAATGGTTTTTCCCACGGAATTCCGCTCAAGCTTGGTGTCATGGTTATGCAATAGTTTGTCTGCTTACCTGTTCCCATGTGTTCATCTAGAGACCAGCCGACCCTCACCTGTCTGCTTTTGTAATCCATCCTCTGGCATGGCTCCACCCTAGCTCCTATCAGGGAGCTCTATATTAACCTGTGCACTGCAGGCCAACGCTGCTGATCAACCTTTGTGTGTTAGCTTCCTGTTACCTGCCGTGTGCGATTCTGTTGTTTCCCATTACCGACTTTGGCGTGTCCTTGACTATCCGTGTTTGCCTGACAGTTTGCCGATTCCTACAGTCGATCCGTTGCAGGGCTTAGTTCGCAGACTTGAGACCCAAGAATCGCATCAGACCCAGGTGATGCGATTCCTTCAAGATCTGGCTTCCCGCTTCGAGCAGCTACAGGCTTCCTTGGGAACCCCGAAACCTGCAGCCTCAAGTACAGTCAGCAGCTGCACCTATCGCACCAGTTGCATCCACGCATGCATTATTACTGCCAGCTCCATCCCGTTTCTCTGGGGACTCCAAGGCTTGCAGGGGGTTCCTTAGCCAGTGCACAATTCATTTTAAGCTTCAGCCCCAAAACTTCCTGTCCGATCGGGCAAAAGTAGCATATATCATATCCCTCCTGTCCGGCGAAGCGCTAGCTTGGGCTGCCCCTCTGTGGGAACTGAATGATCCAGTGGTTTTTAGCCTATCTGATTTCTTGAAACTTTTTCGGAATATCTTCGAGGAACCGGGTCATGTCTCCTCAGCGGCTAGCGCTCTTTTACGTCTCCGTCAAGAGTCCGCGTCTGTGGGATAGTATGCTCTTCAGTTCCGTATCCTCTCAGCTGAATTGAGCTGGAATAATGAGGCCCTAGTTGCAACCTTTTTACATGGCCTCTCTGATAGAGTGAAGGATGAATTAGCAGGAAGATCCCTTCCTGCTGATCTGGACAGTGTCATCACCTTGTGTAACCAGATCAATATTCGCTTTCAAGAGAGGGCCCTGGAAAAAAGACGCCAGCACTCCCCGTTCTTTAGGCAGCCTGAGTCCCCAGTCCCTTCTCTTCGATCCGAGGAGCACCCCCTGCCTACCGAGGATCCTATGCAGTTGGGCTGGACTAAGTTATTTCCCGAAGAACGCACTAGGTGCAGAACTCTGGGCCTATGCCTCTATTGTGGGGCCAAAGGTAATTTCCGTGACACTTGTTCTCTTCGTCCGGAAAAACGCTCAGGGCTAATACATCTGGAAGGTGGCGTATTAGACCCTGAAATATCACCTTCACGTCCTCTCCTTTCTGTGTTGCTTCATGTTGGTGCTTCCTCTCGTTCGGTCTCAGCACATCTGGATTCCGGAGCCGCTGCCAATTTCATGGATTGGGAAACTACATCCTCCATGAGACTTACCCTTTTGCCCCTTACAACGCCATTGGTGGTCTTGGCGATTAATGGCACGGTTCTCCCAGGGGGCTCTATCCCCTTCCAGACTCTTCCTGTTAAGATGTCAGTAGGGACACTCCACCAGGAGTTGATATCCTTCCTTGTCTTACCTAAGGCTTCATCTCCTATCATATTAGGTCTTCCTTGGTTATGGCTCCATTCTCCACACGTTGACTGGTCTGCTGGACAGATCCTGGCTCGGGGTTCCTCCTGTTCCTCTTCCTGCCTACTCAAGGGTACCCCAAAGGAGAGACTTCTTGTTACCACCATCCCAGTATCTTCTGCTCTTCCCGCTGTATATAGCGATCTCTGGGATGCGTCCTGCAATAGTCGGACTGATGCACTCTCTAGGTCATGTGGTACTCTGGATGATGGGTCCACCTATGAACCTGAGTCGATCATTCACTCCAGTTCGCATAACCATTTACCTTTGCCTGTCCCTAATCTCCCTTGGACGCACAGCCAGGCTAACTTGTCTGCAAGTTCCACAGTCGCTATGCCCTGTGATGCGATTGAGATGGTCGCTACACCTGACAATACTATTACTATTCAGTCGGCCTCTGCACCAGTTATGCCAGTCCAGCCCATGCCCAATGAGCTTCCTGCTTCTTGTTCAGGACCTTCTGTGACCTGGCCTCACCCTACTGCTACTATGTCCGTTCAAACCCGTTTAAGATTTTCAATCCATCCTTTGGATAGAATACCTCATTCGGCCAGGAGGGGTTTTCAATCTTTTTCTCAGGGCTCTCTGCATTCTGTTTGTGTTTCAGCTATCCAGCTTGACTCGTGACATGTCACCTTCTAACCAACCTGACCTCAGGGATCCACTGACCTCTGCCCAGTCTGGTGGTCCTGTTATGGATGCCCAGCTCATCTTTAAGGGTCTGGGGGACCCTGCTCAGGCTCCTAATCTTCTCATGCCCTTACCCATTCCTAAGAAGCCTTTAGTCCTCAAGTCCTCTCATCCTCTCCCTACCTCGGTTCCAGTCTCTAAGGATAATCTAAAATACGAGGTTAGTCAAGTTTTGGATTCCCGGCTCCGTAAAGGCATTCTTCAGTACCTCGTACATTGGAAAGGGTTTGGCCCTGAGGAGAGGTCTTGGATCACTGCATCTGAGGTTTTTGCTCCTAGTCTGTTCAGGAGGTTCCATCTGGAGTTTCCCTTTAAGCCTGGACCCAGGTGGGGGAGGGGGAGGCCTCGTAAGAGGGAGGGTACTGTCATGGTTATGCAATAGTTTGTCTGCTTACCTGTTCCCATGTGTTCATCTAGAGACCAGCCGACTCTCACCTGTCTGCTTTTGTAATCCATCCTCTGGCATGGCTCCACCCTAGCTCCTATCAGGGAGCTCTATATTAACCTGTGCACTGCAGGCCAACGCTGCTGATCAACCTTTGTGTGTTAGCTTCCTGTTACCTGACATGTGCGATTCTGTTGTTTCCCGTTACTGACTTTGGCGTGTCCTTGACTATCCCTGTTTGCCTGTGATCCTGACCCTTTGGCGTGTCCCTGACTATTCCCGTCTGCTTGTGGCCCCGACCTTGGCTTTGTCCGTCACCATCCCTATCCTCCTGTTGCCTACTGTGGGTGTGAGCTGGGGGACCCTGGGGGTCACGACCTGGAGCCAGTTGCAGCCAAGTCCATCCTCACCACTAGAGGCGATGGTGAACACCTGCTGGCTCTTAGACTCCGTGCCCCAGGGAATCTTACGCTCTAACCCCAGTGGGATCTGTCCCCCGTCTGCAGCAGTCAGCCGTAGGGTCCACAACCTTGCGGTGTACTCCTGATCCCTACTGTCACCTCGCCTCAAGGTGACCTGACAGTTTGATCAGCCATGGACCCGGCTGACGTGCCGCTTTCTACAGTCGATCCGTTGCAGGGCTTAGTTCACAGACTTGAGACCCAAGAATCGCATCAGACCCAGGTAATGCGATTCCTTCAAGATCTGGCTTCCCGCTTCGAGCAGCTACAGGCTTCCTTGGGAACCCCGAACCTGCAGCCTCAAGTACAGTCAGCAGCTGCACCTATCACACCAGTCGCATCCACGCATGCATTATTACTGCCAGCTCCATCCCATTTCTCTGGGGACTCCAAGGTTCGCAGGGGGTTCCTTAGCCAGTGCACAATTAATTTTGAGCTTCAGCCCCAAAACTTCCTGTCTGATTGGGCAAAAGTAGCATATATCATATCCCTCCTGTCCGACCTGGGCTTTGTCCGTCACCATCCCTATCCTCCTGTTGCCTACTGTGGGTGTGAGCTGGGGGGACCCTGGGGGTCGTGACCTGGAGCCAGTTGCAGCCAAGTCCATCCTCACCATTAGAGGTGCTGGTGAACACCTGCTGGCTCTTAGACTCAGCGCCCCAGGGAATCTTACGCTCTAACCCCAGTGGGATCTGTCCCTCGTCTGCAGCAGTCAGCCGTAGGGTCCGCAACCTTGCGGTGCACTCCTGATCCCTACGGTATGCATCTGTCACCTCGCCTCAAGGTGACCTGACATTTGGCTTGCATGCACACGGTCACACAAAAGTTCTCTGAACTTTCGACCGTCAAGAACACGGTGACGTACAAAACTACGACGAGCTGAGAAAATTAAGTTCAATGCTTCCAAGCATGCGTCAAATTGTTTCTGAGCATGCGTAGGAATTTTGCACGTCGGAATTGCTACAGACGATCGGAATTTTGGAAAAATAGAGAACCTGCTCTCAATCTTTTGCTGGCAGAAATTCCGCCAGCAAAAGTCCGGTGGAGCATACACACGGTCGGAATTTCCGTCCAACAGCTCACATCAGACTTTTACTGGTGGGATTTCCGATCTTGTGTACGGGGTATCAGACTTGATTAGGATAGGACTCAATCAAATTGTGTTAATCAGCTATGGCAGAAAATTTTAAATAATTTTGCATCAAATGGTAGAACTAAGATAATTTGTTCATGGATATGATCGTATTCCAATCAATCAGGTTATGAGATTACATGATGGAAAAAGAGATTTAATCAATAATTTACAATCTTAAAGCAGATGTAAACCCTCACATATACCCAGTGAAGTGAGCAACCTCAGATTATACACAGAGATGAAACAATAGTGCCACTGGTGAATTTCAGACAGTTGGCAACCCTACGTTAATAGTGTTTCCCCTCACTATCCCATGGTGATATAATCATGAAATATGGGATGAGACTTACCACCCTGCTGTCATTCATCATTATATTAAAATATAGAGATAGGAAAAAAAACCTTCACATACAAAAGACAATTAAGGTACACACAATTTTATTGAAATTTCAATAAGGAAACATTTTTACAAGAAAATTATTGTAGGTCTTCAGAGAACATTGGTCGGTCCATCACTGTTATCCTCTGACTCCTCAGAGGTGGGACCTTTTCAGACTCCTAAACTTTCAGGATGACTCAGAGGAAGGCGAAAACCCCCTCAGTCAGATGGGCACCAAAGGGGAAAAATTCCTTCCTGACCCCCTAAGGCGATTGGATAGTCCCTGAATCATCAGTCTAGGGGTGACCAGTTTATCTCCCAGTGAAATGCACGACTTTCTATACTGTTCAAGAAAAAATAGATCAGAACATACATTCTATTTGTCAGCAATATAGAGCCTCGGATCATCTGATTTGACTATTACTATTCAGGGACAAAGTCTGACTTTTTAAGTTCCCCACATCAGGCGGTATAAATAAGAACGTACATTTTCTTTCTCATTTACAGATAACAAGACATAAAAACATTGTTACAACATCCACTGACTTTCCTATTACTAAGACCTCCATCCATGTAACCCCATACATCTCCTGGAGTTACATGGATATAATTCCAGGAAGCCATCTAGAGGGAGGCCCATTCCCAAGTCCCCCCTCCCCCCCCTGGGAGCAACCCACCCAGATCCCTCCCAGAGAGTCAATGCAGATGCCATTGGCAGGAAATATGGAGGAAGAGTGGGCTATGGGGAAGGATTCTATTTGGCATGTAAGTGGGAAAACAGGACAAAGGTGTCTCACAGTGTCCCTCCTAGTCCTCACAGTTCCATGGGTGCAGTGTGGGTCAGAACACAGTGGACCCCACCCCCAATGAGGCCCATGTGCACACTTTGCACCCATGGATAATACGCAATTGCTGCTAAAATGGCAGGTGTGAAGGAGCCCTTAGTGGTTTAAGAAGATGGACACTCCTGTTTTTTTCCCAATTATATGCCAGTTAGACTCCTACCCTATAGCCCGCTCCTCCTCCACATGTCAGTAACTCTTTGGGAGTGGTCTGAGCGGGTTGTTCCCTGGGGGTGGGGCATGAGAGCACGTTTCTCTCTGGATAGCCTTCCGGATTGTGGCTGCTCTACGAATGCACAGTACGCATGCTCATGTCACGTGTGCCGTCATACGCCACTATCATGCAGCAGTCAGAGCACATGTGATGGGTGGTCTGATCTGTGGCACAACCACATTCTCTGGAGATCTTGGTAATAGGGAAGTCAATGGTTGTTGTCACAATGTCTTTATGTCTTGTCATCCATAGATGATAAATAAAATGTATCTTCCTAACTATATCATTGGGACCTTGAAAAGTAGAAGTTTGTTCCTGAAAAATAAATGTCACATTAGATGGTTGTAGATCCTTCAGAGTCTAATGATCTGAGGCCCTACTTTGATGATCCTGCCTCTCCGATTGTGACGATACTACTTATAGTGAGCTCACAGGCGAGCAGGTGACATGAGATCCCCCAGGGCGCGGAGTCTAAGGGCCAGCCGGTATTCTGCCAGGGACCCCCTCACGAGGGTTTGGGCTTAGCTGCGTGCTGACCCCAGGTCACGACCCCCGGGTTCACCCTGCTCGCTAGGGAAGTACCAGAAGACACTGTTGGACAAGGATGAGGATCCTGGCTCTCCGATGGTGGTGATGAGGCTCTACAGCAGGCATGTCCAAAGTCCGGCCCGCGGGCCAATCGCGGCCCGCGTTCCGGTTTCGGACGGCCCGTCTGGTCATGTTCACATATCTATCTTTTGTGGCCCCCAACGAATCCCCGATCGCCGGGGGCCACAAAAGATAGATATGCTGGCTGCCATGGAGGGGGCAGGACGAGTGCCGTGGATACAGGACAGCGTCCTGTGTAAAAGGAAGTCCCGTCCTGTGCTGCCATTGGACAACCGTTTTGTCCATCACAGGAGGCGGGACTTTCAATTAAAGAGGCCGTCGATAGAAACAGGAGTTTCTCCTGTATGTCTGTCGGTGCTCGTCCCGCCCCCCTCCCTGTCTCCTCCAACGCTGCAGAGGGACATGAATCAGGCTGCACTGATGGCAATGGTGAGTCTGCATTCATGGAAATGTGTGGGCTGCATTCATGGCAATATGGGGGCTGCATTCATGGAAATGTGTGGGCTGCATTCATGGCAATATGGGGGCTGCATTCATGGAAATGTGTGGGCTGCATTCATGGCAATATGGGGGCTGCATTCATGGAAATGTGTGGGCTGCATTCATGGCAATATGGGGGGTGCATTCATGGAAATGTGTGGGCTGCATTCATGGCAATATGGGGGCTGCATTCATGGAAATGTGTGGGCTGCATTCATGGCAATATGGGGGCTGCATTCATGGAAATGTGTGGGCTGCATTCATGGCAATATGGGGGGTGCATTCATGGAAATGTGTGGGCTGCATTCATGGCAATATGGGGGGTGCATTCATGGAAATGTGTGGGCTGCATTCATGGCAATATGGGGGGTGCATTCATGGAAATGTGTGGGCTGCATTCATGGCAATATGGGGGCTGCATTCATGGAAATGTGTGGGCTGCATTCATGGCAATATGGGGGCTGCATTCATGGAAATGTGTGGGCTGCATTCATGGCAATATGGGGGGTGCATTCATGGAAATGTGTGGGCTGCATTCATGGCAATATGGGGGGTGCATTCATGGAAATGTGTGGGCTGCATTCATGGCAATATGGGGGGTGCATTCATGGAAATGTGTGGACTGCATTCATGGCAATATGGGGGGTGCATTCATGGAAATGTGTGGGCTGCATTCATGGCAATATGGGGGCTGCATTCATGGCAATGTGTGGGCTGCATTCATAGCAATATGGGGGCTACATTCATGGCAATATGGGGGCTGCATTCATGGCAATGTGGGGGCTGCATTCCTGGCAATGTGGGGGCTGCATTCCTGGCAATGTGGGGGCTGCATTCATGGCAACGTGGGGGCTGCATTCATGGCAATGTGGGGGCTGCATTCATGGCAATACGGTGGAGGCTGCATTCATGGCAATACGCTGGGGGCTGCATTCATGGCAATACGGGGGAGGCTGCATTCATGACAATACGCTGGGGGCTGCATTTATGGCAATACGCTGGGGGCTGCATTCATGGCAATACGCTGGGGGCTGCATTCATGGCAATGTGGGGGCTGCATTCCTGGCAATGTGGGGGCTGCATTCCTGGCAATGTGGGGGCTGCATTCATGGCAACGTGGGGGCTGCATTCATGGCAATGTGGGGGCTGCATTCATGGCAATACGTTGGAGGCTGCATTCATGGCAATACGGTGGAGGCTGCATTCATGGCAATACGGGGGAGGCTGCATTCATGACAATACGCTGGGGGCTGCATTTATGGCAATACGCTGGGGGCTGCATTCATGGCAATACGCTGGGGGCTGCATTCATGGCAATACGCTGGGGGCTGCATTCATGACAATACGCTGGGGGCTGCATTTATGGCAATACGCTGGGGGCTGCATTCATGGCAATACGCTGGGGGCTGCATTCATGGCAATACGCTGGGGGCTGCATTCATGGCAATACGCTGGGGGCTGCATTCATGGCAATACGCTGGGGGCTGCAGATGGGCACTGACCCTTATTTTGCTTCACATGTCTTTATTTAAAATGTAAGATTTTTTTTTTTTTTCCTGAGACTTCCTTTTTAAAGTCAAGGTGTGTAGTATAAGCCGATTAAATACAGTATATCCAAATAACACACCCAAGCTCATCTGTTCACCACACACAGCACAAAGGCAAGAGAATTCTTGTTGGGCCGTGTATTAGTGCTCGGATGAACACACTTAGACTGAATTTTAATGGTTTAAAGAATGTCAAGCAAAATGGTCGGCCCTCGAGCATGTTCACTTCATCAAATCTGGCCCTCTTTGAAAAAAGTTTGGACACCCCTGCTCTACAGTGTGGATCCTGGCTCCTTGATGGTGATGATGAGGCTCTACGGTGAGGATCCTGCCTCTCCGATGGTGGTGATGAGACTGTACGTTGATGTTACTGCCTCTCCGATGGTGGGGATGAGGCCACTGGCTGCAGCTACAGACACTCACTCGTGTAGCTGAAGCCATAGAATTTCTTCTGCTTCTCTGGCTCTATTGGCTTCCCATGGTCTTTTTCTACACATTGAACAAATTCATTCCCTGCCACTGCTTCATCTTTCTCAGGATCTTCCTCAGGAATCTGGAAAGAGAAAAAAGTCTTGTCAATGTTTCTGTTTATTCAGAAAAAAAATACCTATAAATATCCCCATTGTGCTGGGACTCCTCCCTTTTATTTATATATATATATATATATATATATATATATATATATATATATATATACTTACATATGCTGATGGAAATGGTGGCAGTGATTTTTGTTGCTCTGTCTCCTTCCAGTCCACCTTCCGTAAGAAGGTGTGTTCTCGGATGTCGCTTACTAGCCTCATCCGCTCCTCTTGATCTTTACATAGAAACTGTAAAAAGGAAAAGAATATAATAAGAAACACTGAAATAACATGAACAATCTCTGAACAATAGAATTCCCCTTTTAATATTTAATTCTGACAGTTATACATTTCTTATATCACTCTTATGGTGTTGGCAGCCCCAGGGGAGTTCTATATGCTGTCTGTGTAAGGAATGTCCCCAGAAATTGAATTCACTGGACATTCACTGGACATCACAAAGGACACAGCCGCTACTGCTTTCCTTACGACAGCTGAAGACAGATCCTTCCATTAAGCAGTCAGCTTGCTGAAAGTACTGCTATGACTTCAATAGATGTGTGCAGGTAAACAGGTCCCAATGGGGACACCTATGTAAAACTGTCAGAGGATCAAACCCTTCCCTGCTCTTACCAAAACAAAAAGAGAAAAGTTTTGCCTACACTTTAATAGTCCTTTTTAAAGGGACATATAGAGATACACTGACCCCAATAGCTCAATGTTCACAAACGCTCATCATGTTAACGAGAAGGAGTCCAGCAGGTGGACAATCCCTGAAGCTTTTATCCCATTTGTATGTGTGAATCGAGCCGAATAGAGCCAGCTATCTACACCTGACCTTAATGTCTCAGAAATTCCCACCTTTTGTTGGGGACATAGTTCCAGTCTGGAAACCCATTGAACGCAACCAGTGGAGAAATTCTTCAATTAGTGAAAAATTAGCCCCCTTTATCTTATCTCTATATCCCATAATAACAAACATTACAATTAGATCTAATATAAGGTGGCTAGCATGTATCTTACCTCTGGCGCCGTGTACGATGGTGTCCCGCATTGTCCTTTAGTCCTCTTGGACTCTGTGACTCCAGAAACTGACATGCCAAAATCAGTGATTTTGATGTGGCCGTCATCATCCAAGAGGATATTTTCAGGCTTGATGTCTCTGTGGATTATCTCCCTAGAATGCAGAAACTGCAGACCTCAGATCATTTCCGCTATGAAGTATCTGATGGGGAAAGAGATATATGAATTAGCATCCCAAATCATTGCAGATCAATTAAATCTAAAGATGAAATTATTTCCCCCTATAGTACATAGGGGTGTGGATGGTCAGGGCTCAGGTGAAGGTGGTGATCACATCACTGCCATTTCCTCAATGGTCGGTAACCCCCCACTCCAGAGTGGCCCGGTTATTGATCTTACCTGGTGGTGTCCTCGGGATATGGACCTGAAACCACGGTGTCAAAGAGATCCCTTCTGCTCAGGCCTTCCATGACAAAGATGAGATTATTCTGTGTAAAAATAAGAGGTAAAGTTTACATTATAGACATGCAGGATTTCATTTTGTAATAGACGGAGACACACACACACAAGTTAGGAAAACTGGACAGAGAAACTATGAAGGTCGTCATTGCTAGACTGTCCTTATTGCAATGCTAGCTTTGTCTGGCTGTTCTAGTGATCGAATTAATTAATTCTTTGGTTCACCATTCTGGAAGCCCCATGTAGAACAAAAGGCCTGACTTCTCCTGTATTGCTAGCTTCAGATTTTTTTCTAAGTGACAAAGTTTTGATACCAGAAGCAAACAGGTAGTCATTTCAAAAGCAGGCCAGCAATGGCAGTTTCCTAAAATTAGTTTTTAAAATAAAACCTCTAATCTGTACAGTTTACCTAACCAACCTCTAGGCTTGTAGGAGGCACTCTAGAGTTCTGCTCTTCCCCACACTGCTTTCCACCCACTACAGCCGGACCCCTCAGGTCAAAACCTGGTGTGGGACACAAGTGAAGCTCCCTTCCGGCTCTCACAATTCAGCACTCGGTGAGGGACTATTTGACAGGTGTGAAGACTGTCATATGAGGGGGAAGGGGGATGCTTAGCCTTGTGTAAATTTCAGCTCCCAAAAAAGTCACCACGTGCATAACAATTTTAGAGGGTCTGGATCAGTAGTGGAGTGCAATACAGGAAAGAGGTGAAGAAATTGGAAGGTGAAAAGACTTACCTTTGTCTGGAACGTTCCAAACAGATGTGTAATAAATGGACTCTCGCTGGCTGCCTTCAACACATCACGTTCTGTGAAAATCGTCTTGCACTCATCAGCTTTAAGTATGCCTTTCTTTTCCACAATTTTAACCGCCAGCTTCTGGTCAATGGCTGGATGAGAGGCTAACAGCACAACCCCGTAGGATCCCTCTCCAAGGACTCTATGGCAGGCCATCTTTTCAAAGGAGAGTACGCATGACTGGTCCTTGATGGCACTGGCGCATGGGATTGGTGAGGTCATCTCATGGTTTGTGCTACTGATGGATGGAGATTTTTTGTTTTTTCTTCCATTTTTTCTTCTTCTTTTCTTTTTAATGTCCTTGGTTGAAGGACTGACTTGTCTTTCTTTGTCCTCCATAGCTGCAGCCTGTACAGTCTTCTGGTCTTCATTGGTGGATGGAGTGACTTGTATGTTGTTGTCCAGTTCAGCCTTACTGATGTACAGAACCCAGATGTAAGGCTCTCTAATGTTGAGACGTTCATCATTTTGTCCTAGAGAGAGAAGAAAACAGTCATTTTTATTTTTGCTCTTCACATGTCATTGATCGATCTTACACAGAATCTGTGCACATTTAGATGGACCGTCATATATAAGTGAGTATTATGAGAGAGTATTATGGAAATAATCTGGTGTTATGCGTTTCCCTTTATGGGGACTCTCTATATACATGGACAATATGGGAGTTCTCTGCCCCGGGGGGTCCATTCTCAGTGTAGAACAAGTGTAAGTGAAATAGTCCCCGCGACATCTCTAACAGCACTCCCATACTTGAAGTGGAATTCTGTGCAAAATAAAAAATGACATCTATGATGTAGTCTGTCACTGGTATGACATTCGTTTTTTTTTTTGGGTCCCCCCCCCATAACACAGCTTTATTGCCTGGTGATCCTGGCTGTAAGTCTGTTATTTTTCAAGTTCTTTTATCAGACCGAGCTGTCCAGCAAAACAGGTAGTTAGAGGGCAAAGTCAAACCACTTAACACTTTCAAGTTCTTTTATCAGACCGAGCTGTCCAGCAAAAGAGGCAGTTAGAGGGCAAAGTCAAACCACTTAACACTGCTGGGTTCCCAATAAAAAAAAAAGAGGTTGATCTGCATTTTTATCACCTCCAGCCTTGGTTGGATTTGATCATCCCAAGTTTGCCCATTGAGGTCAATAGGATCATGCCAGTACGCTTTTATCACAGTTGGGGCACAGAATTTCAATACAAAATCCCTTGAAATTATTTTTTTTTTTTTTAAACACATACAGGAGGGGGCAGCATCTCCTCCAGAACGTACAGAAACCGCTGCTCTACCACCAACGTCTTAAATAAACTGTATACAGTGAGACATGGTGCCAAATGTACTAACAATAGATGTGGATGTGGCTACAAAATATGGCGCAAATTATTGGGGTGTGGCCTAAATTGTCCTGTTGAATACATGTCTGAGCCTACTTCCAGTATACACTGCACATACTGTATATACCACTGATGTGATATAGATTTTATAATGAATATTGTGACAAATATTTCCCTAATGGAAATCCTAAACCCAAAACTTGCTCCCCATTTTGGGTGGAGAAGGGAATGGTAGAACCCCTGTCAGTTTTTTTTTATTGTCATTTGTGTCCCAATGGAGAGATTTCCCTTTGTTTCCCGTTCTAGACAAAAGTGAGAAGAAATCTCCTCAAAGTGAGCCCAGCCCCCTCCTAGACAGTAAAAGCCGTGTCCCCATTAGAAGATTTCCCCTCTGTTCCTGTTCTGGTGGATTTTCCATCACTTTCTATCCTGGTGACATTGGTGATCAGGACTATTAGAGAGGGTGGAGCTACCTAATGGGGACCCAATGAGTCCTAACTCCTCCCCTTCTCTCCTCCATCCAGTGACCCTACTATGTGTATATATAGAGGTAACTCCACTATGTGTATATATAGAGGTGACCCCACTATGTGTATATATAGAGGTGACGCCACTATGTGTATATAGAGGTGACCCCACTATGTGTATATATAGAGGTGACCCCATTATGTGTATATAGAGGTGACCCCCCAATATATAACTACAGTATCTGTCTACATATTAAATACATATTAAAGCATTATGATTAGTAATTAATTATCAATTCCTGTAATTATTTACTAATTACTGTTTCATATTTATAAATATATATTTATATATATTTTTGCTTATATACATATATAATAAAGAGAAGAAAAAAAATATATATTATTAAATATATAGAGAGATTGATTATATATATATAGATATATATATAGATATATATATATATATATATATATATATATATATATATATATATATATATAATTTTTATATATATAAAACAACTTATTAATGAATAATTACATGAATTGATAAATAATATATATGTATATACAGTATATATCTTATATATATATATATAAAATTTTTATATATATATAAAAGCACTTATTAATAACTACATGAATTGATAAATAATATATATGTATATACAGTATATATTGTGTGTATATATATATATATATATACACACATCTCTCTCTCTCTCTCTCTCTCTCTCTCTCTCTCTCTCTCTCTCTCTCATATATATAATCATCCATAATGTGACCTTACATTATAATTCTAATAATTATATTACTTACTATGAACTTCCTCTTCTGGAATTTTGGGGCATTGGAAGGGCCAGATTCTACGTGGCAAGTGGCAATCCGCAATGTGTGGCAGGTGACGTGGCAAGTGACAATCCGCAATGTGTGGCAGGCTACGTGGCAATCCACAATGTGTGGCAGGCAACGTGGCAAGTGACAATCCACAATGTGTGGCAGGCGACGTGGCAAGTGACAATCCGCAATGTGTGGCAGGTTGACGTGGCAAGTGGCAATCCGCAATGTGTGGCAGGTTGACGTGGCAAGTGGCAATCCGCAATGTGTGGCAGGTGACGTGGCAAGTAACAATCCGCATTTGGTGACAAGTGACGTGGCAAGTGACAATCCGCAATGTGTGGCAGGTGACGTGGCAAGTAACAATCCGCATTTGGTGGCAGGCAACATGGCAAATGACACCCTCAGGGCTCCTACTGATTCTACATTATGGTGAGTTGAACCATTTCATTTTATATTACAATGTATTAATAGAAATAATGCGCTTCAATCATCCTGACACCATAACAACCATGGTGCCGTAATGATTGAAGCGCCAATACCAGCCATTGCCCATAT
Source organism: Lithobates pipiens (assembly GCF_037356315.1). Classification (NCBI taxonomy): domain Eukaryota; kingdom Metazoa; phylum Chordata; class Amphibia; order Anura; family Ranidae; genus Lithobates; species Lithobates pipiens. Next base: position 199,779,882 of record NW_027507787.1, read on the forward strand.
AAATTGCCCCCAAAAAAACATATTTTATAGCAGTGCCCCTCCCGAGACTGGACTCTGGATCCGCCCCTGGCTGGTGACCCATGCTGCGCTGAGACCTCTCATGGTACGTTCCTCCCCGCCGGCCCCTCCTTCCCTTCCGTCCACCCCAAGTGCTTCCGAGGGGAGTGGTGGCGAGAAGCGTGGCACGAGAGATAAAATTACCGCCACTTTGCAGGGACCAGATCTGTCATCACCTCAGACAGACTAGAAGAGAGGAGGGCTGGGGGAGAGGAGCACTAGAGGTAATGACAGCCGCTTCCCTGCCCTGCTGTGTGCCCCATGTCCTGATGTGTGCATCATGCCCTGCTGTGTGCCCCATGCCCTGATGTGTGCCCCATGCCTCTCTGTGTGCCCCATGCCTCTCTGTGTGCCCCATGCCCTGCTGTGTGCCCCATGTCCTGATGTGTGCCCCATGTCCTGATGTGTGCCCCAAGCCCTGCTGTGTACCCCATGATGTGCCCTGCTGTATGTACCATGTCAAAAGTACAGCAAAAGTGGTGCATTTAAAGAAAAATTTGACAACGAGAAAAGATTTGTCAGCCAGTCCTCAGCATGTTCCGTGGATCAGCCTCAGGAAATGGATGACCCAGGTCCATCTGCCTCTGCTCCTCTCCCCCCATGTAAGGCATTGGAATCGCCGGCGGCAACCAGCCAGGGGGTTAAGAGTAAGCATGGCACCCTGACCTTCATCCAGCAGATGGAGTCACCCCTGAGAGGAGACAAGTTTCCCATTTCTGATGATCCATCAGAAGTCCCTGAGGTTGAGCAGAAAAATCATCCCGGGAATGAAGATGAACCTGCACCAAACCCCCTGAACAGAGCAGAGCTGATTGATACTGGTGGGGGAGGGGGGTCAGCATACTGCACCATGTGCAATGGAAGCCATGGATGTGTCAGTCCAGCCTGCACTATCCTCTACAAAAAGTTCTGTCCTGATGGAAGAGAACAGGCCAGCTGAAGATTTCACCAGCACAGCAGTGGGAACTGACACTGTTGGGAAGACTGCAGGACATGTGAATATACCAGCAAGTATTAAGAATGACAGTCATGATAAAACAATGAATGTGGTGGGTGGTGGAGGGTTTAATACTCTGGGAAAAATAAAAATGAAATTTCTCTCTCTGCTCAGAGGAAAGACTCATCGATTGTGCAGACCAAATCTGTACAATCGATATCTGCTAGAAATGTCTCAGACGGTTCAAAACACCAAGCCTCCCGGACAGCTAAAAACCGCTGAAAAGGTACTTCTACCTTGGACCGAGCAGTGCTGATGACTGGACAACAAATCGCCTTCCACTGACGACAAGCGCCAAAAAAGAATCTTCGCCAAGCTTTCCTGAATCTCCCTCAAGCTTTCCTTAAGGGGGAGGGTTGACTTGATCAAAACGTACCTGGTCCCAATTTCTTTATATGTCAGCTTCGCCTGTATCTCTCTATGCAAGGGTGTACAGCTGTTTTTTCCAACTGTTATGGGGAAGTAGGCTGAACCTGATCAAACGCAATGTAACTTACCTGTCTAGGTGGGAGGGTGGCCTGGGAATGGTCAACCCAATAGTTTTCTTTTCTCTGCTGTTTTTAAAGTACAATCTTGGTAGCATGCTAGCAGAGAACCTGCCAGGATGGGTGGGTATTTTTCAATAATGTTTTAGGCCTTTTCTGCGATGCTGGGAAGATGGAGGGCCAGTGAAACGTCTGAGAGTCCAACATGGCAAGCTCCCGGCTTATGTTGCCCCGTGTCTGAAAATACTTTGGCAGTGGCAGGTGACAGTGGAGGATATCAAGTCCCTCCTCAGGAAGCTTCTGGGGAAGAGGATTTTGGGCTCTGCTTTCAGTGTGTCACTAGCTTTAAGGGATTGCCCAGGCTCTGTAATGAGGGAAGGGTTGCGTTTAATCAGTTTAGAAAGAATCCCCTTGAAGTTTAGGGATCAAGCCTGGCTCGCTTTCCATGGAAGGCTCTTTGTGAGAGGGAACTTAAAGAGGGAACTTAAAGCATCGCCCTGTGGATGATCGGGATTGTCCTAGAGCGGAGTGTGTTGGAAAAGTGGAGTCTATGGACCACTTTTTGCTCCGGTGTCCCTTTAACATAGAGGTGTATAAAAGGGTGGGGAGGGCTCTAGGCATCCCCTTTTTCTATCGCATGAGTTATGCAGAGTGGGTGTATGGGGAATTCCCGACTCGCTGGGATTTTGATTTGGATACATTGTTTTTAGTTAGTATAGTTGTACGTTACTTCACATGGACTGCACGGTGCCAGATTACCCTGCGGAAGAAAGTCCTCTCTGTTGAGGTGGTGGTGCACAATATTCTGGATGAGGTTGGGAAAATTCGGGGTCTTGAGAAAGGCAGGGAGCCTCAGGCAGTCTGGATAAGGGCGTGGAGGAATATCAGACCTGCCTTTGGTGAACTGCTCATCTCTGGGTGAGGAGCTCTTTTCTTTTTCTGTTTCTTTCACTCCCTTAGCTTTTGTTGGTTAGTATCTTCTTTTTGAAGAAGGGCTGCATGCATAATGGGTGCGGGTTTGTTTCTTGAACTCACAAGTTTGATGTCTGGTGTAGTGGTGTGAGTCGTAATAGCATTTATGTTTTTGCTGTAAAGTTTTTGGTTTTTTTTTTGTTTTGTTTTGTTTTGAGAGCAGATTTGCTATATTTATTTTTTTTATTTATGTAAATATGTATATATTTATGTATATTTATATATATTGTATTGTATTGTATACAATATATTGTATAAATATATGTATATGTATATATATATATATATATATATATATATATATATATATAGTGATTTTATGCTTATTGATGGCAAGACTTTTAATAAAGAAAAACTGGGAAGAATGTCCCTTACATTGGTGGTCAGTTGGAGGGAGGAGGAGGACACATCCAAGGAGCTCTCTGTGAGAACCAGCCTTTTTTCAAGCCTGGGCCTTGCCTGCTAGCTTGGCCCAGGAATAATGCCTGATCCTGGGGGAGGCCCTGGGAGGGATCCCCCTGATGACACCGGGCCTAGTGAGGAGGAGGTGGAGGACCTGACTCTGGGTCCGGGCCCTGGTGTGGATGCAAGTGTCTTCAGTCAGATTATCGATCGTTTTAGGATGATTGGAAGAGCTGAAGAGAAACGTAAAGTTTTGAAGGCTGAACATTAAAACTTCAGAGCCAAATACTGCCAGGCCTGGAGTAAAAATCACACAGCCATTAAGCCTAAGTTACAGGAATTGGAGGAAAAAGTAAAGCAGCAAACTTTATTGTTGGAGAAGTTGTAAACCAGAAGTGGAGCATTTAAAGAAAAGTTTGACAATGAGAGGAGATTTGCCAGCCAGTCATCAGCAGGTTCCATGGATTAGCAGCCTCAGGTAATGGATGACCTGGGTCCATCTGCCTCCGCACCTCTCCCCCCCATGTCAGGCTTTGGAATCGCCAGAGGCAACCAGCCAGGGGGTTGAGAGTGAGCATGGCACCCTGAGCTTCATCCAGCAGATGGAGTCACCCCTGAGAGCAGAAAAGTTTGCCATTTCTGATGATCCATCAGAAGTCCCTGAGGATGAGAAGAAAAATAAACCAGCAAAGCCAGTACTTGTGGAGAAATCCCAGTACACCAATCTTAAGGTGACCATATTTTTAAAATGAAATCCAGGGACATATTATTTTTTTTTACTAGTAATGGTAGCAATCAGCGATCTTTGCCCATCGCTGCTGCCGCCTGCCTCACAGTCTGTCAAGTATTACTCTCCGGGCCCCGGCTACTACTGGGTGGGGAGCAGAGGAAAATCACTCTGCCAGGGAAGGCAAGGAGATAAGCAGGTAGGTGGTTGGCCGGGACTTGAGCCAAGGCAGAAGAACATGCGAGGAGAGCTGGATGGGCATGCACCCGAAACTGAAGAAATATTCCCTCCGCACATGATCATCAGAAAGGGGCACAGATAATGGAAAAAAATACACTCCCCTAAGCTAGTAGGAGTAGCAAAGCGGGGGGGTGTAATTCAGATTTATTTATTTTTTTAATTCTGCACTGACTGTCTTTGAAATTGCCCCAGCCCCTGTTCAAATCCAATCCGGGGACAAAACCGGGGACAGACTTGGTCCAGGGACAGTGTCCTCAATCCGGGGACTGTCCCCCGAAACCGCATCTTCTCACCCTACCAATCTGCCTTCCAACATGTCTGTCCCACCTGCTGTGATGAGAGTTGCTGAGAAAGAGCTTTGCAAACAACCACCTGTGGAGAAACCTTCTGTGGACAGGGAAGGGAAACCTCTGAATCAGGTGTCTGTGGACCATCAGGGGAATGAAGATGGACCTGCACCAAACACCCTGAACATGGATGTTTCTGCGCCTGCATTTGCTGAGACCTGTAGTTCCTCTGCTGAGTTTGCTGCATGTGTTTCACACAGTATGGCTAACCAGCAAAGAGATTGCCTCTCCTGAGCCTCTCTGTGTTCCAGCAGAGCTGATTGATGCTAGTGGGGGAGGGGATCAGCATATTGCACCATGTGCAGTGGAAGCCATGGATGTTTCACCTGTTGACCTCTGCCGGGTTAGCCCCCCCATATCAAAATTTTTGAAAAAATCTTATGCAGTTTGTTAGATCTTTGTTAGATCAGGTTAGATCAACCATTGTTTGCGTTAGAGCTCACACAGAAGTAGCAATATTAACAGTTATTTGCTGGGGAGACTAATCCGTCATCAGCCCCCCCTTATCAAAAAATCGACCAAACAGTTAGCTATTTTGGAAGCTATTTGTTAGATCCGGCCAAAAATCATTCAGGCTAATAGATACTCGTTAGATCCGGTAAAATCAAATAGTTTTAACGTTAGATCTCACATAATTTCAGAGATATTCCACATAAAAATAGAGATATTAGGTGGTACATAAGGATGGGTTGGCCCCCCTCGCATGCAATTTTCTGGCCAAAATGCATTCAGGTTAATGGATATTCGTGTAGTGCTACCCCTGTAGGAGCTGCTTGTGTTTGTTCAGTCCGTTACTTCACCCTTCAACCCCAAGAGTTGTCCCAGCCCTTATTGGCACACCTAGCAATAAGGTTAGTGTAATAGCACAATAAATGACAGACACATTTCAAACTGTTTTAGCTTTCTCAGGTTTACTTATTCAAGAGAACAGACTTAAACGAGCATTAGTCAGTCAAGTCCTTGATAAACAGCCAAGACTTGGCTGAAATAATTCTTAAAGCAGTTAAATAACAATTAGCAACAACAAGTAAATGATACCAATGTACACAATAACAGACAATCAGTAAATTGATTCCTCAAGAAGGCTATTGGTTGCTGTAAGTACTACCACTTCTAAAGGGGGACCTCAGGCCAGCCTATAATACCTTTAATCCTGATGAGAGATGAGGTAATATATACAACAGTAACATGTCCCCTTTAAGAGCAATAAGATAACAGTGTTCAGAGTAAGACACCTTTCACACCGAGGATGTTTTGCAGGCGCTATATCGTTAGAAATAGCGCCTGCAATCCACCCTCAAACTGCTGCTCCATTGTCTCCAATGTGAAAGCCCAAAGGCTTTCACACTGGAACCGTGCGCTGGCAGGCCATCAGGAAAAGTCCTGCCAGCAGCTTCTTTGGAGCGGTGAAGGAGCGGTGTGTTTACCGCTTCTCCACCACTGCTCCCCATTGAAATCAATGGGGCAGCACTGCAATACCACCGGCAAAATGCCACTATTGCGGCATATTGCGGGCAGTTTTAACCCTTTCTAGGCCGCTAGCAGGGGGTAAAAGCACCCTGCTATCGGCCGAAATGGAAATCCGACGGTAAAACGCCATTAAAAATAGCTGCGTTTTACCACCGACGCTACGAGCGGCTTGGTGTGAAAGCCCTCTAAAAGCCCTTGTAAATATCTTCACCAGCAGTTGGATCTCATAGAAGACAATAAATCATCAGAGTCTAACAAAAGGGAGTCATTAGTCAGCATAGAGGATTTGATATGGCAGTAACAAGTCCTCTTTATGCTTCCAAACTATAATGTCTGCCTGAAGGGTTCAAAAGTGGGTAGTGCATCAGCAAAGTGGGCAAGTGCCCTCTCACCAGTTTTGCGACCAGGGCAGAAAAAAGATGTCTTGGCAGATAGTTCTTCAGCGGCCTGCCTGGTCACCTTGCGACTTGATTGCCTCTTACCCTAAGATGCCTGCAGTCTTCACCAGAGGCCTCTCTCTGGTGGGATACCGTCTTTAACTAGCTCTGGATGGTCTCTGGAACCATCTTTGGATGGTTCTTCAGCGGGTGCCTGTAGTCTCTCCTCGCATGTCCGTTCACCTCCCTGCCTCGTGGTGATCTCTCCTCAGACCAACAAGCTGGAGTCTTTAGCTAGCCCCCCTTGTTGAAATGCAGGCTGGGTTTGGTAGTTCTGCCCCCTGTAGAAATCAAGGGGGCCATTTTGTGATGGAACTTCAAGCCCCCATGGTCCTCTGTTGCTTGATTGGCTCCCTCTCCCTGCCAAAAAGGACACAGGAGAGAGCAGAGTGGGCGGATGCCTGTGAGTGCCACTAGTCACTCAAGGAAGAGTAGAGGGAGGGGGAGAAATCCCCCGCAGGGACTAACATGCGCACTCTCTGTTAGTGAGCGCCTCTGTCATTGTCTATTCAGTCTGGTGGTTGCCGACAGGTATGGCGGGAAGGTGGGGGACACCGAGCAGCCCCCACTACACACTCCCCCCATCAAGGAACCTTTGGTCTGCCAAAGAAGGTAAAGAGTCTATGACCTGTTACATGCTTTTGATATACATGCAGAGAAAAAAAAAACAGGTTGGTGTGCACAGGAAACCATACAATTTACATCTGCATAAAACCCTGGCAGAGTAACCCCCCCCCCCTCCAATTAGCATAGGAGGTGAGGTTCTCCTGCCTACAGGCCTACATTTCCTGCATATCAGGTTCAGCTTCCTCCTCAACGAAGGATGTAAAGTCTTCGGGGTCTGCTGTCAGCAGGGAAGATTGAGGGTCTTCCAACTCTTCAAAAGGTGGACTTTGAGGTACAAACACAGGAGCCTCTGGCCTGAGAATCCCGTTGCCAGTCACCTTGGAAGGCGAAAAAGGGGTCGTGGCAGGCCCTGGCATTTGAGCTGGCCACAGACAATCTATTCCCATCCCTTCATCCTCACTGTTTTCATCTTCTTTAGCAAGGGGTACAGACTTAGATCTAGTCACTGGCCGGGATCTCTAAGAGGCTGTGTGTGTGTGGATTGTGAATCTGGCTGTGGTGGCGCACAAACTGCTTTTGGCAGAGGCAACAGATGATTGCGATGTCAAGTCTTCAGTGGGCCTGTGCTTCCCTCTGGCCAGATTTGATATACTGGGAGTTTTGGCAGCTGCTTGGAAATGACATGTGGCTTTGACTTCTAGTGGTTAGCCAACTTGTGCTTTCAAGGGACACCCAGGTTTCTCAGCAGTACCTTGTCATCTGGCTGTAGGTCCTGCACTCGTACCCTGAGGTCAAAGTTTATTATGTTTCAATTGACTCGGGCATATGAGGCAGCTTGAGTCTTATCAAAGGCAGTCTTCAGACTTCCCTGCCGGTGATTCACATATCCTCTGTGGGAAGTTGCTGAGGTAGGGTCTAGGGATGTGACAAAGGCCAAGTCTACAAGGCAGCTTCCCCCCTCGTCATGTAGTCTCTTCAGGACCTTCTCCAGATGCTTTTCATGCTCTTCCAGGGTCTTGCCAAAAACAATGATGTCATCTAAGTACACCAACACCTCTATCAGATTCATGTCACCCACAGTCTTCTCCATTAGCCTTTGGAAGGTGGCTGGGGCACTAGACAGGCCTTGAGTCATACGGTCAAATTCAAAGAACCCTACCGGGATAATGAAAGTGGTCTTCTCCCGATTCTCATGGTGCATGGGGATTTGGTAATACCGACTCTTTAAATCCAGCACGCTGAACCACTTCGCTCCTGACAGGCTCTACAAGGCATCTTCTATCCTTGGGGTGGTATATTGGTTGGGAATGGTCCTTTGGTTTATCGTCCGGTAGTCAATACACAGCCTCAGTGACCCATTCTTCTTCTGTACCACCACTATCGGGGAAGTATATGGACTCTGGGACTCTCTGATGCCTGCCCTCTTCAGCTCTGCCAGTTGTTCACGCAAATTCTCCAAGTCCCCTAAAGGAATCCATTGAACTCTTTCCCTGAATGGTTTATGCACTCGAAGAGACGGATGCGTTTTTGGGCACTTTTTGCACACCCCACATGGAATTTACTCTTGGAGAATGCAGCCTGCCATCTCAGGAGCTGAGTCCTGGCTCTTTCTTTCTATTCCGTTGAAAGAGGAGTATTCGTCGCATAGAACTCTTCAACAGTGATTCCATCCTTTACCCCCCCCCCACCCCCACCAAATCAGACGCTGGGACTGGGGTGGCCAGATTCACTTGTCCCTCCAACATCCTAGCCGGCATATTCACTTTGGTTGAACCACCCTGGGAATTATCTCCACTCCACTGTCTTCTCTCTGTCCGCTTCAAGGAAAATGAAAGGGCCTGGTTGAATCCAAGTTATCTTGACAGATGCTCATTAACAGGCCACTTCACCAGGCTGTAACACCTTCTCACACTGGTCCAAGCACCAGATCTTTCACACTCTTTCAGCTGGGGCCTTCTGTTCTTGTACCAGGAACTGGTAGGCTTGTCCCAGCATGGGGTGCACACTTGTAGTTGAAGTGCCCGGCTCCAGAACAAGAGGTGTCAGCAGCCTTCTGACAAAATCAGTATTGGTCCCTGTGATGAGAGAACTCTTACTGGCCCCTGGTGGGCGAGAAAAGACCACTGCCTGAGTGTCAAAAGTCTCGGCTTTCCCAGCCACGGAGGGATCAAAGGTCAGTTTGACCGGTAGATAGCCATCATAGGGAAGGTTCTGAGTCCCAATGCCCTATATCTCCAGCTCTTCCAACTTCTGCAATGACAAGGTGCTTGAGGTGCCTGTCATAGAAGTCTCTGTAAAGAAAGGGTCACTTGAGCTGCAGTATCCAGAAGGGCCTTGGTGTAGATTCCCTCTGCTTGGATGGGAACAACAGGATAAGGTCCCCCCAGCTTGTCAGGGAACATGGAGGAAGTGGTGGCCTTGGCCTGTTTGGTGGCTTGTATCCGCGCTCCTTTGTTGCAGAGATTCCGATCAGGCATAATTTTACGCTGAGTTCTGGGAGTCTGGTGTGCATTGACTCTAACGCCGGGCAGCATGTGTCAAAGGAAATGGGAAACTGGGTTGCTTGGAGGCAACAATGGGGGCCTTCTGCAAGGGTTTGGGCTACTGCTGCTGTCTCTTCACGTTGTTGGTTCTAGAGTCAGCTTCTGTAGCTTGGCACCCGGTTGGCGCCTTCACCGGGGCCCTCTGAAGTTTCCCACTGGCCTTTGATGCTGTGCTTCAGACTTCACTGGGCTTGGACACACGTGTCAATAATGTACCAAATAATTTCAGCATACCGGTATGCTCAATGGCACTCCTCACTGGTACACGTGGAAATGCTCAGTATTGGCTCCGATATAGATATTAGTGTGGGTATCCGTGCATCCCTACCAAATATCCCTAATATCCCTGTAATTATGGATAATCAATCGTTAAAACCACTTGACCTTACCGGATCTAATGAATATCTATTAGCCTGAATGATTTTTGGCCAGAAAATTGCATGTGGGGGGCCAGCCCATCCTTATGTACCACCTAATATCTCTATTTTTATATGGAATATCTCTGCAATTATGTGAGATCTAATGTTAAAACCACTTGATCTTACCGGATCTAACGAATATCTATTAGCCTGAATGATTTTTGGTCAAAAAATTGCATGTGGGGGGGCTAACCCGTCCTTATGTACAACCTAATATCTCCATTCTTATGTGGAGTATCTCTGAAATTATGTGAGATCTAACGTTAAAAACACTTGATCTTACCGGATCTAACAAATAGCTTCCAAAATAGCTGTTTGGACAATTTTTTGATAATTTGGGGCTGATGACGGGTTGACAGGAAATGACTGTTAATTTTGCTTCTTCTGTGTGAGATCTAACACAAACAATGGTTGATCTAACCTGATCTAACAAACTGCATAAGATTTTTTCCAAAAATTTGATATGGGGGAGCTAACCCGGGAGAGGTGGGACATGTAGTTCTCTAGCAGGCCATGCTGGGGCTTGTAAATATTTATAGAAGTTATACTAGCGTTCCCTGCCAAGGAACTACAAGTCTCAACATGTTCCATCACCTGAGGGAACATCCTATGACTGTCAGCACACACTGGGACTACTAGTTCCTTAGCCAACAGCACATTGGGAATGGTAGGTCCCTGTCTTTGGAGCACACTGGTACCGGTAGATCTTCCTACCCCTGCTCACATATATAAATATACAAATTGGGATAGCATGGTGGTAGAAATATAAGGATACTACTATTGTAAAGTCGTATTTATTTGGCATGTAGCACTCTCATTTTAGGTGTATTTTATATTTTATTATTTTTTATTTAGTCTTTATTTTCTTTATATTTTTTAACATTGTCTTTGGTAGTGTACACCCAAGTGCACAAGTATAATACTCACACATAGCATGGTATTTGGTGTGTGTAATCCAGTTCACCTTTATTGTGCATTTTTCATATATGGTGTTCAGTCATAAGATAATATAGGTTTAGCACATATTAAGATAATTTGTTGTCTGCAAGCAGGTTAATGTGGTTAAAGCTGGATATTTTATGAGTACACTATACATATTCCTCTGATAATACAGCCTAGGGAGGTATCTGATGTAAGCTCTGTGAACTGTGGGAAATGTATTAGTGAGTGCATACTCCTGGCTTTGTTTCTTCCTTTCTTCCCCCCTATCCAGGAGTTTTCTCCCCCTGCTGGTTAAGAGGGAAAGAGCTGTTTCTGGAGCGAGTACCTCCATAGTTATTATACATTATTTGAGGTAGCGCCTTTTCACCCTATTTTTTATACACTGAGTTTGGTAGATCCCCAGCTGTTGTGGCACACTGAAACTGGTAATTCCCCACTTATCTAGTCACATAGCAGCCTAGGAAATCTACTGTCTGCAGCAATGTAGTAAGTGACTCATGGATCACCCCGCTCACTGGCTGCCCTGACCTGCCGCTCACTGACTGCCCTGACCTGCCGCTCACTGACTGCCCTGACCTGCCGCTCACTGACTGCCCTGACCTGCCGCTCACTGACTGCCCTGACCTGCCGCTCACTGACTGCCCTGACCTGCCGCTCACCGAGTGCCCTGACCTACCGCTCACCGAGTGCCCTGACCTACCGCTCACCGAGTGCCCTGACCTACCGCTTACTGAGTGCCCTGACCTACTGCTCCCTGACTGCCCTGACACAAGGCTGTCTTAATAAGTGGGCACACCTGGGTGCTGCCCACGAGCCCCAGCTGCATGGGGGGGGTCCCTGCACTTTCTCCAAAGCAGCTGGTTCTTGAGCCCATGCTGCCCCAAAATTGGGGGTCTCATGATGGCACTGAGAGTGATGGATACACAGGGAAGGCAGACTGGCAGCGGTGTGACGTGCTGTGCAGAACGATACCCAGTATTTCTCAGCCAGCAGGGAGGGGCAGGGCCGGAGCACCAGTGATGCTTTGACCTCATCCCATGCAGCTTGAATGCTCGGGACTCAAAGGCTGTGGGGTAGGAGCTGGAGTGGGAGCTGAGGAGTTGGCAGCACTGAGAGACCAACTGTCGAAGTAGCATTGTGGATGGTGTCATGGTGAGCCCAGCTGTTCAGCACTGTTTGCACCAAAGCGTTTGGAATTCCCGGAGCGATGCTCCCTCCTCCACCCCTCCTTCTACCTGCTTGATTGGTATAGGTGAGTCCAATGCTGGAAGTGGGCACAGAGCCAAAAGTTTACATGCACTGTATCTCCACTGGAAAAGGGGGTACTACATGGATGAAATAATGGTGAGAGTTGAGAGTTCAGTAATCACCAACCTGTACAGTTCAGTAATTTGTCCCTGTTGGAACCAGCTGTATACAATCTATGGCAAACTGTATAGTGTGGAGTAGGAATGGAATGTATAGCTGATGGGTTTATTATAACTAAGAGAACTTGGTGATTCTAAAAGTGAGTACACCCCTCACATTTTTGTAAATCTTTTCTTCTACCTTTTCATGTGACAACACTGAAGAAATGACACTTTGCTACAATGTAAAGTAGTGTACACCTTGTATAACAGTGTAAATGCGCTGTCCCCTCAAAATAACTCAACACACAGTCATTAATGTCTAAACCTCTGGCAACAAAAGTGAGCACACACCTAAGTGAAAATGTCCAAATTGGGCCCAAAGTATCAATATTTTGTGCGGCCGCCATTATTTTCCAGCTCTGCCTTAACCCTCTTGGGCATGAAGTTCACCAGAGCTTCACAGGTTGCCACTGGAGTCCTCTTCCACTCTTCCATGATGGCATCACAGAGCTGGTGGATGTTAGAGACCTTGTTCTCCTCCACCTTCCATTTGAGGATGCCCCACAGATGCTCAATAGGGTTTAGGTCTGGAGACATGCTTGGCCAGTCCATCACCTTTACCCTCAGCTACTTCATCAAGGCAGTGGTCATCTTGGAGGTGTGTTTGGGGTCATTATCATGTTGGAATATTGCCCTGCAGCCCAGTCTCTGAAGGGAAGGGATCATGCTCTGCTTCAGTATGTCACAGTACATGTTGGCTTTCATGGTTGCCTTAATGAACTGTAGCTCCCCAGTGCCTGCAGGCAGCCCCAGACCATGACACTCCCACCACCATGCTTGACTGTAGACAAGACACACTTGTCTTTGTACTCCTCACCTGGTTGCCGCCACACACGCTTGACAACATCTGAACCAAATAAGTTTATCTTGGTCTCCTCAGACCTCAGGACATGGTTCCAGTGATCCATGTCCTTAGTCAGCTTGTCTTCAGCAAACTGTTTGCGGGTTTTCTTGTTCATCATCTTTAGAAGAGGCTTCTTTCTGGGACGACAGCCATGCAGACCAATTTGATGCAGTGTGTGGAGTATGGTCTGAGCACTGACAGGCTGACCCCCTACCCCTTGAACCTCTGCATCAATGTTGGCAGCACTCATACATCTATTTCAGAGGCGTATCTGGTGAAACAAAATTACAATTCATGTTACCCCATAAATGCGGTAATATCAGCACCCATAAATACGGTAACATCAGCCTCTATAAATACGGTAACATCAGCACCCATAAATGCGGTAACATCAGCCCCCATAAATGCGGTAACATCAGCCCCCATAAATGCGGTAACATCAGCACCCATAAATGCGGTAACATCAGCACCCATAAATACAGTAACATCAGCCCCCATAAATGCAGTAACATCAGCACCCATAAATACAGTAACATCAGCCCCTATAAATGCAGTAACATCAGCCCCCATAAATGCAGTAACATCAGCCCCCATAAATGCAGTAACATCAGCACCCATAAATGCAGTAACATCAGCACCCATAAATATGGTAACATCAGCCCCTATAAATGCGGTAACATCAGCACCCATATAAAAATGCGGTAACATCAGCACCCATAAAAAAAATGCGGTAACATCAGCACCCATAAAAAAAATGCAGTAACATCAGCACCCATAAATACCTGTAAATGCGGTAACATCAGCACACATAAATAAATGCGGTAACATCAGCACCCATAAATAAAGTAACATCAGCACACATAAAGATCAAGATTGTGCTGCAGTAATAGTACCTGCTGCTGCTGCTTGGGGGGGGGGGGTTCCAATGCTTTCCCTTCTCCCTACTGATGCCTGGTTTCCAGCCTCCATGTTTTCCTTCCCTCCAGGTCACAGCACCGGCGTCAGCACGTCACACAGACCTGGGAGACCTCCAGAGAAGCTGAAGCCGCTACCCAGAGGAGGGACGGAGTCACTCTAGGGGAACGTAGGCGAGAACCAAGTGATCGGACATTATGGGGGATGCCCGGGCGCCTGTCACAATTGTACTGTGTCAGCGCCGCGCTCCAGCAAGCCAGTCGCGGTGCCGGGAATTGCGGGAGGCGGCAGTGAGAGGACCATGGGGGTCGGTCAGATAGACTAAATTTTTTGTGCGGGGCCAGCTTTTTTGCCACCCCCCCCAAGGCACTTGCCTTGGCTGCCATACCCTAGGTACACCACTGGTCTATTTCCCAAAGACAACCTCTGGATATGACGCTGAGCATGTGCACAATCTTGCAATGGACTGGGTGAGATTTTCCAGCTCCCAAAGTTGGGAGCATAAAATTGTCCAAAATGTCTTGGTATGCTGATGCCTTAAGAGTTCCCTCCACTGGAATAAGGGGCCAAGGCCAACCCCTGAAAAACAACTCCACACCATAATCCCCCCTCCACCTAATGATTTTGACCAGTGCACAAAGCAATCGGCAGTGATCGGTGATTGCTGCGTCCAAAGGTTGTAGATCGGGGTGAAGAGCCAATCACAGCTGATCACAGATGTACAGAGGATATGCCAGTTATCAGAAATTCTCCCCTCACGTGGACATCGTGTGAGGAGGGGAGAGCCGAAGACTGGCAAATCCACACAGGGGACATCTGCACTGATAATCAGGACACTGTTATTAGTGCAGCCCCAAAAGTGCCAACCAGTGCTGCCAATCATTGCCGCTTGTCCATCAGTTAAGGAAAAAACATTTTTATATTTTTATATTCATAAAATTGTGTACAAAAAAAAAGGTAACATTCGTGGAGTGTGAGATCTGAATCGGAATTAAGACCATGTTCCTGAGACCTAATAAAATTCCAGATGAGAAGTGGACAGTTCTCTTCTCCCTTTTGAATAAAGTATATTTTCACAGCAGGCCAATTCTTCAACAACCGATCCAAAGCTGTAAATAACGATAGCCATTGCGTTGTTACTTGTCGTAAAAGTTTATGATAACTCATATCCAAAAATTCAAAGCATGACTTGAGTTCTTTAATATGCTTAGCGCTGCAGGAAAATTCATTGTAGACTTTATTTACGAATGCTTCCACATCATACATCAACCTTTTACAGCCATGTTTTACAGCGTTTTGCAACAGATGGCAGTTGCAGCCTGTAGCTAAAAGGAAAGAATTTTCTGACCTTAAGTTGGTATAGACGGAATGATGGATACCGTAGTTGACAGATGCGTTATCTGCACCATAATTATTTGCTTGAGGTCCAGATCAAATGAGCTCAGAACCTGATGTATATGTCCAGATATTGCATAAGATGTTTCATCAGCATCCTCATAAAAATCCTGAATTTTCTTCTGAACTCCCTTATCATTGGTGAAATAGGTCACCGCAAGTGGAAAATATTTTGAGTTACCTTTGTTCAAAGCATCAAGCAAAACTGAAAAAAGGTTTTCCACCTTGAATCTGCTTTACTACGGCTTCAACTGAAGAAGGGGATAAAACATTTTGGACAATAGCTTCACACTTTGTTCTTCCACAGTGTATTTTCCTGGCAATCTGAGAGTCTGGAAAAACTTTAGAATAAAGTTTATTCCCATAGTCCTAAAATAGATATTATATATAAAAACAAATAACAAGTATATGTTATAGTGTAATCTAAATTATTATGGATCATAATACCTTTATATTCTAAGTAAATACTTCATAATGTTACTATTAAAGGGGGGCAAACATACCTTATAATGCTACTATTACAGGGGGTGGGCAAAAATACCTTATAATTGTAGCACTAACCCCCGAAGGAGCTGCTGGTTAGATTTGGGCTTACCGTTACCTTTGTTTCTCCTTGTGGCACATCTAGGGGATGTCCCGTGGTAAATAGCCCAGTAAGGCCCCTTTCACACTGACATTCCGTTCAGGCCCGCCTGTCAGTTTTTCAGGCGGACATGAACGGGTGCTTCATAGAGCTCTATGGAGCATCGGATGTCCGCTGACATCCGACCCGCTCCGATCCGAAAAAGTGTAACGGAGGAAAAAGCTATTTTTCCATCCGTCTGCGGATCGGATCGGGTGACGACAGGCACTGCGGTCCGTCATCATCCGATCTCCCATAGGGGAGAGCGGCGCTGTGACAGGTCTGTCCCTGCGCAGTGTGCAGAGACAGACCTGTCATCTCCCTGCTTAGCGGGGATCAACGGAGTGATCCCCGCTGAGCAAACGGATATCCACGGGGCGGATCAGAAATGATCCGCCCCGTGTGAAAGGACCCTAACTCGAGACTGAAAACAGATCCACTTGAATGGATTTTATTTGCAAAAACTCAGTCAATTGAACAGTATTTCAACTTGGGATCAGAGGGTTGGAAAAGGAAGTTCAGGTACTCTTAAGCCGCGGCGTACACACGGGCGGACTGTCTGGCCAACTTAGTCCGTCGAAACACATTTCAGCGGACAGTCCGCTCGTGTGTGGGCTTCAGCTGACTTTTTCAGCGTGCAGTCTGGCGGACTAAGTATTTCGGAATTTCCGTAATATTGTCCGTCCAACTTTGGTTTCAGCGGACAGTCCGCTCGTGAGTAGGCTAGTTGGACGGACTAAGTATGGCGCATGCTCAGAAAGGATTTACACAGCGAAAGGTTGCATTGCAGTGTATTGGACGTCCTATTTCTAGTCCCGTCGTACGTGCTGTACACGTCATTGCGCAAGCTTTTGACGGACTGTTTGTTCATCGTGTGTGGTCAAGTCCGTTCATTCGAAAGTAGGACGGACTGTCCGTCGGATTGTCTGACGGACTAAGTTGGCCATACAGTCCGCCCGTGTGTACGCGGCTTAAGTGTCAAAGTCCAAAAACATTAAAGAACTTGCTTACTTTAACTGCATCCAGAAAATAGCCATTCGCAGCAGGATGATCACTCAGTTTGGACAGTCCCTCTCTCACAAGGCCTAGCAGCCAACAGAGTGCTTCCTCAAGAACAAAGTCTTTAACACCGATGTTGTTGCAGAACACATAGGAAACAAGGCTGTAGAACACTTGTAGGTTACATGGATCTTTCAACCAGCTTGGTGATATCCACAAGTCCGGATTCTCTCAGTTACCTCAGCCCTTCCAGGCTCTTGTTAAGAAAACCAAACTTGCCCGTGGTAATCTACTAAAGACTCCTCCCCTGGAATGCTTGAAGTTCAATGGGTTTCTCCCGAACCGGAGACGGCACCCAACCACCTCAGAATCCTCCTTTAGTTTCCCTGCCTTGGGCTAGCCAGCTCCAAGACATTAAAGTCGGGTGGATCCGCACCCCAGGCCTTAGCCTTCCTGGGGGCTGGTCAGGAGGACCAGGACCAAGTACTCAACACTTCATACTGGATCGAAACCCCAAACCACGTTACGTCCGTGTCTTAAATACCCTCTCCCAGAAGGCACAGCGGGAGAGCCACACCCACTGACCTGGCTCCGAAAGAGAGTAACCAAACGCCTGACTAGACCATAGTTCCATGCCTGCCATCAGGGACAGCAGCCAACAAGGTGCTTACTCAGGAACAAAGTCTTTGACACAGACGTTGTTGCAGAACATGTAGGAAACTAGACTTGAAACACTTGTGGGATACCTGGATCTTTCAGCCTGCTTGGCGATATCCACAAGCCTGGATTCTCTCGGTTACTTCAGCCCTTCCAGGCTCTTGTTAAGAAAACCAACTCGTAGGTGGTGTTCTTCTAAAGAGTCCTCCCCTGGAATGCTTGAAGTACACTGGGTCTCTCCCGAACCGGAGACGGCACCCAACCACCTCAGAAAGCTCCTTTAGTTTCCTTGCCTCGGCTAGCCAGCCCTGAGACATCAAAGTCGGGTGGATCGCCACCCCAGGCCATAGCCTTCCTGGGGGCTGGTCAGGAGGACAGGACCATGAAGTCAGCACATCATAATGGACTGGAACCCCAAACCATGTGACGTCTGCATCTTAAATACCCTTTCTCAGGGGGCACAGCAAAAGGGCCACTCCCACTGACCTGGCTCCGAAAGAGAGTAACTTAAGCACCTAACCAGACCATAGTTCCACACCTGCCAGAAGAGACAGTGCCCCCTGTGGCCAGGCTGAACATCTCATAGCCCAGTCAGACTGATGCAGAGGTCCAATTTAGACAATTATGCCCAAACCAAACTGCAGTTCAGGCAAAGTTTACCTTTGAAAAACGCATAGTGCGTGCTCTGTTAGGCTTCATGCACACGAGACGCAGATGCAAACGCTGCTGGACACATGTTGAAACCGGCGTTTAGAAACGCGCGTTTTGCCGCGATTTTTACCGCGATTTAGCGTCGTTTTACCGCGTTTGCGTCTAGAAGCGTTTAGTTAAGCTAACATTATAGACCCTCCCCAGCTCAAAAATTAACTATTTCAGCAATTTTGTGAGACCAGAGTGAGTAGCAGCAGCTGTGAGAGCTGCAGTGTACTTGTATTTAGCGTGTCACTTGCCACAGCACCTGCCACAAGTTGTGGATTGTCCACTTGCCACGTGACTTGCCACATCACCTGCCACGTCACTTGCCATGTCATCTGCCACAAGTTGTGGATTGTCCAACTGCCACGTCACCTGCCACAAGTTGTGGATTGTCCACTTGCCACGTGACTTGCCACATCACCTGCCACGTCACTTGCCACGTCACCTGCCACAAGTTTTGGATTGTCCACTTGCCACGTCACTTGCCACGTCACTTGCCACAAGTTGGGGATTGTCCACTTGCCACATAACCTGCCACGTCACCTGTCACAAGTTGTGGATTGTCCACTTGCCACATCACTTGCCACAAGCTGTGGATTGTCCACTTGCCACGTCACTTGCCACGCCACCTGCCACGTCACTTGCCACGTCACCTGCCACAAGTTTTGGATTGTCCACTTGCCACATCACTTGCCACGTCAGCTGCCACGTCACTTGCCACAAGATGTGGATTGTCCACTTGTCACATCACCTGCCACATCACTTGCCACATCACCTGCCACGTCACCTGCCACGTCACCTGCCACAAGTTGTGGATTGTCCACTTGCCACGTCACTTGCCACATCACCTGCCACATCACTTGCCACGAGATGTGGATTGTCCACTTGCCACGTCACTTGCCACATCACCTGCCACGCCACTTGCCATGTCATCTGCCACAAGTTGTGGATTGTCCAACTGCCACGTCACCTGCCACAAGTTGTGGATTGTCCACTTGCCACGTGACTTGCCACATCACCTGCCACATCACTTGCCACGTCACCTGCCACAAGTTTTGGATTGTCCACTTGCCACGTCACTTGCCACAAGTTGGGGATTGTCCACTTGCCACATCACCTGCCACGTCACCTGTCACAAGTTGTGGATTGTCCACTTGCCACATCACTTGCCACCTGCCATGTCACTTGCCACGTCACTTGCCACGTCACCTGCCACATCACTTGCCACGTCACCTGCCACAAGTTTTGGATTGTCCACTTGCCACATCACTTGCCACGTCAGCTGCCACGTCACTTGCCACAAGATGTGGATTGTCCACTTGTCACATCACCTGCCACATCACTTGCCACATCACCTGCCACATCACCTGCCACAAGTTGTGGATTGTCCACTTGCCACGTCACTTGCCACATCACCTGCCACGTCACTTGCCACGAGATGTGGATTGTCCACTTGCCACGTCACTTGCCACGTCACCTGCCACGTCACCTGCCACAAGTTTTGGATTGTCCACTTGCCACGTCACTTGCCACGTCACTTGCCACAAGATGTGGATTGTCCACTTGTCACATTACCTGCCACATCACTTGCCACATCACCTGCCACGTCACCTGCCACAAGTTGTAACTGCATAAAAACGGAAAAAAACGAGACTGTGTGCATGGACACATAGGATAACATTGAATGAGTTCAGGGGCAGTTGAAAAAACTGTCCAACTGCATCTGAATGCGCGTTTAACTGCGTCTTATGTGCATGAGGCCTTACTATATGCAATGTTACTATAAAAGTGTCAGGAAACTCCTGAATTCAATTTTTTTACTTACAGGTAAGCTTATAATAAAGCTGTATAATTTACTTATAGGTAAAATGAGAATCTCCTAAACATGCACCATTTTTAAAGTTTATTACTTCTTTGAAGGGGGGCAAACATTTAAAAAATTTTTTTATTTTATTCAAATACATGCCATAAATAATTAGTAAAAATACATTAAAGTGGAGCTCCACCCTCTTTTTCAAGTGCCCTGCATCCCCTTCTTCTCTGTCCCCTTAAACACATTTGGCATATCATTTTTTTTTTTTTTTTTAACTCACAGTTTTATCTTCAATAGTTTTCTTACTTCCTGTTTCCGGCCGCGGCCTGAATGCATCATCCCCTGTCTGCTATGCCTCCTGGGAGATGTTTTTATCAATCCCAGAAGGCACTAGGGGCCGCTGGGCTGTAATATCGCGTGATTTCCGAACCGGAAATGACGCAATACAAGGCGGCGCCGGCCGGCGCCATTTTAAGTAAGGGCAACGTGGCCTTTGTTGCCAGTGTTCATCCAGCATCCATAGCAGAAGACTCATCATTGCAGAGAACAAGCGCCTGGAAGATGAAGAAAGGAGCTACTGCTCATCGGTAAGTGTGTGCTGTGTGATGTGCTGGGGACATGTGCTTTGCAGTGAGATTAGATTAGATGTTTTTTTGTCTGTGCTGTGCAGTGGGGAGGGGAGGGGGACATGTAATGTGAGATGTTTCTTTGTCCTGTGAGCTGTACTGTGCTGTGAGATGACATGGCTTTTTGTCCTGTGAGGTGAGGGGAGATGGCTTTTTGTCCTGTGAGATGTACTGTACTGTACTCTACTGTGCTGTTAGATGGTTTGTTGTTCTGTGAGTTGTGCTGGCTGGGTGGGGGAGGGAATGAATGTGGATGTGCTGTGTTGTGCTGGGACACATGTGCGGTGGGGGGGACGTGTGTGTGTGTGTGTGTGTGTGTGTGTGTGTGTGTGCGTGCGCGCGCTGGGACACATGTGCGGTGGGGGGACACGTGTGTATGCGCTGGGACACATGTGCGGTGGGGGGGACGTGTGTGTGTGTGTGCGCTGGGACACATGTGCGGTGGGGGGACGTGTGTGTGTGTGTGTGTGCGCTGGGACACATGTGCGGTGGGGGGGACGTGTGTGTGTGTGTGCGCGCTGGGACACATGTTCGGTGGGGGGGGACGTGTGTGTGCGCTGGGACCACATGTTCGGTGGGGGGGGGACGTGTGTGTGCGCTGGGACACATGTGCGGTGGGGGGGACGTGTGTGTGTGTGT